>NC_045438.1:68680232-68857604 GCF_002776525.5 Piliocolobus tephrosceles
TTATTATTATTATTATTATTATTATTATTATTATTATTATTATTATTTTGAGAAACTGGGTGAAGAATTATTGGAAACTGCATTATTTTTACAATTTTTCTGTGAGTCTTAAGTTATTCCAAAATAAAAGTTTTTAAAAATTAAAAAAAAAATAAATTTTATTTCTTTATTGGGTAAAAATTTAGACTACTGAGAATAATATCCATCATACTGACATATACTACAAACAAATACTTTGGTGGTTATCAAATACCTCTGCTTTGTTTTGGCATTCCATCACCTTCAAAAGCTATTTATTGACTTATATATCGCACTACTACAAACACTATGCCTTCTTTGGAAACTGTGTGTGACAGAACAAATGAACACTAGTCAAAGAGTGATTTATAGTTTGCAAGGGCTTTATCATCTAATTCAGTTTATAAATACATTGACATAAGTCTATATTAAGCAAATGAGGATTTGCTTATTTATTTTTATTTGATTTTAATGTTAATTTTATTATATTTTAAATTGTATAAAGAGATTTAAGTGTAAGTGTCCTTAAGCTATCAAGCAATAAATAAATTACCAGACACCTAACAAAATTTCATTCTTATACATATCTATGTGACATGACTTCATCCTCATATGGTGAATCACAAGATAAAATACTTTAGAAAATGATTTAATGTCATGAAGGATTTTCTTTTTTTTTTTTTTTTTTTTTTTTTTAAGTCAACAGTATTGCTATTTTAGTTTCTTCTTCTTTTCTTTTTTGGTATTATATTATTAAAAGCTTTAATCATTCTCATATATACAGGGATGCAAAATAAAAATAAGATTTTTTAATTCAGACTTTTATAGAGTTTGTATTTGGTGAGTGCCCTCGGAACATGTTGGTTCATTCCCTTGAGTACTCCAGGGGAGCCAGGTGGCTAAGGGGAAGTTGAGCTTGGCATCCTGTGATCAGCAGGGAGTCAGACTGAAGGAGGACACCAAAAGAGCTCCTGCTGAAGGAGGCTCTTTCATGCTAAGAGGATCTATAGGAATAAGATTTTGTAATTTCTTCTCAACAATGGATTTATTCCTGCTGGCCCACAAGTAGTACTAAGAGGATCATATTCCCTCTGCCTGAAGTATGACACTTTTGTTATTTAATTATCACATCAGCTTTTCAGTCATCAGGGAAGAAAGTAATTAATAAAAGCTGTTGGAAACAGTCCACTTCCCATGTTTGGTTCACCAAGATTGTGTTTTCTGTAGTTCTGGGAAAGTAGCAAACACGGAGTATCCAATTTATTCTGCTGCAATTTCATCGTAAAGATACAAAATAGCCTGCCTGTCTGCCTTATACAGTATATACCTAGGGTAGTGTTTCTCACATTAAAGCCCATAAAACACTGGTGTTTCCTGAAAGTCTATCAGCTGTAAGTTTTGAGGTGAAAACAGAATTAATCAATGATATCTATGTAACAAGTATCAAACATATAATTATTATTATCAAATATATAATTTTCCCATGATATCTTCCATATTTTTATTTATTCCCACTTGGCAAAACCATGTTATTTTTGATCTTTTTAAAAATTTGAGCTATTTAATTTTAGACTTCCAGGAAAGTTGCAAAAATAGTAAAGAGCTCTCATATACTTTTCACCCTGTTCCCCTAAAATATGTTACGTTAAAAATTATATTAATTTACTCAGAAAATGTTCAGTTAATAGAACGTATTGCTTGGTTAGTGTATTCTCATGTAATTTTCATATACTTTTTTCATAAGTTAATATTGCTTTGCGTAATATGTCTCTAAATCACAGAGATATTGATGTCTCCAAATTAAACAATTAAAATATAAAGTTAATACAAAATAATAAGATGCTAGAGCGGTGGTGCATGCCTGTAGTTTTGGTTACTTCGGAGGCTGAGGTGGAAGGATTGCTTGAGCCCAGAAATTCAAGGCCAGACATACTGAGACCTTATCTCTAAAGAAATAATTTTAAAAGCCCCTTGTCAGATGCATAGTTTGGAAATATTTCCTCCCGTTCTACAGCCTGTTTGTTCACTCTGTTAGTTTTTTTTTTTTTTTATTTTGCTGTCCAGAACCTTTTTAGTTTAATAAAGTTCCATTTGTCTATTTTTGGTTTTGCTGCATTTGCTTTTGAGGTCTTAGTCATAAATTATTTGCCTATGCCAAATCTAGAAGAGTTTTCCCTAGGTTTTCTTCTAGTATGTTTATAGTTTCAGGTCTTGCCTTTAAGTCTTTGATCCATCTTGAGTTTATTTTTGCATATGGTGAGAGATAGAGGTCCAGTTTCATTTTTCTGCATATGGCAAACCAATTCTCCCCATACCATTTATTGAAAAGAACGTCCTTTCTCCAGTGCATATAAATGCCAGTTTTGTCAAAGATCTGTTGGATGTAGGTATGTCTTTATTTCTGGGTTCTCTATACTGTTCCATTGGTCTATGTGTTCATTTTTATAACAGTGCTATGTTGTTTTGGTTAATATAGACTTGTAGTAGAATTTGAAATTAGGTAAGGGATGCCTACAGATTTGTTCTTTTTGCTGAGAATTGCTTGGCTGTTTGTGCTTTTTCTGGTTCCATATGAATTTTATGATTGTTTTTTTCTAAATTTTGTGAAAAAAGACTTTGGTTATTTTGATAGAAATTTTATTGAATCTGTAAATTGCTTTGGCAGTGTGATCATTTTAATGATAATGATTCTTCCAACCCATGAGTATGGGATAGTTTTTCATTTATTGGTCTTGTCTGCAATTTCTTTCATCTGTGTTTTGCAGTTTTCCTGTAGACATCTTTTACCTCCTTGGTTAAATATATTTCTAGGTATTTTTTCTTGCAGCTATTGTAAGTGAAATTGACTTCTTGATTTAATTCTCAACTTGATCATTATTGCTGTGTAGAATGCTACTGATTTTTCTATGTTGATTTTGTATCCTGAGACTTTACTGAAATCATTTGCAAACCTAGGAGTCTTGCAGAGTCTTCAGGATTTTCTAGGCACAAGATCATATTGTCAGCAGAGATACTTTGACTTCCTCTTTTCCAATTTGGGTGCATTTCATTTATTTCTTTTGCCTGATTGCTCTCACTAGCACTTCCAAGTAGTACGTTGAATAGGAGTGGTGAAAGTAGGCATCTATGTCTTGTTACATTTGTTAGGTGGAATGTTTTCAACTTTTTCCCTTTCAGTATGATGTTGGCTGTGAGTTTGTCATATATGACATTTATTATTTTAAGATATGTTCCTTTGATGCCAAGTTTTTTTAGTGTTTTTATTAAACCATGATTAATTTTTTATCAAATTCTTTATCTGCATTTAATGAGATGATCATATGGTTTTTGTTTTTAATTCTGTATATATGATGGATCACATTGACTAATTTGGGAGGAACTAACATCCAGAATCTACAACAAACTCAAACAACTTAATGAAGAAATAACAAGTAGCTCTATTAAAAAATGGACAAATATATGAAGACATTTTTCAAAAGAAGATATACAAATGGCCAACAAGCATATGAAAAAATGCTCAACATCAATAATTGTCAGAAAAATGCAAATAAAAACTACAATGAGATATCATCTTACAGCAGTCAGAATGACTATTATTAAAAAATAAATTAAAAAACGATATTGGTCCTCACCAGTATCTTTTGGTGGATGCAGAGAAAACGAAATGCTTATCCACTGTTGGTGTAAATTTAAATTAGTACAACCTTTATGAAAAACAGTATGGAGAGTCATCAGAGAACTAAATATAAAATTACCATTCAATCCAGCTATTCCACTATTGCATATCCATCCAAAGGAAAACAAATCAGTATATCACAAAGATACCTGTACATATATGTTTATTGCAGCACTATTTACAATAGCAAAGATATGGAATCATTCTAAATGCCCATTAATACATGATTGGATAAAGAAAATATAATATATATGTATAGATATATAAAAATATATCTATATTTACATTACATATTACATTTACATTATAAATACATATTACATATTTTACATTGTTTTATATCATATTAGATAAATATATAGACCTAATGTATATATATTATATAATATATACATTATATCATATATTTATATGTGCATAATAAATATATAATAATACATTATATATTTTATATAATTATGTATATGTTGTATATTTTATATAGCACAATTAATTATTATTTTATTCATATATAATTATATTATTCATATAATTATTATTCTATATAATAATTATTATAAATTAAGTATTTATTACATATATAAACATAATGTATATTATATTGTCATATATAAGTGATAGGTATTATTAACAATATATGTTATTTTATTTAGCTCATTATTTAGCACATATATGTTTATCAGCCTGATTTCCAGTGGTCAATATCAACTTTAAGGTCATAGTGCCATCCTTGGGTTGCCAGAATATGCTTTGCCTACAAGCACAGCTGGTTGGAATTGGCTTGGATTTAATGTCCATTTGGAGGCAGCCCCTAACCAATGATTGACTGACAGGTATAAAACTATAAATACTCCAGTTACCTTGCCTCAGGATGATTTTGAAACATATTTTATACTGTTTCCAATATTTTCTTGACAAGTTTAAGCTTCAGATGCTCCCTGCAATAAAGTCAGTTACTCACTGGCTTAATAATGCTTCCCTATTGGGAAAGTTCACTTTCCTTCACTTCAGTTTATCATTTTCCCTCTGCTCTTCCAGTGTCTCCCCATCTCACACGTTAACAATGTGCGTTTCATTCTTCTATCAGGGTCTGCTTGTTGGTGGGGATGAGGGGAGAGGATGGATATCAATTGAAATAACTCATAACATTTACGATTATTTAACAATTTATGATGGAGACCTGTGCATTTTCTACTAAGTTAAAGCATTTAATTTTCTAGATTTTGGTCTGACATGTTCATTACTTATCCAAACAATGGATATTTCAGTGAGAATTGTATTTAATTTATCTGAGTTCATTTTTGGCAAATATCCACAGTTCTCTGATAAAACTCTAACGAGTGAAATTTAATGACTTATAGCTGCCGATACTTTCTAATTTAGTAGAAATACATAGTAAGAAACAGTTCTAATGAATATAAAATTTAGTTTAAGTTACCTGTCACCTAACCAGAGATCCATTGGTGAGTTTACAAACAATATAGTACCTGACAATAATATGAAATGATTATGGCTACTAGTGTTTAGTAATATCATATTTTAATTTTATGATATAAAATTATGATTAATGACTTTGTTTCTTAAAGTTCCTAAAATACTTTTTGCTCCTGTGAGCTGATACTCATTAATTGGAGGTCAAATGCCAAAACGGAGTAAAATAGGATTCAGGTACCTGTGCAATACTCTCAACCACAGCCTTCAAATAAAGGAAAACCAGAGCTTTAGCTACTTAGGAATTCATAACACTTCCAGTAGAAGGGAGTGGTAGAAATGAGGTTTAATATGAAAAATTAAAATAGGATTTGCACCTGTCTATATTCAGCTCCTTACCCAATTCTAAAAAAAAAAAAATTAGACGGAAATTCTTCATCAATATCAACATCAACATTAAGAGATGAGGAATTTAATTTCCACTGACTGAATGTGAGATTCTTAAATGTGAATTGTCACTGTTTCTTATTCTCAGTGCCCATACTTTTCAGGGTACAAATGTCATGTTTGATATTTTTAAAGTGTGAATTGGTTAGCTATCTCTGTGTCTACCTATCATCTATCTACATCACTTATCCTTCTGTGTGTGAGAAATAGACTCCTATTATCCACACTAGCCCATAAAACTTTCCATTGAGTTCTCACAGCAGCCCAAGCTCTTCAAAATGACCTACAAATAGATTAAAGTCATGTTAAATAATTTAAAAGATTCCATATTTTCTGGCTTTTGTGTAATCAAACTATCAGCAGGCAGTATGGACTCAACAGCAACCTGGTTAGAATATGTTCTAATGCATTGTAAAAAATGGAAATAAGGATTTTATGGTTTTTTTTCACTCTTTGTTGAATTTTCAATCTTTGTAAACAGGATATATTCTTAGTTGTTGATAAATGAGCGACTGAGAGTCTTAAAATTATACTGTCATACTCTTCTGAATGGGTATTGCTTAATTTATAGTAACCTGCCATTTCTTATCTAGTAGCTTTGCATTCAGTGTTTCATGTAATGGACTCCATTTAGTTCCATAAATTTATGTTCCACATTATCATGGGTTTTGTTTCCCTGGTAAAACTAGAATCAAAATATCACAAAAGAGAGAGAGAAGAAACCAATTCAAAGGAAAAATGTACTTACAGTCCTGTAAGAGATTACTGGTTTCATTTTTTATCCTGTAATAAATAAAATGGCTAATATTGTCTTAACTTGGAGGTGACCTTACTATACTTTAAATAATGAAAGAAAAATGATTTATGGTGATGCATTTTATGCTATTACATTTGGACATGTATAAATGATGTGCAGAATTTCTATAATGCATCAATTTACCCATGTTATCTAAAGGTACAGTACCTTTCTCTATTTGGCAGACCATGCACTTCTGCTGTATAAAATATACCTTAAACTATACTCAGAACGAAATGTCCATAATTTACTCTGACGTATCAGTACAACCTAGAAAATATATGTTTAATTTTATTTAATGAAGTAAAACTTCTGATATATGGCAATGCTTCCTATAAACATTTAACAAACAGCTAGAAAAAAGCAAGCATCTGTATATATATATGATATTTTCTATACATTGATTGTTAGCCAGATGTGAATTTCATTTTTATATTATTTCATTGTATTCTTTCTTAGTTTAATTTTAAAAAGTTATTTTAAAGATAGCTCTTTAGTGAAGTTTAGGGAAAATGTATTAAATGTCCAGATTATTTTCTAAATTACTAAAATAAAAATATATATGTCAGAATATATTACACACGTAATATACATATATATGACATCAGAGTTTCATTATTTATATTAGACAGAGTTAACCTGATATATAGGCATCTAGTGATATTCATACCTATAATTAAGAGGCAACTTTCTAGTGTCTGTATAGAAAGACTATTATCTAGAAATACTCTAGGGATAGTGAGGATAACTAAGTTAGAGGAAGCAATAGGGCTTAAGAATGCTGGAAGGGGTCAGGTCTCAATATCATCATTGCTTATAGTCAGTACAAATAGGCTGATTACATATCATCACTGCTTATGTCAGGGAAGAGAGGTTACTTTCACATCAGTAAGGTTCATTGTCCTGGCCAGATTAGAAATACAATATTTTTGAAGGTGGGTGTCTCTTGTGCATTTATTAGCTTAGATTTGTTGTTCATTTACCTCATGGGTAAGTTTCTTTAGGAGTTCTGAAAATGTGTTATTTCACTTTCAGAATGCCAAATTTATTTTTTCTCAGAAAACATTGTTTTATTTAATTCTGTGCTTTCCAGGTTCTATGTTGTATTGTGACATTTTTGGTTGAAAGAAAATATATAGACATAGAACATCAGCAAATTTGATATAATGTTAAACATTATCATCTAGCTTTAAGTTTGAACATAAGTAGTTTTAATTTCAATAATTCTTAAGGTCTGTGGATTAATATACCCTGAAGAAATGATTACTTGTTTTTTTCTAATTAAATGAGTGTTAACATCCTTACTTATAGTATTGGTTAGCTGATTCTTGTTATGAGAGAAAAAAACGTAAATCTTTGTATCCATTATCTCGCTATTTAAATAAGAATGACAAATTATTAGTGTCTGCTCTTAGGTTTCAGCTCCATTAAAGGTCTGACTTTTTAAATAACATTAAAACAACTCTTCAAAGTCTGAATTAACTTTCTACCCATGCATGTAATTTTAGAATATTTTATGACACTATTTTTGATGAGTTATAAGTTTTTTCATGTTTTTAATAAAATATTTCAATATATGTTCTGTAAATGTAAACCAAAACAAGATTGAGTCATACTACAAATTTAACAGAAAAATTAACTTTAAAAACTTGAATCATGAATACATGAATGTATAAGTTTTATTTTCACTTTTCTTCAGTGTATTTTACTTCACTTTTATTTTGTATGCTGTTATCCTTATAAAATTAATTTTTACCATTGTATTATTTTTACAATGAATACTTGGGAAATACTAATAATTGCCTGTTTGAAAAATTTTGACTTAGCCATAGTATGGTTTAAAAAAGGTATTTGTATTTGGAATTCCACTAAGTATAATGTATTCTCTATTAAATAATTTCATTAATCCAGTTTTAAAGATGCTTTATAACCAACTATGTTGAATGAGTTTTAACAATCCTCTGAAGCCTCTATCCTCTTGGGAGTTTGTTTTTGCTAGACAAAATTTGGACATTATTTAGGAGATATAAAGTTTCTCAGAAATTACAAAAAGATAGGGATTATATGAGAATATTTCAGAACACAATAGTAAAAATATGGGAATCAGAAATTTCAGATGTTTGTGCTGGATTGCTGTATTTCTTTCATTTGCTTTCTTTGTCCACTGCTTTATTCTCTTTTCCACAAAAGGATTATTCAGATTTTAAATTAATTGCTCAAGTAATGCTGGATCCTCACTAATCTGACTTGCATGGGGATGTGTACACCACCTGCGATATTGGCAGTAATATTATCCTCTCCCCTTCTGCATATGAGGAACAATATCACGGGGGGACAGGGTGTGTACATCCCCTGTGCTATTGAAAGTAATACCGTATTTTTTCCTTTCTGGATATTAAGAACAATATCACAGGAGGGCTGTACACCCCTTGTAATGTTGCAAGTAATATTATCCTCCTCGCCAGTGGATATGAAAAACACTATCACAGGCAAGGTGTTCACCCCCTGTGATATTGAAAGCAATATCATCCTCTCCGAACCTGGATATGGGGAACAATATCATGGGAGGGTGCCTCATGGGTATTGAGAACAATATCACAGAGATTGTGTTCTCCCCACCTGTGATATTGGGAGTAATATTATCCTCTCCCCACCTGAATATTAGAAATAATATCACAGGGGTGTACACCCTTTACAATATTTGGAGTAATATCATTCTCTTTTCTTTTAGAAATTAAAAACAATATCATGGTGGGGTGTAAACACCCTGAATATTGGGAGTAATATCATACTCTTCTCTCCTGGATATTAGGAACAATATCACAGAGGGGTTTCCAGCCCCTGTGATACTGGGAGTAATATCATATTCTCCCCTCCTGAATATTAGGAACAATATCACGGGAGGGATGTACACCTCCTGCGATATTGGAAGTAATATCATCTTCTCCCCTGTGGATATTCGCAACAATATCACAGGGGGATTTAAACCGCCTTCGATATTGGGATTAGTATCATCCTTTTTTCCACTGGATATTAGAAACAGTATCACAGAGAGGGTGTAAACTCCCTACAATATTGACATTAATATTATCATCTTTCCTCCTGGATACTGTTAACAATATCAAAAGAGGGGTGTACACCCCTGCAATAGAGGGAGTAGTATCATCTTCTACTTCCTGGATATTAGTAACAATATCACTGGTGATGTGTCCACTCCTCGCAACACTGGGAGTAATATCATCTTCTACCCGTCAGGATACTAGGAAGAATATCTCAAAGGGGTGTAAAACCCCTGCGATGTTGGGTGTAATATAATCGTCTCATTCGCTAGATATTAGGAGCAATGTAACAGGGAGTGTACATCCCCTGAGATATTGAGAGTAATATTGTCGTCTCCCTTTCTGGATATGAGGAACAATATTACAAAGAGAGTATACACCCCCTGCGATATTGAGAGTAATATCCACTTTCTTTTAGATATTAGAAATATTATCACAGGAGGGGTGTACATCCCCTGCGATATTGTAAGTAATATTCTCTTTTCTCCTGGACATTAGGAACAACATCATGGGTGGGGTGTACACACCCTGCGATATTGTGAGTAATATCATTGTCTCTTCCCTTCAATATGAGGAACCGTATCACATGAGATGTGTACATGCACTGCAATACAGGGAATAATATTATTTCTCCCTGCCTGGGTATTAGGAACAATATCACAGGGAAAGTGCACAACCCCTGCATTATTGGGAATAATATCATCCTCTCCCCCCTGGATATTAGGAACAATATTTCGAGGTGGGTGTAAACTTCCTGCAACATTGAAAGTAATATCATGCTCTTAGCTCTGGATATTAAAAACAATATTAAAGGGGGGATGTACACCTTTTGCGATATTTGGCATAATATCAGCCTTTCCCCACCTGAATATTAGGAAGAATATCACGAGGGGCGTACACCCTCTGCAATATTAAATGTAATGTCACCCTCTTTCCTTCTGGACAGTATAAGTGATATCAAAGTGGGGATGTACACCCCTTGCGATATTGGGAGTAATATAACCTTCTTTCCCCTGGATATTTGGAACAGTATCACACGGAGGGTGTACACACCCTGCGGTTTTGGGGGGAATATCATCCTCTCCCCTCATAATTATTATGAACAATATCAAGGAGGTGTTTACCTCCTGCCGTATTGGGAGTAACATCATCCTCTCCCCTCCTGGATATTAAAAATAGTATCGGGGGACACACCCTGCGATATTGAGTCATATCAACCTCTCTTGCCCTGAGTATTAGGAAAAATATCACTAGAGTGGTGTACATCCTTTGCAATATTAGGGGTAATAACATCCTCTCCTCCACTGGATATTAGTAAAAACGTCACAGGGAAGGTGTACACCCCCTGCGATATTGAGAGTAATATCATCCTCTCCCCCCTTAGATATTAAGAACAATATCACAAGGGAAAAGTATCACAAGGGAAAAGTACACTCCCCCTGAAATTGGGTGTAATATTATCTTCTCCACCCCTGGATATTAAAAACTGTCAGAGGAAGCATGTACATCCTCTGCGATATTGGGAGTAATATAGTTTTCTCTCCATTAAATATTAGGCACAATATCAAAAAAGTGTACACCCCCTCCGATATTGGGAGTAACGTCATCCTCTTCCTTCTGGATAAAAGGAACAATACCACAGGGGGTGTGTACAGCCCCTGCAATACCGGAAGGAATATCAAGCTCTCCTTCCCTGGATATTAGGAACAAACTCACAGGGAGATTTTATACCCTCTGCGATATTGGGAGTAATATCCTCTCCCCACCTGGACATTAAAAATAATATCGCAGAAGGGATGGACAGCCCCTTTGATATTGGGTGTAATATCATCCTCTCCCCCACTGGATATTAAAAATAATATCACAGGAGGTTGTACACCTCCTGCGTTCTTAGGAGTAATATCATTCTTTCCCCCCAACTGAATCTTAGGAACAAAATCACAGGAGTGATGTACATCTCCTACGGTACTGGGAATAATATCTTCGTCTCCCCACCTAGATATTCGGAACAATATAACAGGGGAGGTGTACAACCCCTGCGATATTGAGAGTAATATCATCCTCTTTCTTCTTGGATATTAGGAACAATATCACAGGGGTTTGTGCACCTTCTGCGACAGTGAGAGTCATATCATTTTCTCCCTGCTGTATAGTAGGAACAATATCACAAAGGGGTGTACACCTGCTGCGATATTGGGAGTAATGTCATCTTTTTTCTTCTGGATATTAGAAAGAATACCACAAAGGATGTGTACACCCCTGCAATATTGAAAGTAATAGCAACGTCTCCACCCCTGTATATTAGGAAAAATATCACAGGGGTGGTGTACAACCCTTGTGATACTGGGAGTAACGTTATCCTCTGCTCACCTGGATGTTATAAACAATATCACAGGGGGACCGTGCACTGCATTTGATATTGAGAGTCATCCTTTCCCTCCTTGGATATCAGAAACAATATCGCAGGGTGAATGTAGGACATTACACCCAATATTGCGTGGGGTGTACACCCCCACGTTATATTTCCCGAATATCCAAATGGGGAAAGGATGATATTACTCCAAATATCGCAGAGGGTGTACACCCCTCTGTAACACTGTTGCTAATATCCAAAAGGGGAGAGGATAATATTACTCTCAATATCGCAGGGGTGTTCACCTCTTCTGTTATGATGTTCGTAATATCCAGGGTTCAAAATAATAATATTATGCCCAATATCGCAGTGGGTATATACCATCCAGGCGACAATGTTTCTAATATCCAGGTGGAGACAGTATATTACTCCCAATATCACAGGGGGTGTACACACTTTCTGTCACATTGTTTCTCATATTCAAAGAGAGAGAAGATAATATTACACCCAACATCACCAGGGGTGTACACTTCCCTTGTGATAACGTTCCCAATATTCAGAGAGAGAGAGACAGAGAGAGAGAGATGATGATATTGTGCCCAATATTACAGGGGGTGAACAATATTACAGGGGGTGATATTGTTTCTAATATTCAGGGTGGGAGAAAATGATATTCCTCTCAATGTCGCAAGGGATGTACACACTTTCTGTGATATTGTTCCTAATATCCAGGGAAGAGAGGATGATATTACTTCCAATATCACAGGGAGTGTACACCACTTCTGTGATATTGTTTCTAATAACCAAGGGAAGACAGCATAATATTTATCCCAATATCAAAGGGGGTGCATATTGCATAGAATGTATACCTTCCTGTGATATTATTTATAATATTCAGAGGGGGAGAGGATGGTATTACTTCCAATATCACAAGGAGTGTGCACTCCACAGTGGTATTGTTTGTAATTTTCGGAGGGGGGAGCATAAAATTATTCCCAATGTCCCAGTGGTTTTACATACCCCTGTGATATTCTTTGTAATATCCACTGGGGGAGAGAATGGTATTACTCCCAATGTTGTCAAGATTGTACACGCCCCATGATATTGTTCATAATATCCAGGGGGAAAGAAGATGATATTAGTCTTAATATTGAGTGTACACCCCTATGTAATATTGGTCATGGTATCCACGTGTGAGAGTATGTTATTACTCTTAGTACCGCAGGGGGTGTGCACCTCCTTGTGATATTGTTCATAATATCAAAGCGGGGAGAGGATGATATTACTCCCAATTTTGCAGGGTGTGCACACCAACCTGTGATATTTTTGCTTTTATCTGGGGAGAGAGCATTATATTACCCCCAATATCTCAGGGGGTGAACACTTTTCTGTTCTATTGTTTGTAGTATTCAGGTGGAAAGAAAACGATATTAACCCCAATATTGCAGCAGATTTACATCCTCCTGTAATATAGTTTGTAATATTCAGGGAGGAAGAGGTTAATATTACTTTCTATATCAAAACAGGTGTAGAACCCAATGTGATATTATCTGTGGCATCCAGGAGGGGACAGGATGATATTACCTCCCATATCGCAAGGTGCTAACACCCTTCTGTGATATTGTTCATAATATCCAGGTGGAGAGAGGATGATATTGCTGCCAATATCAGAGTGTGTACAACCTCCTGTAATATTGTTTGTACTATTTAGGGGGTGGGGGGGGTAAGGATGATATTACTCCCTATATAGCAGGGGTGTACACCTTCCTTTGATATTGTTTGTAATATCCAGAGAGGAAGAGGATGATATTACTCCCAATATTGCAGAAGGTGTACACCCCTCTGTCATATTCGTAATACCCAGGTGGGGAGAAGATGATATCACTCTTCATATCCCAGGAAGTGTAGAATCCCCTGTGATATTATTCGTAATGTCCAAAAGAAGAGCGAATGATATTACTTCCAATATCACAAGGAGTGTACACCCTTTTGTGATATTGTATGTAATATCCAGGGAAGGAGAAGATAATATTACTCCCTATATCACAGGGATGTACACCACCGTGTGATATTGTTCATAATATCCTGTAGGAAAGAGGATTATACTCCCCATATTGTAGGAGGTGTACACGCCCCTGTAATATTGTTCCTAATATTTGGGAGGGAAGATAATATTGCACCCCATATCGCAAAGGGTGTGCACTGCCCTGTGATATTTCTCATAATATCCAGGGGGTGAAGGATGATAATATTCTCCATATCGCAAGGGTGGACACCTTCCCTGTGATAATGCTCATAATATCCAGGGGAGAGAGGACAATAGTACTCCCCATATCCCAGGTGTGTACACTCCCCTGTGATATTGTTTGTAATATCCAGCGGTTAAGAGGATAACATTACTCCCCATATCACAGGGAGTACATGCCCCCCAGTGATATTCTTCATAATATCCAGGGAGGGACAGGATGATATTACTTCTTATATCACACGGGTGTACTTTCCCCTGTGATATTATTCATCATATCCAGAAGAGAGAGGATTATATTACTCCCCATATTGCAGGGGATGTACTTCCCGCTGTGATATTGTTCTTAATATTCAAGGGGAAAGTGGATGATATTACTTCCCTGTGATATTGCTTGTAATATCCTAAAAGGGAGAGGGTGATATTCCTCCCAATATTGCAGAGGGTGATATTCCTCCCAACATCACCCTTCTGTGATAATTTTTGTAATATCCGGGGGGTGGGTAGAGGATAATATTACTCCAAATATCACAGGGGGTGTACACTCTCCTGCGAAATTGTTCATAATATCCAAAAAGGAAAACGATGATATTACTCCCAATATCACAGGGGGTGTACACCCCCCTGCGAAATTATTTCTAATGTTCAGAGGAAAAAGGATAATATTACTCTCAGTATCGCAAGGGGTGTAAAACACCCTGTGATATTGTTTGTAATACCTAGGACGGGGAGAGGATGCTCCTACTCCTCATATCGCAGTGGGTGTACACCCTTATGTGATATTGTTCATGATATTTCAGGGAGAGTGAAATGATATTACTCCTCATATCGCAGAGGGTGTAGACTTTCCTGTGATATTGTTTGTAATATCCAGGAGGGGAAATGATGATATTACTCTCCATGTTGCAGAAGGTGTACACCCATCTGTGATATTATTGTAATATCCAGGGAGGGAGAAGATAATATTACTCTCCATATTGCAAAGGGTGTACATCCTCCTGAGACATTGTTTGTAATATATGGGGTTGGGAGAGGATGATATTACTTCCTATATCACAGAAAGTGTATACCCCCTGTGATATTGCTCATGTCCAGAGCGGGGAAAGGATAATATTACTCCCTATATCGCAGGGGGAGTACTCCCCCTTGTGATGTTGCTTGTAACATCCAGGGGTGGAGAAAATGATATTACTCGCCATATTGCAGAAGATGTATGCCCACCTGTAATATTGTTTATAATATTCAATTGGGGAGAGGATACTATTATTTCCCATATCGCGGGAGGTGTACACCCACCTATGATATTGTTCCTAATTTCCAGGGTGCGAGAAGATGATATTACTTCCCATATTGCAGGGTGTGTACACTCCCTGTGATATTGTTTGTAATATTTGGGAGAGAAGAAGATGACATTACTCCCCTATCCCAGGCGATATTGTTTGTAATATCCAGGGAAGGAGAAGATGATACTACTCCCCATACCGCAAGAAGTGTACACACCCCTGTGATATTGTTTGTAATATCTAGGCGGGCAAAGGATGACATTACTTTCCATATCACAGGGGAAGTACGCCATTTGGTGACGTTGTTTGTAATATCCAGGGAAAGAGACGATAATATTTCTCCCCATACCGCAGGGTGTATACACCCCCTTGTGATATTGTTTGTAATGTCTAGAAGAGGAGAGAAGGATATTACTCTCCATATCGCAGGGAGTGTACATTCTCTTGTGATATTATTTTTAATATCCATGGGGGGAGAGGATGATATTACCTCTCTGTGATTTTGTTCGTAATATCCAGAAGAGAGGATGATATTAATCCCCATATCACAGAGGGTGTACACCTTCCTGTGATATTTTCCATAATATCTAGGAAGGGAGAAGATAATATTACTCCGAATATTGCAGGAGGTGTACACTCTGCTGTGATACTGTTTGCAATACCCAGGGGGAGAGAGGATGATATCAATCACAATGTCATAAACACCCTGTGGGTACACCCACTTGTAATATTGTTCTTAATATCCAGGAAGGGAGAATAATATCAATTACTCCCAATATCACATGGGGTGTTCACAGCCTTGTGATATTGTTCGTAATATTGAGGGTGGAAGCGTATGGTACTAATTCCAATATCACAGGGGGTGAACACTTTTCTGTGATGTTGTTTGTAATATCCTGGGGGAGAGAGGATAATATTACCCCCAATATCGCAGGGGGTGTACACTATCCTGTGATATTGTTCGTTATATCAAGGTGGGGAACGATGACATTAGTCCCAATATCGTATGGGGTGTACACTCCCCCGTGATATTGTTACTAATATACGGGGGCAAAAATGATGATATTAGTACCAATATCACAGGAGTGTACAACCCCCCTGCTTGTGATATTGTTCCTAATATCGTGGAGGGGAGAGCATGATATTACTCCCAATATAGCAGGGAATGTGCAACCCTCTGTGATATTGTTTCTAATATCCGGGGTGGGGGAGGGGGGCAGAAGATTGTATTAATCCTAATATTTCAGGGATGCCCACCCTATGATATTTTTCTTAATATTTAGAAATATACACCCTATGATATTGTTCTTAATATTTAGGAAAAATGAGGATGATATTACTCCCAACATCGCAGGGGGTGTATTTTCCCCTGTATTATTATTTTTAAAATCTGGGAAGAAAATAATATTACTACCAATATTGCAGGTTGTGTACACACCTCTCCCCTGTGATATTGTTTTTAATATCTAAAGCGAGAGAAGATGATGTTACTCCCAATAGCGCAGGGGGTGTACACTCCCACCATGATATTGTTTCTAATATCTGCAGGTGGGGGAAACAATGATATTACTTTCAATATCGCAGAGTGGGTGAACTCCCTCTGTGATATCGTACCTTATATTCAAAAATGGAGAGGATAATATTAATCTCAATATCGCAGTGGATGTACACATTACCTTTGATATTATTCCTAATATCCAGGGTGGGAAAGATGATATTACTCCCAATATCACACTAACGTACACACACATAGAACTGTACACCTCTACGATATAGTTCCTAATATCCAGTTGGGGAGAGCATGATATTTCTCTCAATATCGCAGGGGTCTTACACCCTCCTGTGATATTGTTTCTAATATCCAGGAGAGTTGAGGATGATGTTACTGAAATATTGCAGGGGTTATACATCCCCTTTTTGACACTGTTTTTAATACCAAGTGGCAAAGAGGATGATATTACTCCCAATGTCGTAGGGGGTTATAACTTTTCTGTCATATTGTTTCTAGTATCCAGGGGCAGAAAGGATGATATTATTTCTAATATCGCAGTGGGTATACAACCCCACCCCATGATATCGTTCCTAATAATCAGAAAGGGAGAGGATTATATTACTCCCAATATCGCAGAGAGTGTACACCCCCTCTATGATATTGTTCTTAATATCAAGAAAGGGAGAGGATGATGTTACTCCCAATATTACTGGAAATGGATACCCTCCCTATGATATTGTCCCTAATATCCGGCGGGCAAGGAAGAATGGTATTACTTCCAATATCGCATAGGGTGTACACTCCCCCATAACATTGTTTCCAATATTTAGAGGGGGAGAAGGTGGTATTACTCCAAATATTGCAGGAGTGTACACTCCCCTGTCATATTGTGCCTAATATCCAGGAAAGGGGAGGATGATTCAACTTTCAATATCACATGGGCTGTACACTCACCTTTTTATATTTTATTTAAAACCCAGGAGGGAGAGGGTCATATTACTTTCAACATTGCAGAGGGAGTACACTCCCTGTCCCGTGATATTCTTACTAATATTTAAGTGGAAAAAAGATGATATTATTTTCAATATCCATGGGATGTACACATTCCTGTGATGTGGTTTCTAATATCCACAGTGGGAGAGGATTATATTACTCTTAATATCGCAAGGGAGGTACACCCTTTCTTGGCTATTGTTCCAAATATCCAGGAGAAGAAAAGATAATATTACTTTCAACAATGCAGATAATCTACAACCCCCTTGTGATACTGTTTTTAATATTTAGTGGGGGGGAAGGACGATATTACTCTTAAAATTGGAGGGGATGTATACAACCCCCAATGATACCGTACCCTGTATTCAAAGTGAAGAGGATAATATTACTCCCAATTTCGCAGATAGTGTACACCCACATGTGATATTGTTTTTAACATCCAGGGGGAAAGAACAATATTACTCCCATATCTCAGAGGGTATACACCTCCCTTTGATATTCTTCCTTATATCCAGGAGGAGAGAGGATGATATAACTTTCAATATCACAGGGGGTGTACACATCCCTGTGTTGTTGTTTCTAATATCAAGAAGGGGAGAGCATGATATTGCTCACAATATCACAGTAAATGTACACACCCCCTGTGATACTGTTTCTCATATCCAGTTGGGGAGAGAATGATATTAATCCCAATATTGCAAGGCGTTTACACAACCCCCATCTATATTGGGAGTAATATTATCCTCTCTTTCCCTGGATGTTAGAAACAATATCATGGGGAAGGGTGTACACCCCAAGCGATATTAGGAGTAATATCACCCTCTATTCCTCTGGATATTAGAAACAATATCACGTGGAAAGTGTACACACCCTGCGATGTTAAGACTAATATGATCCTCTTCTTCCCTGGATATTAGAAACAGTATCACAGTGGGGTGTACACCAAATGCGATCTTAGGAGAAATATTACCCTCCATGTTCTGGATATTAGAAACAATATTACAGGGGAGTGTGTAGACCACCTGAGATATTGGGAGTAATATTATCCTCTCCCCTTCTGCATATGAGTAACAATAACACGGGGGGAGGGGTGTACATACCCTGCACGATTGAGAGTAATGTCATTTTCTTCATTTCTGGATAGTAAGAACAATATCACAGGAGGGCTGTACACCCCCTGCGATATTGTGAGTAATATTACCCTCTTCACCCATGGATATTAAAAACAATATCACAGGCAAGGTGTACACCCCCTACGATATTGAAAGTAATATCATCCTCTTCAAACCTGGATATTGGGAAAAATATCACAGGGGAGATGTACATCCTCTGCAATATTGGGAGTAATACCCTTTCTCCCTATGGATATTGAGAACAATATCACAGAGGTGGTGTTTCTCCCACCAGTGATATTGGGAGTAATATTATCCTCTCCCCACCTGAATATTAGAAATAATATCAAAGGGGGTGGGACTGTAAACTAGTTCAACCATTGTGGAAAACAGTGTGGCAATTTCTCAAGGATCTAGAACTAGAATACGTTGACCCAGCAATCCCATTACTGGGTATATACCCAAAGGATTATAAATCATGCTGCTATAAAGACACATGCACACGTATGTTTATTGCAGCACTATTCACAATAGCAAAGACTTGGAACCAACCCAAATGTCCATCAAAGATAAACTGGATTAAGACACTGTGGTACATATATACCATGGAATACTATGCAGCCATAAAAAATGATGAGTTCGTGTCCTTTGTAGGGACATGGATGAAGCTGGAAACCATCATTCTCAGCAAATTATCACAAGGACAAAAAAACAAACACCACATGTTCTCACTCATAGGTGGGAATTGAACAATGAGAACACTTGGACAGAGGGCAGGGGACACCACACACTGGGGCCTCTCGTGTGGTGGGAGGGGGGAAGGATAGCATTAGGAGATATACTTAATGTAAATGACAAGTTAATGGGTGCAGCACACCAACATGGCAAATGTATACATATGTAACAAACCTGCACGTAGTGCACATGTATCCTATAACTTAAAGTATAATAAAAAATAAAAATAAAAAAAGAAATAATATCAAAGGGGGGATGTACACCCTTTAAATATTGGGAGTAATATCATTCTCTTTTCTTCTGGCTATTAAAAACAGTATCACAGGGGGTGGACACCCCCTGTGGTATTTGGAGTAATATCATACTCTCCCTTCCTGGATATTGGGAACAACATCCCAGAGGGGGTGTACACCTCCTGCGCTATTGGAAGTAATATCATCCTCTTCCCTCAGGATATTCACGATAATGTCACAGGGCAGAGGTTCACCCCCTGCGATATTGGGATTAATATAATCCTTTTTTCCACTGGATATTAGAAACAATATCACCTAGTAGGTGTACAACCCCTACGATATTGGCACTAGTATTATCGTCTTTCCTCCTGGATAGTATTAACAATATCAAAAGGGGGGTGTAAGTTCCTGCAATAGAAGGAGTAATATCATCTTCTACCCCCTGGATATTAGCAACAATATCACAGGGGATATGTTCACTCCCCGCGATATTGGGAGTACTATCATCTTCTTCCCGTCTGGATATTAGGAAAAATATCTCAACGGTGTGTACACCCCCAGCTATACTGGGAGTAATACCATCCTCTCATTCCCTAGATATTGGGAGCTATATAACAGGGAGTGTACACCTCCTGCGATATGGGGAGAATATCTTCTTCTCCCCACCTGGAACTTAGGAACAATATTATGATGGGGGTACAAACTCTGCGATATTGAGAGTAGGGTCATCCTCTCCCCATCTGATTATTAAGAACAATATCACAGTGGGGTGCACACATCTTGCAATATTCGAAGTAATATCATCCTCTCTCCCCATGGATATTAGAAACAATATCAAACAGTGGATGTACATACCCTGCGATATTGACAGTAACATCATCTTCTTTATTCTTGAATATTAGGAGGAATATCCTCCTCTTTCCTTTTGGATATTAGGAGCAGTATCACAAAGGAGGGAGTGCACCTGCTGCAATATGGGAAGTAATGCCATCTTTTTTCTTCTGGATATTAGGAAGAATACCACAAAGGATGTGTACAACCCTGCAATATTGAAAGTAATATCAACCTCTTCCCCCTGGATATTAGGAAAAATATCACAAGCTGGTGCACACCCCTTGCGATACTGGGATAATATTCTCTCCTCAACTGGATATTAAAAACAATATCACGGGGGGGGGGGGCGTATACCCCCTTTGATATTGAGAGTCATATTATCCTCTCCCTCTCTGGCTATCACAAACAATATCCCAGGGTGAATGTACATTTTGTGTGATATTGAGAGTATTATCATTCTCTTTATCCCTCGATATGAGGACCAATATCACAGGGGGTTGTACACCTCCTGCGATATTTATGATAAAATATCCTCTTCTTTCCTGGATGCTCAGCTTCAATCTAATAACACTTAAAATTTTACCTCTTTTAGAAAAATATTTCCTAAATGCTAGAACTAAGTGATATTATGTTTCTCATTCCACAAAAAACAATGCTTCTACAATATCCTATATGTCTCTTCCTTTGACATAAATTTTGCATAATTAATTGTATTTAGTTTTTAATTAAAATTAGCATATCTGTTATTTAGTGCAGCCCTAGGTAAAGGAGAGAGAGGCCCAAACTGGGGTTGTCAAATATTTTTCCTACATTATGGCAATCCCTAAAACCTCTTGAATCTTCTTATAAAGGATTATAGAGCTAAGTCTAGATTCAGCAGGAAATAGTTTAAAAATTGATTAACGATGTCCACCCTAAATACACAAGTAAACCGTGGTAGTAAGTATACCGAGTATGTGCTTTAAACTTTGGTTTATTAAAACCAGTAATTTTACATTGTAAAACAATTTAAAAGAAGTTCAATTCGCTGAGCATGTTGGTGTGTGCTTTTAATCCCAGCTGCTGAGGAGGCTGAGGCATGAGAATCTCCTGAGCCTGGAAGGTCAAGGCTGCAGTAAGCCATGATTGTGCCAGTGCATTCCAGCTCAGCCTGAGTGACAGAACAAGTCTGCCTAAAAAAAAAAAAAAAAAAAAAAATTCAAACATTTTTAAAAACCTTATGATAAACTAAAAGTTATAGATTTTGAAATACTCAACATATATAGATGATTTATTTTCATCAAAAATATTAATAGTATTTTTCTATATATTTTAAGCATTCATCGAACTAAAATGTAATACATCAAAATAATCTCTGTTTAATGAAATTTGTTAAGGTAACATGATCGAGGTTGATTTTTTTATAAGTTTGCATATTAATTTTCACTCTTGCAGTTTATATTGTAATGATTACTTCTACAGCTTATTTGTTTCATGGCCACCTGCTCAGTTCTGCTATGTTGCACCTAAATACGGAATGTCATTGTGATAAATCATCTATAGTCTTCTGAAGTGGAGATCTGAGAAAGAAACCAAAGATTAAGAACACAAATGTCTAATTGCTGCTTGGGTGATATTATATTAACTTTTTCTTTCTTTAATTTACTTTGTAAGAGAAAATACAGGGATTTTAAATTATTCACCACATTCCCTTCCAATGTGAAACTCTTTTTATTGTGATTAGATTTTTACATTAAGTGTTAATGCTTTTTACTAAGAAGCGGGTTAATTGTACCATCTATTTTCAATTAGCCCTAATAGAGTGCATGTATAGCTGTAGAGTCTATTGTGCATGTCCTTATAGAAGTGAGGAAATGAAGTAAAGCCTATTATTTTGATGTCCTGATAAATTATATTCCATATTATTTTAGATTAACAGAATGAATGACTAATGTTCCATGTAGACATGAGCTGTGACAGCATTTTTGGCTCCTAATAAATCTGAATACTGGCTGATATCCAATCCTTTTTTTATAGAAAATTAAATCTAGATTATCCTATTAACATTAGTCACTGATTTCTAAAAGTTGAAATATAGTCATTATTGACGTTTCATCACTAATCATGCATTTTAAAATATTTAAGTTCTTTGTTATCTTTTGAGAACATGTGTGCCAAAGCTTAATGGGAGGTATTGAATTAAATATATTGTTCTTCAGTTAGTGAAAAATGAAATGTAAACTTTTTAGTTTTGGAATTGTGGAAAAAAATATATGTATACATATTTAAGTATGTATATGTAGATATACATGAAAACTTTCTGAACAACAATGAAAAGACTCTTTAATGGTTGATAAGAATTACAAAAGTAACTGAAAACAAATTAATTATGCTTTCTAAAGGTCAAATATTTTCCTTGCCGTATTTCATAGATAGTTTTAATTCAGGAACACCAATACATCAAAAATATATCAAATAATAGTATTGGAATAGGTGATTACAGTTAACTGACAATTCTTAAATGTTGAAGTCTTGTTCTGTTTTCTGTGTATCTGCTGGGCTTTTAGTTGCCAGGGTTTGGGGTCAGGGATGAGTAAATCGGGAGGGCACAGAGGATTTTTAGAGCAGTGTAACTACTCCGTATGATACTATAATGGTGGTTGCATGACACTATATATTTGTCCAAAGACACCGAATGTATAACACCAATAGTGAATCCTAATGTAACACTGGCTTTGTACTGCCTCATCAATTACAACAAATGTACCATTCTGGTGGGAGATGATGGTAACGAGTAAGAGTCTGCATGTGTGGGGGCAGGTAACATAAGGGAAATTCCTGTGCTTTCTGTTGAATTTTGCTATAAACCTAAAAGTGCTTTAAAAAATAAAGTCTGTTTAAAAAGAAGCAGAGAAAAAATTAAATGACCTCATAAACGTTAAAAATTTATAAACTACAAGAGTTATAGAGAATAAAGATATTACATTGTTCCATATAAATTTTAGAAACATTTTCTAAAGTAGCTATCTCTTAAACATTTCTAATTGAGTTAATAAATTAACTAAACATTTCAATACAAAGGAGAGTTCTTTAGATTCATTTAAACCAGAATTATCAAAATAGATTTCATTATATAATCCATTTTTAGAGAATATCTGTTAACATTTTATTGAGCTGATATTCCTCAAAATAAGGAATATAAATAAATTTATAGACTCAAGAAAAGCAGCAAAGAAATGGTAGAGTAAATAATAAATCAAGTCAAATTGTATATTAGCATTTGAATATAACAAAATCAGGTGGAAATTAGGTCAGTAAAGGCAGTCAAAAATTAGAAAACTACTAATGTATTCATTTATGCAAAGGAGAAATACATGATAATTTTGACATCTTAAATGTCATTTGATAAAAACAAATATGATATCTGTATAAAAAATTTACCTTAATGATGGAATGAATGTAAACATCCTTAACAGTAAGAAAAGTATTACAATAGTAAAGAAAATATCAATTCTAATAATTAAACATGAAAAAAATGCTTAAAGATGATTTGAAGGATTGAAAATGAAATTATGTTTTTAAACTATGATGACTATCAGAATCACCCATGAAACTTTTAAGGAGTGGAAATGTTTGTGCCACAGACCTGAGAATTTTGATCTTGAAAGTTTGATGTGTGTCTCCATTTGTTTACTTCAAGATAAATGATAATAATAGAAGTAATAACAACAACGATATTTATTGAGTGATTTCTCCATGTCTCAACTGTTCTGAAGTTTTTGATGTAAATTCTTTAAACTTTACAAAATCTGTATAAAAAAGAGCTATTATTATTTTCATCTTACAGATGGGGAAACTAAAGTGCACAGAGACTAACTAAATAGGCTGTAATCTTTATGAGACAAAAAATGGGATGCAATTCATCAGCTGAATTTGGATTTGCTTTTTTTGTAATTAATCAAAATCTCAGGCACTAGCCTCATTGGAGCTATGTTTGAAAAATGTTCTTCTAATCATTTGACATTAAGACAGTACCTATCATTAGTATATATCTTATAGTTGATACTGCTATGTCTATTTCCCCAGGTTTCCATTTACTCCTGCCATAGCAGATTCAAGATACGTTTTATTCAAGGAAAGATTCCTTGAATTAGAGTTTTAAACATAAGTTCTATCACTTTGCTTTCCTTCTTCTATATTTTCAATTACAAATATGTATATTGAAGTTTGTTAGTCTTTTCTATCAACATTTTGTTTTCAGAATCCTTTACAGTCTCAAAAGTATTGAGAAACACAGAGCTTTTATTTGTGTTCATCTTATCTATGAATATTGATCAATTTAGAAATTAAAGCTAAGAAATTTATAAAACACAATAATACACAAAACACATCATATTAGTCACAGAGCAATGATGCCACCACAGGACATACAGTCTCTGGAAGTTATCTGCATCCATCTGAGAATGATAATTAAAAAGCCAAATGATGTTTTAGTATTAATATGAAATAATTTTGTTCTCCTAGACCACCTGAGACAGTCTAGAGGACCTGAGGCATCTCAAACCATTGTGAGAAGTTGCCATGTTGTTTAACTTCCATTATAACCTTTCAAATATCTTTTTAATATCTGTCACCATTTTTTACTTTTATTATTTAATTCTCTATGTCCCTTTCCAAACTTTAAATCATATATATATTATAATATATAATATATATATAATATATAATATATAATATATAATATATATATATTATTTATTGTTAATTAAGTACCTGGTAACTTAGTCTTCATTTCTGAAGTTTAAAATTTTATTTTATTCTTCAATTTTTCTTAGTCGTATCAGTTTCCTCTTTCCATATTCTTGCTGGGAGTCCATTTTATTTCTGAGACTTCCGATTCTCATGTTCTTTCACATCTGCAGTGCTTTTGCTTTTTATTCAAATTGCAAAGATATGTTAAAGTTTTCTTTTGCTTCTAAGATAGATCTTCTCATATGTACCTAAGTATGAATAGTTTTGGTCCTCATCTTCTTTTTTCTTCTATTCATCTTTTGTAGATCTAGTGCTTTTAGTTTTCTTGTTGATTTTACGTATGCTAACTTTTCCTGAAATAACTGTGCACATTATCAACAGAAAGTATCAGGGGTTTGGATTTCTTATCAACTTTCTTAATTTAATGATACTGTTTTCAGTCTGCCTCTCTTATTTCAGTCTGCTCTTCTCATTTGTTACATGTTTCTTCTTACCACTATTTTCTTGATCCAAGGGATACCTCTTCTTTACAAAGCAACATCTCTGTCACTCAAAAGTGGCCCTTTCTTAAGAATGCCACCTCTAGTTGTGTGTACTCTCTAATCTTGTCTTTTTAACCTCCTAACTGATGGTGCTTTGACCCACTGGATCACGATATGCTTTTACCACTCAGAGTTGGGGCCTCTCCTTCTTGAAGTAAACTCCAGTTGATGTTTTCTGAGCTCTTTTACCACCAGGATACCTTAATACTCAAGGTTTTCCAACTACAGCTAAACTTTCTCTGTATTACAATGTCAGCTCAGACAACGATTCTACTTACCGTAAATGTTTACGTTTCAATTTATCTACAGCGTAGTTTATAGTACTCTTTTTTTGTTGTTGTTATTCTGTAGTTGTAGGTGATGGACATTTTTTTTTTTTTTTTTTTTTTTTTTTTTTTTTTTTTTGTTTAAAGTATGGAGAGATGCGTATCTAGGCATCTGCTGTTATTTTACACACTGGAAGCCTCCCACCAAATTTATAATATTATGCTTTCCATATATGGATGTTCTACCTGGTTACTTGTCAAATATTCTTCTTCATTTTTATCATCTCTTTCTTTTATCATAAGAAAATAGTCTATGGAGCACCATGAACACAGGACCACTGCAAAACAAATTTTCTACTTGTATTTTTGGGTCCACAGTGGAAATGTGAGTCAATCTGAAATCCATATGAGAAGTAGTTTGTGGTTACCAAGTTGAGGGGAGACTTATTATTGTTGTTTGCTTTCTCCCTGCTACTTGGTATTAAGGCTAGATAGACAAGATACTCGGCTGACCTTTTCAGCAAGGTGGTCCAATTTCTCATGAATACTTAAAGAGACTATGATGGCATTTGAAATTCCATACTTTATGTACTTGGCAAATTGGATACATCCTTGGACTTATCTATCGCCTTTCTCCTCTGCCCAGTGTAACTCTGAAAACAGTAGCTAAATGTTACAAAATTTCCACAAATACTATCTATTGCATTATTATTTTACTACTAGGTTTCCTGTTGTTATTTTTATTTTACTTCATTTGTTTTTTCCTTGCCAAATAAACAAGGCATGTAAGGGTAGCTGTTTTGTTTTGTCTTTTTTCTCTCCATATTCTTATCCAGTCTTTCTCAGTTGTTTCCATTGGGAGCAGGATTCCCTCATTTCTTCTTGTTCATGATAGTAACCTGCTTTATATTATGTCTGATCACAACAAATATGATAGACAAGTGAGTGGAGAAATCAAATAGTATCTACCATTTTCCCACTAATCATATAAAAATAATATATTCTACATATTATGTCACCCTAAATCCTTGGAATATTTGACTCCACATGAAATTCCTCTGTTCTATGCTGATATAAAAATTGAATTAACATAAATAGAATATATTTAGGACAGTACCTGAGAAGAAAATAATGCTAAATGAAGCGATTATTTGTTAGTCTTTCGCTCATCCAGTCAAATTTACTTTCTGTAAAATAAGAATGTACCCAAAATGAGGCTTGTGATATTTCTGAAATTCTTCAAATGTATTTTTGTAATATTTGTCTGACAGTTTTATTATAAATAAATGTATGACCCAAACTAAATGCAACAATAATTCTTAACTTCTAATTTGTGTTCAAATTTGTTATAAAAAAAAATTAACTGAACTAGAAACTAAGAAACCTTCTTTTAGTCTTGGCTCTTCCATTAAGTGTCCTGTGCTTCTACATAATCTATTTGAGTACTCAAGTGATGCTCTTTTTATCCATAAAATAAAAAGAATATGGTTAAATATTAAGTAAATTTCTTTACATATTTTAAAACCTTTTTGTAGCTGAACTCCAAAGCAGCTGGCTCTTTTTATGAAATTAGTAATCTCTGGGATAGAGATTATAAAACTGCCACAGAATTGTTTGATTAAAATAATTCATTTATGAATTTTCTATTTAGTAACAGAATGCTCAAATTTCAGTTACCACCATCGAAAGTCAAGTATATTTTCCAACTTTTGTTGTAGCTAGATGTGGTCATAAGACTAATTTCTGGTCAACAGCATAAACACAACTGTGACATATGCAGTTTTGAATGTTGCTCATAAAGACAATAATTAGACTTTCCATTTTTCTCTACTTCTTGCTTGATGGGATAGTGAAGTGAAAGTAGAAGCTAAATAATCATTTTAGATTTTTAGATGAAATCTACATCTACAGAATAGCAGAGCAAAAGATAAAAGAAGCCTAGGTCTCCAACCATGTAACCACCATATTAGCTTTGACACAGGAGTGAGTTTCTTGATACTTTAGTCATTTTCATGACAGATGACATTTGTATCAACTAATGTAATTATATATAATAAAATAAGCATAAATAATATGTACCTGACACGTATTTTTTGTTGACTTATAACTTTCAGAAAACAATGTTACAGGAGTGTTGTAATTGAATAAATCACTTTATAAATGCTGCAAGATATATATTAAGTAGAAGAAGTATTTACAAAATTGTGAGGTTATTTCTTTACATATGGTTTTATAATTTGCAAATTTGCTCTTCTCGTGTCAATTCTTTAACCCCAGATAAATATGTACATTATTGTTTCATTGACACTTTACATAAAAGAATACAGAACCTTGATGGTGAAAATATTTAGCCAAGCTTAACAATTGTTGGATACCAATATTTATACACTTTTTAAAAATTTAATTATCAGAAAGAAAAATCTGGTATAACCTCAATATTTACGGGCATAACAGACTTTGAAGCCCTTATTATTTTTCACCTAAAATAATAAAATTACCTTTTAAATTGTATATTTGTCTCTAACGGTTTTCTTCCTCTTCTTATAATAGCACATGATGTCATTTAACTAATGAAACGTATACATTGACATTAGTTATATTAAAATTATTACTTTAAAATGAAGCAGTATTAAGTCTGTTATTTGGCCAATTGAAGAACCAAGAACCAGTGATTTTATGATTATGGTAATTCCTTCAACTAAAAGAAAGAAGAAAATATTAAATATAGTAAAGGAAATATATGAACAAAGTCAAATATTAAATAATTTATCCTTTTTGGATATAGTTTATAGATCCTCTCCTTAGTAATTGAATCATTTCCTCCTGTTTATTCCTAATCTTCTTTTTTATCAAGACCTTTTTTTTCTGGACAAACTTTTTATTGTAGAATGAGTTTGAACATAGTCAAACTCATTCTACATAAAAGGGAATAGTCTTACTAATTTACCTACCTACCTTGTTGCACGTGGTGCAACAAGGACCACCACGTGCCCAGTCTTATTTCATCTATATCCTCCCCACCCACACAATATTTCAAAGCAAATCCCAGACACAATAGCATGTTATTGCTAAAATTCTCAGTAAATATCTTTTAAAATAAGCCTCTTCTGGGAACATCACACACCGGGGCCTGTTGTGGGGTTGGGGGAGGCGGGAGGGATAGCATTAGGAGATATACCTAATGTAAATGACGAGTTAATGGGTGCAGCACACCGACATGACACATGTATACATATGTAACAATGTATACATATGTAACAAACCTGTACATTGTGCACATGTACCGTAGAACTTAAAGTATAATAAAAAAATAACAAAATAATAAAATAAAATAAGCCCCTTCTTAAATGTATTCACAAGATCGCAATCACATCTAAATCTAACAATGTTAATTCTTTGTAATGTCTTATTTCCTTGACTAAATCATGCTTAAGGCATTATTTCTCAGATGCAAAGATGCATAAAAAAAAACTTGCAGACTTTATTAAAAACGCAGATTTTGATTAAATCATTCAGGGGTTGGATCTGAACTTTCCCCATTTGATTTCATTGCTTCTTATCACACTATGAATAATAAAGAACTGAAATACTTTATTATCTCCCAGAATACTCAAATCCAAAGTTTTAAATAAAAACAAATCATATTGCCTTATGTTCCACTTTTATTCTTGCAACTATGTTACTAACATTTCTGAAATGTTTTATTTGAAAATTGTTATACTTAGAGAAAATTTACAAGTACACAAAATAACTATACATCCTTCATGTATATTTCCTAATTGTAAATATTTTACCGTAGCTACCAAATAACTCCCCCTCTCTCTCATTTTTTATCAATGCATATTAATGTTTTTCTGAAGTATTTAAGAAATCAGACACGATCCATAATAACCCTTAAAATATTTCCATATTTAGTTCCTAAAACAAGGACGCTGCTTACATAACCAAGTACAAAATAAGCAAATTAACATTGATAAAATACTACCATTGTAAGAGATTTAATTCCCTTTTGGTGTTCGATTAAATTCAGGATCATGTGTTGCATTTAGGTAGCATGCTTCTTTAGTCTCCTTCAACCTGAAACTGTTCCTCAGTCTTTCCTCGTTTTTCCTTCCATGACCCAACTACCCTGAAAGATTATGGGTTAATCACTTTATAGAATAGTTTTTATATTGTATTAGCAGATAGTGAATTCAGGCAGTAACACCACAGAAGTTTACAGTCACCTCTCAGTCAGTACAATGTGTAATGAGGCGCACAATGTGCACTTGTCCCATTGCTCATAATAATTTTTATCACTTGATTAATATGTTGTCCATAAGATGTTCACACTTTGGTAATATTTTATGGTAACATATTTTGAGTTTATATAGATATGCTGTTTCTCACAAAACAAATATCAAATAATTTGAACTTATTTTGAGTCTTGCCTGAATCCATTATTGTCATGATGATTGCCTGCTGGTGGTTCTCTACTTCAATCATGTCTCTATTCATTGTATTATTTAATATTATTCTGGCAGGTGGAAACTTTTCCTTTCTTTTTTTCTTTTTTTTTTTTTTTGTTGTTGTTTTTGTCAGTACGAGCTCCAGATTCCTGTCTTTATTTAATGGTTTATAAGCTTTACCTTTCATTATTTATTTTGATGCTCAAAATTTCCCAGTTTTGGTCAGTTTCTATTCTCTATTAATCTTTCCCATTATTCTTAGAGAACTTTCTTCCTGTTTGACAAATATTTTTCAGTCTCAGGTTACACTGTTCTTGTTCCAGCACCACAACCAGCCATTTGTTTCCAAGAAACTTGGGTTCTTATTGCTGAGGATTAAGTGTACGCTGTGCTACTAAAGTGTTGTTGATTATAGGTTCTCGACAAATATTAGTTGTATTAAATGTGAAAAAATTATTTTAGTATAACTGTTGATCAATATAGGTACAATTTAATTTTATAAATATATTATTTCACACCTTTATTAATAACATATCTTCTTATATAAATAAAATTATTAACAATTTTTATTTAAAATTTGTATTAAATATAAAAGTGTCATTAAATTGAATGAGCAGAAAATGAGGCATACCTTCTTTTTAATAAGAAAAGGAAACCAACTAAACATACTAGGTAGAAAAAAATATTTTTAGACAATTCTATTTGTAATTACAATAGATAAATCTACAATTTAAAGAATAGATTTTTATAAGTTTTTCATTTGATTATGATAAAGAAATTTGTGTGTAAATGATGAATGGTTCAAGGATTAAGGCCAATTGTGTCACACTGGGTTAAATTTTTTTATAAGGAAGAAAAGCTCTTAAAATTATCCCAAATGACAAACATACTGGTTTAAAAGAAACATGTGCTTTAATTTGTTAAGCTCTAACCTTTTCTGTATTAGAAAAATACTTTGACACAAACACTTTACAAATGTCAGCAGAAAATCCATACTCCATTTCTTCACATTGGTTTTGTGACATTGTGCTTGCTGATATTCGACAAGGGATAAGTTGGGATTGATTTCTTCTGACACTGCTCTTTTCTGTTGTATTATGGGAAATTAAAGGGCTAGAATGAACTGATTCCCTCACAACCTAAACCTACAAAAGATAATCGTATGTGCTCTCTGGATCTTAAGAGTTCAATAGAAATGTTAGAAACGGCACATTACTTTAAATTAAAGTAATTAAGAAAATATTAAAGTCTGTGAAGGAGAGACATGTTCTTGCATACTTTATTAAAATGATTTTATTATTATTTTAAAAACTGATTTTGTATTTTGGGTAGGAGTTCTTAAACTTGCTCTCAAGCTATCCTTAGATAAATACATCCAAAGATGAATATTAAATTCTGGCCTTAATTGTTGTAGAAAATTACGGACAATTGACAGGAGCTCATAGAAAATTCAAGTATTTTTAAATGTCAGGAAAATTCAATTTAAAGGAAGTAGTGAATTTAATCAATGTAAGAAAAAATTAACCTGGTTAAGATGGAGAATAATGGACTTCTATTACTTCACAAGTAATATTAATTCAATTAATTTTTGGTGACAGTCTAAACTGATACAAGTTTTTTATAAAGGGAGACATATTGAAATCTCTCAATTTAAGGAATACATATGCTTTGACCCAGTCATTTAATTTCTAGAAATACGTCATTTGAAGGTACTCGCAAAATTATGTTGTTATATGCCTTGAGATATTCATTGCAATACTTTTGAGTAGCAGAAAAAATATTACATTTGCATTTTATAAGGCAATTTAAATACATTTTTTACATCTATATGAAGAAATGATATGCAACCATTAAAAATAAAGTTACTCTTCTAGGACTTAAAGAAAAAATCTCCAAAAGAGATTAATATTTAATATCGTTAAAGGCAAAATGTATAATGATGTGTTTAATGTGTTCACTTCACTATGAAAAATAGATATACTGCACAGTATGAAGTATTTAAATTATATATGAATGATTTTGGAGAGGTATGAATAGTGGTTACCTTTAGAAAGAGACACTGGGATGTGGGGAATGGGGAAAATTTACATATTTCATTTCACATATTTTTCTATGCTACAATTTTCTGACTACATGAACACTTAAATAGATAAATATATATATATATATTTTAAAATTAAGTGTTTCAAGTAAATTCAAATAATGGCATAATCTTCTACCAAAGATCTTGCTAAATGTTTAAATGAGAACTGAGAAATTAACAAATATTGTGAGGTCTTTGAAAACTGATTCAGACTGATGAAATTTTATGGTTTAAGTTTTAAAAAAAGAAAACAATGTGCAGGAAACAAATTGTATAGTAACAGATTTTAATTAAAAATGTACTTTATTTTTAAGAGCATAATCACGTAAACAAATGAATTATATGCAAACCTGTAGCAAAATATATATTTGCATGATTATGTTCCATTGTTTGCTTTAAATATAATCATTATAGTTAAAGAATACAAGTAAAAAAATGAAAATATGTTGATTATCTCCAAATGTGTATTGCTTTGTTTATTGGACTAAGATGTGTCAGTAGTTTGTCTATCCACTGTTAAAGTCAAAATATATGAATATGCTGGAGTTAACAAATAAGCGCTATTCACATTAGAATTGTGAATCACAGATTGGCTAATTGTTCCTTCTTGCTGTAGATATAAACTTTTTTTTTGTTCTATTGCCTCAACATTTCCACTGTTACTTGCATATGCCCCTTTACTTCCCCAAACACACACACACACACACAGACACAGACACACATTTCTCATAAGTTGCCATGTATACAAAATCAGGACTTATCACATATTTTGTTAAGTAAAGGCTGTTTGATGGTTACTTCTATGTGTAAACAAGGAGGGTGTTTCTGTTTGAAATTAATATCTTAATCAGAAAAGTACATTGCCCTTCATAATGTGAGAGGGCTTTATCCAATCGATTGAAGGGCTAAATGGAAAAAAAACTGACTTTGCCCCAAGTAAGGAAGAATCTTCAGCAGATTGCTTTCAGACTTCATTTACAAAATGGCTCCTTCTGCCTGACTTTCCTCAAACTGGAACATCAGTTCTTCTAGGGCCTCCAGGAAGCCAGCCCACGTTACAGATTGAACTTGCCTGCTGCCAGGACCACATGAGCTAATGATTATATTACATGTATAATATTATTATATATATCAGGTAGGATATATATATATATATTATATATTATATAATTTATAATATATATATAATATTGATATATATAATATAATATATATTATATTGGCAGTGAAACACTACAAACCTTGACAACATTTGAATCTGGTGCCTTTTGTTTCAGGTCTACAGAGCAAGAGCTGTGGAAAGGCAATTCTCTGTAAATGGAATTGTATTAGTGATAAAAACTGATCTTTAGGGCTAGGATCACACTAGCTCTATACTCTGCATCCTAGATAACAAGCAGAGATGTTTATGCATTTTATGGGTGTGTGTGTGTGTGTGTGTGTGTGTGTGTGTGTGTGTGTTTGTGTATATGTGTGTGCATGTGATTTTAGCAACCTCATAAAGCAAGGGGCTTTGGGGGCAACTCCTCTTGCCCATATCTAAGGACAGTTCTAATAAATCTACACTTACTTTGTGAATCTGAACTGAAAAGTTCATGCCATCTTTCTTTTGTATCTATGAGTAATACAAATTTAATCAAATAATAACTTCCAAACATGCTTCTTGAACTTTTACTTGATTCATATTTTAATGTTCTTCACATTACTATGTTCATCTTAAAGTTGTCAGAATGGGACATTTGGAAATTGTAAATGTTCACCTCATCAATATGTCACCTTGTTAGTCTGCTACTTTCCAGGAAAAAATATTCTGTGTTATATGCTGACGTTAATTTTAAAATGACATGGATCAATGACCAAAGAGTTTAAGTATTTATTTCCCTGGATATATATTATCCTATTGCTTAGTAGATGTCAGTGATAGATACGTACACCTTTCTGATTAAGCGCCTGTTGAACTTTAGATTGCAATAATCAAAGGGCTGTTCAATTTAAATTTTAGATTATTTAAGAAGTCTTCAGCCAAAAAGACATTAAAATACGTAATGATTACTGTAGACGTTATGAAAAAGGCTATTAAATCCAGTGGGAATGTTCATCAGCATACTGTAATCAGTAGCTCGAGAGAATGCTTAATTACAGTTATTTGGGTGACAAGTTGATGTAGTAGTGGCATTGAAAGCAGAAAAGGATGCCTGGATTAACACTTGCAACGTGTAAGAGGATATGAAAATGCATCAGTATCGAAGAGAATGTCTCATTATATGACTGTTTATATTAATCTCTCTTGCTCTACAAATTCCAAATGCAGTCCTCACCATTACTTCACTTAAATTTATCTCAGAGAGAAACACTTTACTTTGTGTGAGAAACGAAATTTTAGATATTAAAAAAACTTATTTTATTCATTTTATTTTATTTACTTTATTTTCATAACTTATCCAGTGTTTATTTATTAAAAAATAACTTTGATTTGTTTATCACCTTATTTCAACTTCTTGGTATTGTAGAACAGGTGCAATTATTTTTGACTTATTAAATAAAATTTTATGATAACCTATGTCTTTTTAAAAGACATCTTTAAAGGTTCTTATTTATCTTTCATTGTGTTTATAAATAATTAAATTCACAGAAAGCATTTTTACAATACTGGCATATTAGTTTCCTATGGCTGTTATAACAAATTACTTCAAACTGTGTGGCTGAGAACAACATAAATTTATTCTCTCATAATTCTGGAGTACAAAAGTGTATGCATTGACAAAGCAGCTGTTTCCACCAGAGGCTCAGGGCAGATTCCATTCCTTGTATCTTCCAGCTCCTAGAGGTTGTCAGCACTCCTGGGTTTGTACCTGCATCACTCCAGTCTCTGACTTTATGGTCACTTTTCTTCCTTCTCTTCTCTGTTGATTTATCTTCTCTGTCTCTTGTAGGATACTTGCCATTGAATTAAAGGCCCAGCCAGGTAAACCAGGATGACTTCATCCTCTCAAGATCCTTAACTGGATTACATCTGACAATACTCTTCTTTCAATAAGGTGATATTCATAAGTTCCAGGGTTAGGATGTTCACATATCTGTTTTGAGGGCTGTCAGCCCACTGTAATTGGCTTATCTAACAGTATAGTCTATATTGCATTTCCTATTGGGAATAACACATAGTTTTTGAAAGCAGATGCTAATAGTGTATGGAAGATTAATTAAATATGATATACATTAGAATACTGTATTATGTCATGTTTCAATATTTTTAGGTTACAACCAATTCCATAAATAGTAACTTTAATTTTAACAGATCATGACTTCTTTAAATCAACATATTTCATTACCTTTAATTTTTATGGGAGAACTGAAATATTTTATCTGTACTGATTATAAAAATGAACACTTATTTTAGATTCATGAAATTATCATGTAGTTATTTTGCCATTCTATAAGCCAAGTGTTGTGATAAGCAAGAAAATAAAACCTCTACAAGTATTTAGAACTCCAGTAAAGAAAACATAATAGAAAATAACAATGTAATTGTGATATAATACAATATTATTTGAATACAAGTATACACATACATATGTCATATAATAGAATAGAGCAAATTATAATTAACCTTGGTCACAGTGAGCACAGTAGTCAAAGTTTCAGGGAGTTATGTGGTCTCTGAGAAATTCTTTGCAAGACAAATAAGAGTTTGACAAACAAAAAAGGCAGTATAGACAGAAAGAAACAGTGGCAGGAATGGAGTTATAATAATACCAAATTGCTATATAATAAATGGGGTGGCAATAGAATGATCATGTTGGGATTTCTTTATGCCTTGTTATGATGGCTGGACTTCTGATTGGTAAAGGAAACAAAAATTCTAAAAGGAAAAGGGCATGAAAATATAAAATTTGTATTTTAGTGGAATTATTTGGTAACAGTGTAAAACATAAGAGTCCTGAAGATTTGAAGTCAGGAAATATACTTCCTTATCGATTCCAATGAGAGATAACAACAATCAGATTTTTAGAAAGAAAAGTATAGATGAAAATAAAAACATGATTATGAAAAATTTATTATGGTTAAAAAGAGCATTTGCAAAATAAACTATAATTTAAGACTTCTCCATAGAAACCACATGACAAGGCAACTCCAAGACTCTGAAACTAACCTGTAGAATTGATGTCAACAATTCATTTTACTGGAGTTAGTAAAACAACTATGAGAAATATTTAAGCTGCTAGATGATCTGATACTTCAAACAACAGTAATCATATGGGACATATTCTATCATTATAATGAAACAAATTCAATTTTTTTAGAAAATGTTTTTCACTTTAAAAATTAAAAATATAGGTTAATGAATAATGCAGTCAATAATTTGACAGGCAAAGAAAATACAAATTCTAAATATTAAAAATGTCAGATACCACCAAAGTTATTCTTATAGGTCTGTCTATGCTGTTAAACATTTTTCTTACAAGAAAATAAATATTTTATAGCAATTTTTACATAAATAATTAAAAGTATATTAGAAGATTTCAAATCAAAAATAAAAGAGAAATTAAGAAATGAAAAAAGAAAAAGTTAGAAAAATCACTTGTTTTTGAGGATATACATATATTTTGAGTAATAAAAATAATGAAAACTGTTCTAATTGGATTTAAATCTGTAAGTTTATAATACTGGATTATTAGTACTTTATGTACATATAAGTCTTTTGTTGAGTACATTTTTCGAAGGATGGAAGAGGAAAAGAAGGGGAAAGGGAAAAGAGAGAGAGGGAGGGAGAGAGAGAGAGAGAGATGGCAAACCGCACAATTCTGTTAATTAAAGTAACATTGTGTATTATGCTTAATAAATCTTAAATTATTGGTACTTTCAATTGACTTGTTCTTTAAGCCAAAAGCTCACTAATTTAGAGAATTTTTTTCCTACAGTTATTCAAGTCCCTGAGATGCTCAGAGCAAATTCCGCTAAATGAGGACATTCTGAGTTTCAACTATTTTCATTCTGGCATGTTCACACATTTCAGGAAAATATTTTCTTGGGTATCATTTGTTGACAAACTTTTGTAAGACAGACTCACTGAAAGATTTATCTCTATCATTCTTTCAAACATTTCACCATTATTTAATTGAATAAAGCCCTACCTCATTAATGTCTTTTGATTCAAATGTAAAACATAATTTTAAGCAGTTGAAAAAAGATTGAATCAAAAAATTATTTTGGCTGGTTACAGTGGCTCAGGCCTGTAACCTCAACACTTTGGAAGGCCAAAATGGGAGGATCATTTAAGGCCAGGAATTCAAGGTTATAGTGATCTATGATTGTACCACTGCAATCCAGCCTAGGTGACAGAGTGAGACCTTGTCTCTAATAAAATGAATACATTTAAAAAAAATTGTTAATAAGATGAGAGATTTGAAAGCACAAATATAAACTTTTAAAATTAACTTCTGTATAACATTTGAGTTATTACCTACTTCGGTAGGATTACTTAAAACGTCATCTTGTTTGCAAGCTATAGTTTCCATAATGCAACTTTCTAAGGCCTATGAAAGATAAAGTTTGGCACTCCTTCCAATGAAGAATTTGTTTTAAGATTTTCCAAGTCATTTTAAGAAATATATAACCAAACTTTAAAGGGCTGTCAATTCATTAAACATCATTTTAAGACATTTATGTTTTAAAAGTTATTCTACAAAGACACAAATATTCCTGAAATTCAGTTTATTACTAACAGCAAAAGGAAGTTGATATCTGCATGCTAAATCTCTTTAACCCAGTATCAGCCTTGTCATAAACGTGTATCACTGTAGTTACTTTAAATCTTTATACCTATAATATTGACTCACTTTGATAATTATGGCTTTGGGTTTTAGAGAATGCACAAAATTGTTTAGATGCATAATAAATTAGATTTAAACCAAAATTTTATACATACAAACTAGTGTTTGCATTGCCAAACAGAACAGATAGAATGATAATATGAACTGGGTAAAATGGTAGACATAATTTAAAAAATATCAGGCATTACATTAAATGCAAATGGATTAACTATACTTATTAAAAACAACTTTGGACTAGATTCTTTAAAGTCAGCTTTATATGAGTTAATATACATATATATGTATATTCTCTATACCATATATATATGCTATATTGAAAATAAAATCATATAAAACCATATGATCATTAAGAAAAAAAGAAAGCATCTATAGCTATATAAATATCAATCAAATTGACTTAAGGTAAAAATCATAATGAAAATAAAGAATACTTCATAATGATAAAAGTTTCAATTAAACACGAGTTGCAACAATTCTAAATTTTATGTAACTAATAGCATAATCACAAAATATACAACAAAAATAAAACTACACAAAGACATGGAAAATTCACAATTATATAAATAATTTTAACACATCTATTAATAAAAACAGAATTAAATAGCCATTAAAATTTGATCACAATTAGTAAACTCGATAAATGGGCAAAAATGTAACAATGCACATAAGAACAGCAGAATGTACACCTCAAACACACACAGAATCTTTACAATAAAATGGACTATCTGCTGAACCACAAAGTCTAAACCGCTTTTCTTGTTACTTTCATCTGTATTGTTTTCTCTTTAGCATGTTGGGGTGTGTGACATAGAAGCTGACTCTAATATTAATGTGCTAATCAAAATACATTCTTGAAGCAAATTAAGATAGGAGAATTGCTATATCAAGACTTATAAACTTACTATAGTTAAAACAGGGTGGCATCGGAGCAAGTGACAAATGGGCCCACTGAGTAGGATAAAGAGCCGGTAAAGAACTTACTGTCTTTTAACAAAATGATCCTGGGTCTGGATGCTGAGACTCATGCCTGTAATCCTAGCATTTTGGGAGGCCGAGGCAGGTAGATCACAAGATCAGCAATTCGAGACCAACTTGGCCAATATGGTGAAATCCCATCTAGACTAAAAATATAAAAATTACCCAGGTGTGGTGACAGGCACCTTCACTCCCAGCTACTCGGGAGGCTGAGGCAGGAGAATCTCTTGAACCCAGGAGGCGGAGATTGTAGTGAGCCGAGATTGTGTCACTGCACTCCAGCCTGTGCAACAGAGTGAGACTTCATCTCAAAAAAAAAATAATAATAATAATAATAATAAATAAAAATAAAAATAAATTATCCTTGGTCAACCGGATGCCCATACTAAAAAGGAAAAAGCAATTTGGTCTCCACCTTAACTATTGGTAAGGAAAGAAAATCTAGTACATAAATAGTCAAGAGGCTTGAATAAACATTTTGTAAGGGAAGATGCCAAATATTAATTAAACATAACAAAAGGTAGTCAACCTTAATAAACCTCAGAAAAACCAACATTTAAACCACAGTGAGATACTATTACACGCCCGTGCAATAAATAAAATTTAAAACACAAATAAACCTAAATTTTAGCAAGTATTTTGCATGCTTTAAGTTTTCATATATAGCTGATAGGAATGTAGAGGAACAGTCATGCTGGAAAACTATGACATCATTCCAGTAACGTTTAACATATTCATATACCATGACATAGCAATTTCACCACTATATACATATCCAAAATGAATGTGCATGTATGTGTACTAAAGGACATATAAATGAGTTTTTATAAGCATGTTAATCATAAGAATCACAAATTGGTAATAAGTCATGCCCATCAATAGTAGATGCATGAGTAAATTTTGATTTATTTGAACAACAGAACATTAAGCAAAAATAAGTACAAAAGAAAGCTATACTCGATAACACAAGTACATCTCACAGACATAATATTGGGTTTAATAAAATACATGCAAATAACTTAAAAATACATAATTGTATATATAAATATTTTTGAAAATGAACCTATAGTGTTCATGAATGTGTATTTAGAAGTTAAATATGTAAAGAGAAACAAATTAGGGAGGCTGAGGCAGCAGAGTGGCGTAAACCCGGGAGGCGGAGCTTGCAGTGAGTCGAGATGATATCACTGCACTCCAGCCTGGGCGAGAGTGAGACTCCGTCTCAAAAAAAAAGAAAAAGAAAAACAAATTAGGGAGGCTGAGGCAGGAGAATTGGCATGAACCCGGAAGGCAGAGCTTGCAGTGAGCTGGGATCAGGCCACTGCACTCCAGTCTGGGAGACAGAGCGAGACTCCGTCTCAAAAACAAAAAACAAAAAACAAAAAAAAGAAAAAAGAAAGAAAGAAAAACAACTTAGAAGTTTATGGTAACTTCTTCTTTAAGGACAAGATAGTGGTGACTTTGGTGGGAGGTATGGACCTGTGTGGCTGAAACAAAGATAGTTTGAGACACGGCACAAGGACTAGTTGTGTGATCCTGTCGCTGTTCTATTTCTTGACCTGGGTGGCTTCTACATGGTTCTTCACTTTGTGATAATCAATTGTGCTAAATATTTTGTTGATTTTCCTTATGTGTATTTTATTTTAATACACATCTTTTAAAAATATTAGTCAACACAGGTTTTTAAAAAATGTTTATTGTTTTCATTATAAATTGACAAATTATAGTTGCATAAATTTATAGAGTAATCAAAGTAATGTTATGATTTATAAATACAATGTGGAGTATTTAAGTCAAGCTAACTAACATAATAGTTACCTCAAAGATATATCATTTCTTATGGAGAGAACATTTAAAATTTACTCTGTTAGCAATTTTGAAATGTAGAATAGATTACTTTTACTATAATCACTCTACTGTGCAATATGTCTCTAAGTATTAAAAAAAACTGTATTCCTCCTAATTGAGGCTTTGTACCCTTTGACTATCATCTCCCCATTTCCCTGCTCCCTAGACTGTGTAATAACCATTCTATTCTCTGCTTCTTTGACTTTGATTGTCTTAGATTACATGTAAGTGAGAATTTACAGTATCTGTCTCTCCATTTCTGATTTATTTTTAACATGTTTTCCAATTTCATCTATGTTGTTACAAATGACACTTCTTGCTTTTTAAGGCTGAAAATTATTCCGTTGTGTGTATATACAACTTAAGTATATTTATAGGAATGATATTTAAGAAGATGAATCTTTCACAGTTAATACATAAATTGATTCTATTAGACTCTAAAAAATAAAGTGCAAGAATAAAGTGGCATCAAATTTGGAAAAATAATATTTAATGTAAGCAATTTTGATGCAGGACAGGCAAGCCCCAAATTAGGGGCTTAGTCTAGGAGGGTTCCTGGCTTTTCCCAGGAAATAATTCAAGGGTGAACCAATGGCGTTAGACAGCAACTTCTATTTAAGCAACAGCATAATGCAGCAGCAGACTTATTGCTCCTTGCAGAGCAGTGCCACCCAATAGGCAGTGTGCCTAGAATAGAAGCTCAAAGGCTGGTCTGCATTCATATTTATACCCACTTTTAATTACATGTAACTTAATGGGCAATTTTTGCAGAAATTTCTAGAAAATGGGTGGCATCTTCTGGGTTGTTGCCATGGAAAGGGGCAGTAATTTCTGAGTGTTGTGGCAACAATAAACTGAAATTGCACACTGTTGAGTGTGTCTTATGGGAAGCTGCTTCTGCCAAACACCTGTTTTAGCTATTCCTCAGTTTGGTCCTGTTTTGTCCAAGCTCCCTGCTTTGGAGTCCAGTCCTACCTCCTACCGCCATTAAAAAAAAAAGTATTAATAATTTAGAAAACAAACATTAACACAATTAACATAAAATAATTACAATGAATTAAAAATTAACTAATGCTCAAAGAAAATGAGCATAAGAAATACAGGTGAATGTTTAGTGAGCTGAGATCATGCCACTGCACTCCAGCCTGGGTAACAGAGCAAGACTCCATCTCAAAAAAAAAACAAAAAAACAAAAAACAAAGAAGAAGAATTACAGGTGAATGCTATCAACATTTGCTCAAATACAGAATTCATAAGGATGAGGAAAATAAAGGGTTTGTAAAGTAAATTATTGATACATTTAATTATTTAAATAATACATTGGTCATTTAAATAGTGAAATTTTTCGTTAAATATAAAACATAATTGAAGGCATTCTCAAGACAGATAAATATATACAACAAATATGACAGAGTAAAACTATGTGTTAATAAAAGCACCAAGACTAAATTTAAAATATAGTGAAATATATAGAAAATTCACTAAAATGAAAATCTATTTATTAAATAGCTGAAGTATTTTCAAACTGAAAAAAATAAAACAAAACAAAGTAAAACTATCTGTATTACATATGCAATTTTTAAAGCCATTACCTAATGTCAGCAATGATGAGACTTAATTATGTAACACTCTTAGGTATGAAATAATAATCAGAATTTGGATATTTGTGGGTATTTAGGTTTGATAACTGCCCTTTTTTGTATATACACATTTATATTTACAGGTACATTTGCATATATATATACACATACACATCTGTGTGTGTGTATATATATACACACACATCAATATCAATATATGCATGTATAATTTTATTTTAATAGATGAGCAAAGCAGATAGAAAGACTAGTAGCACTTAGCCAGGCGAGGTGGCTCATGTCTGTAATCCCAGCACTTTGGGAGGCTGAGGCAGGCAGAGCACGAGGTCAGGAGATTGAGACCATCCTGGCTAACACGGTGAAATACAGTCTCTACTAAAAATACAAAAAATAAAGTTAGCAGGGCGTGGCGGCAGACACCTGTAGTCCCAGCTCCTAGGCAGGCTGAGGCAGGAGAATGGCGTGAACCCAGGAGGCGGAGCTTGCAGTAAGCCAGGATCACGCCACTGCACTCCAGCCTGGGCGACAGAGCAAGATTCCGTTTCAAAAAAAAAAAAACAGACTAGTAGTACTTGGATCTTGTTAATGTTATTTAGTTTTTTATATATTCACACATTTTTCTATCACTGAATACACTGCAAACCTCCAATTTAAGTTCTATAGAATTTCTTTTATTAACAAAAAGTTTATGCTTAAAGGATGTCACTCCTCTTACCAATCTCTCTGCGTTTTCATTACTGTCACACAATATGTTCCTATAAGGAGCAATTGATATCATTGAGTCAATTGATATCATTTATTATTAGATATGCTGAGAATTTTATCATAATGCAGTATCAAAATTCTCACAAAGCAATTATACTCATAATAAAATTTACTTTGTTTAAGATATATGTGCCTGACACATTGTGGTTAGAGAGAAGGAGATACCCAGACAAGTCACTGGGCTGAATGAACGGCTGTGGATAAATGGGAGTGACTCGCCCTAACCTTTATTGGCAGCTAAACAGAATAAAAATAGTAAGGGGGCGGGGAGGGGGTGGGAGCTGGGTGGAATATAGTAAATCCAGGGGGACAGGGAACAATTAACAGGGACAACAAAAACAAAAGCAAATTCTTAAAGCCAGTATGAAAATAATCAATTTCACAAGAAAAGTTTGCTCTCAGTTGAGAGAAATGTTTTTAAATATCATTAACTAATTAAATATTTTTTCCACCTGATGGCTTAATGAGAGAAGGGAAGTTAAATAATTTAAATTTGGTGGAAAAGATTTGCAACAGCCATTGACTGAATGGAAGTGGGATATAAATTTTAAAAAGCAAAATAATTGATGAAGAATGAAACACTAATAAGATTTGAAGTCATAAGTATTTCTTGCACCAATATTCAGGATATTGAAATCTCATAATTGATGACCAGCTAAAAGTGGAGAGGAATACATTGTATGATCTACTTAAATAAATCTCAATAAATTAAGTAAGAGAAGATAAAGCAGAGTGGCAGAATAGATACTAAAAAGGATATGCCCTATTATATTAATCCATCATGGAGATGGTATATCTGAATTTTTAGAAACTTGGTGTCCTGTGATGTAGGTATATAAGCCTCCACATTATCTTAATGTGAAAAAAAAAAAACAAAAAACAAAAAATGTGTATGGTTTTAGTAATTGTGTGGCATTTTCTACATTCATTTGCAGCTTCTTCCCTGCACATCTGTCTTTCCTTTAGAGGAATAAAATCACATTCGGTTTTAAAATCAACTGGAAAGCATAGGAATGTATGCTTATGTCACTAAATATACTTCTCAAATGATCAAATATCATGGTATGGTGGCATAGCATGCATTTTCAGTGGTTGCAATTTCACTTTTGCATATATGAATAGTATGAAAAAATATCTTAACAATTTACTACCAAAAATAGTAGTAAAAATTATGACTGGACACAGTGGCTAACGGGTGTAATCCCAGCACTTTGGGAGGCTGAGGTGGAAGGATTACTTGAAGCAAGGAGTTTGAAACCAGCCTGGGCAACAAAGCAAGACCCCTTATCTACAAACAAACAAACAAACCCAAAAACACAGTTTATGTAGCGACAGAATAACTAAATTTGTAAGAGATTTAAAAGGGAACAAGTCAGGAAAAAAGTTGAAACCCGTCAATATGTTTCCTATCCTGTATTCGCAATGACCATTCAAAAGACAAGCCCCTGTGCCATCACTTGGGTTAATTCTCCAACATTCTTTCCCGCTTTTTATTGCTGTGCACTTTCTCCCTCCCTCTTCAAATCCTTAATCGCAATACACAAAACCCGTTTTCTCCAATCTCATTTCGCTATAAAGGAACATCTTCCAGAAATCTGTTTCCTCTTTGCCAAATACTCTATTCACAAAGTATCTATTATATCCCATATAGAAATCTGATCACATAGTATCATGTCAGTGTAACCTATTGAATTCCTGCTTTCCAACCTAAGCAGCTTGAGAATTTTGTAACCTAGAAGAAAACATTTTACTTCACTCCAACTCCTGCCTTCAACCATCTCATGACAGTTTGTGTAAACTGCTTACCCTGAATCCTTCCCACATTTTTTCCAGAGATTTTTTTATCCCCATTTTATCAAAACTTCCCACATTGCTGAATTCAGTATCTTGTCAGCTGCCTTGAATGAAGTTGTACAGACAGTATAACTACTGAGAGCTGAGAGCTTCTCTTTCAGTTCTCCATCCAGCACCAATCCGTAACCTAGGAGTCAAGCTGTAACTTCCCATTTAATGATGAGATCAACACTTCTCTATGATATTTGACATAATTATTATGTATTCTCAAAATACTGTGTATGTATTTGTGTGTGTTTATAAGTGTTGTATATATATGTATGTGTGTATCATCTATCTATCATTTATCTATCTATCATTTATCTATCTATTATCTATCTATTTATCTATCTGAGAACACAGTCCTTTATTTCTCTAACTCACTTATTGTACCCTAGAGGTCTACTTTATGGATTCTACTCCCATTACCTTCCCCTAAAAGTCTGGTTCCATTTAGTTTATAGGCTCTCCCTCTAAGTTCTAAATGACTCTTGACATTTTAAATATATTCTATAATCAGGTACTCTGAAATATAGGTGGCTAGTCTACAACTTGTCTGCAAATTTCTGTGCTGGATGATTTGGAACATGCGTATTAAAATGTATGCAATATATAATATTTATATAACATATCTGCTATGTCCCAGGCACTGCTCCGGAAACTGAGGTTGCAGTGGTGAAAAATCAAGCAAGATGTATACCTCCTAGGAAATTTTGTGATAATAATTATTTGATAATTAGCAAATAAACTAAATTTACATACTTCACATATACTGAATTAAATAACTTTATAATTACACATATTATAAACATCAGATTTATTTATAATTATAAATTCATATAAAGTTTATACATGAAAGTATATAGTTGTAGATATTTATGATTTCACATATTTACAAATGAAAGAAATGTATTAAACATGAATATCACCCAGAAAATGAGAAGTAAAGTAAATGCCAGTCAACATCGGTTTTTTAGCTCATCTTCCTTTCATCTCACCCTCTGCTACAATGCCAGAGAGTCAGGTGCTCCAGGAGGAGGTAGAAAGGAAGAATTCTGTCCCACTTCGCAGACCATAGTTTTGTGGAGAAGGTTTAATATTATACAAGATTGGAGTTTGACTATTATCTGGGAATGGATATTTTAATTACTGAATTTAATTTGTGATTTAAAGTTATTGTAGGACTTTCTAGGACTGACCGTAACAGTCATGGGACCTACTGAGTTTTTATCCAGTGCCTTAGAAAGAACTTCCTATTCTTTATTCCTATGGACGTATTTAAAGAATAAAGGACAAAATAAGTAAGCTTTATTTTGAATTCAAGCCGAGAAAGAAACGTGAGATTCCTCCCATGTGCCCTGCCTGTTCTACATACTGGTTATAATGTGATGGAAGTAAAATCTAATTGGATAGAGAGTAACAGAGGGAGAGGTTGGAAACATTGTATAAGGTAATCATAGAAACACTTTCCAGCTGTATTTTTAATTACCTTGCATATCCTTCCTACGAAAAATTAAATTGTTTTATTTCATGACTAACATATTTAAAACTAGATTTATTACATAATATGGTTTGGCCATGTCCCCACCCAAATCTCATTTTGAATTGTAATCCCCATAATCCCCACGAGTCATGGGAGGGACCTATCGGAAGGTAATTGAATCATTGGGGCAGTGTCCCCCATGAGGTTCTTGTGATAGTGAGTGAGCTCTCGAGATCCGATGGTTTTATAAGCATCAGGCATTTCCCGGGCTGGCACTCATTCTCTCTACTCCTGACCTGTGAACAAGTGCTTTCTGCCATGATCATAAGTTTCCTGAGGCCCCTCCAGTTATATGGAACTGTGAATCAATTAAACCTCTTTTCTTTATAAATTACCCAGTTTCTGGTATTTCTTCATAGCAGCATGAGAATGGACTAATACATTGTATTTTCTGGTTTTTCCTTAATTCTTGTGTGTGTCTCCTCAACTTACTGTGAGAGTAAGCAGTTCAACAACCTTACCTGACCCAGGCCTTCAGGTCTGTATATCCTGAGCTGGATATAAGAGCATGAGCTGATTTTCACTGAGAACTACTGAGAACTGATGTAAAAGACTGTATTGAAGAGGGTGAAAGTGGAGTTGACAGTAAAATGAACAGTCAGAAAATGAGGTTATGGCCCGAAAGAATACATCATTATCCAGGCAGACATTTCAAGGAGAGATTAAAAAATTCAGTAAGTGGAAAGAAGAAAGAGCAATGAGAGACCTCTTCATTTAGATGGTCTGAAGATTCAGATATATTATATCATATATAGAATCAGGAAGAGACCTCCTGTTTTAGATTCTATTTTTTGGTCTCTTTCTGCCATATATATATGAAGAGAAACACCACCATTATTCAAACCACACAAACTGGAACCCTGGAATTTTCTTAGAATTCTTTTTCTATATTATTATTACTATTATTATCATTATTATTATTATTATTATTATTATTATTATTATTATACTTTAAGTTCTAGGGTACATGTGCATAACGTGCAGGTTTGTTACATATGTATACTTGTGCCATGTTGGTGTGCTGCACCCATCAACTTGTCAGCACCCATCAACTCGTCATTTACATCAGGTATAACTCCCAATGCAATCTCTCCCCCCTCCCACCTCCCCATGATAGACCCCAGTGTGTGATGTTCCCCTTCTCGAGTCCAAGTGATCTCATTGTTCAGTTCCCACCTATGAGTGAGAACATGCGGTGTTTGGTTTTCTGTTCTTGTGATAGTTTGCTAAGAATGATGGTTTCTAGCTGCATCCATGTCCCTACAAAGGACACAAACTCATCCTTTTTTATGGCTGCATAGTATTCCATGGTATATATGTGCCACATTTTCTTAATCCAGTCTGTCACTGATGGACATTTGGGTTGATTCCAAGTCTTTGCTATTATGAATAGTGCCACAATAAACATATGTGTGCATGTGTCTTTATAACAGCATGATTTATGATCCTTTGGGTACATACCCAGTAATGGGATGGCTGGGTCATATGGTAGATCTAGTTCTAGATCCTTGAGGAATCACCATACTGTTTTCCATAATGGTTGAACTAGTTTACAATCCCACCAACAGTGTAAAAGTATTCCCATTTATCCACATCCTCTTCAGCATCTGTTGTTTCCTGACTTTTTGATGATTGCCATTCTAACTGGTGTGAGATGGTATCTCATTATAGTTTTGATTTGCATTTCTCTGATGGCCTGTGATGATGAGCATTTTTTCATGTGTCTGTTGGCTGTATGAATGTCTTCTTTTGAGAAATGTCTGTTCATATCCTTTGCCCACTTTTTGATGGGGTTGTTTTTTTCTTGTAAATTTGTTTGAGTTCTTTGTAGGTTCTGAATATTAGCCCTTTGTCAGATGAGTAGATTGCAAAACTTTTCTCCCATTCTGCAGGTTGCCTGTTCACTCTGATGGTAGTTTCTTATGCTGTGCAGAAGCTCTTTAGTTTAATTAGATCCCATTTGTCAATTGTGGCTTTTGCTGCCATTGCTTTTGGTGTTTTAGACATGAAGTCCTTGCCCATGCCTATGTCCTGAATGGTACTACCTAGGTTTTCTTCTAGGGTTTTTATGGTATTAAGTCTAACATTTAAGTCTCTAATCCATCTTGAATTAATTTTCATATAAGGAGTAAGGAAAGGATCCAGTTTCAGCTTTCTACTTATGGCTAGCCAATTTTCCCAGCACCATTTATTAAATAGGGAATCATTTCCCCATTTCTTGTTTCTCTCAGGTTTGTCAAAGATCAGATGGCTGAAGATGTGTGGTATTTTTTCTGAGGACTCTGTTCTGTTCCATTGGTCCATATCTCTGTTTTAGTACCAGTACCATGCTGTTTTGGTTACTGTAGCCTTGTAGTATAGTTTGAAGTCAGGTAGCGTGATGCCTCCAGCTTTGTTCTTTTGACTTAGGATTGTCTTGGCAATGCGGGCTCTTTTTTGGTTCCATATGAACTTTAAAGCAGTTTTTTCCAATTCTGTGAAGAAAGTCATTGGTAGCTTAATGGGGATGGCATTGAATCTATAAATAACCTTGGGCAGTATGGCCATTTTCACGATATTGATTCTTCCTATCCATGAGCATGGTATGTTCTTCCATTTGTTTGTGTCCTCTTTTATTTCACTGAACAGTGGTTTGTAGTTCTCCTTGAAGAGGTCCTTTACATCCCTTGTAAGTTGGATTCCTAGGCATTTTATTCTCTTTGAAGCAATTGTGAATGGAAGTTCATGCATGATTTGGCTCTCTGTTTGTCTGTTACTGGTGTATAAGAATGCTTGTGATTTTTGCACATTAATTTTGTATCCTGAGACTTTGCTGAATTTGCTTATCAGATTAAGGAGATTTTGGGCTGAGATAATGGGGTTTTCTAAATATACAATCATGTCATCTGCAAACAGGGACAATTTGACTTCTTCTTTTCCTAACTGAATACACTTGATTTCTTTCTCTTGCCTGATTGCCCTAGCCAGAACTTCCAACACTATGTTGAATAGGAGTGGTGAGAGAGGGCATCCCTGTCTTGTGCCAGTTTTCAAAGGGAATTTTTCCAGTTTTTGCCCATTCAGTATGATATTGGCTGTGAGTTTGTCATAAATAGCTCTTATTATTTTGAGGTACGTTCCATCAATACCGAATTTGTTGAGCGTTTTTAGCATGAAGGGCTGTTGAATTTTGTCAAAGGCCTTTTCTGCATCTATTGAGATAATCATGTGGTTCTTGTCTTTGGTTCTGTTTATATGCTGGATTACGTTGATTGATTTGCAAATGTTGAACCAGCCTTGCATCCCAGGGATGAAGCCCACTTGATCATGGTGGATAAGCTTTTTGATGTGCTGCTGAATCCGGTTTGCCGGTATTTTATTGAGGATTTTTACATTGATGTTCATCAGGGATATTGGTCTAAAATTCTCTTTTTTTGTTGTGTCTCTGCCAGGCTTTGGCATCAGGATGATGTTGGCCTCATAAAATGAGTTAGGGAGGATTCCCTCTTTTTCTATTGATTGGAATAGTTTCAGAAGGAATGGTACCAGCTCCTCCTTGTACCTCTGGTAGAATTCAGCTGTGAATCCATCTGGTCCTGGACATTTTTCAGTTGGTAGGCTATTAATTATTTCCTCAATTTCAGAGTCTGCTATTGATCTATTAAGGGATTCAACTTCTTCCTGGTTTAGTCTTGGAAGAGTGTAAGTGTCCAGGAAATTATCCATTTCTTCTAGATTTTCTAGTTGATTTGCGTAGAGGTGTTTATAGTATTCTCTGATGGTAGTTTGTATTTCTGTGGGGTCGGTGGTGATATCCCCTTTATCATTTTTTATTGCATCTATTTGATTCTTCTCTCTTTTCTTCTTTATTAGTGTTGCCAGCGGTCTGTCAATTTTGTTGATCTTTTCAAAAAACCAACTCCTGGATTCATTGATTTTTTGGAGGGTTTTTTGTGTCTCTATCTCCTTCAGTTCTTCTCTGATCTTAGTTATTTCTTGCCTTCTGCTAGCTTTTGAATGTGTTTGCTCTTGCTTCTCTAGTTCTTTTAATAGTGATATTACAGTGTCAATTTTAGATCTTTCCAGTGTTCCCTTGTGGGCATTTAGTGCTATAAATTTCCCTCTACACACTGCTTTAAATGTGTCCCAGAGATTCCAATATGTTGTATCTTTGTTCTCATTGGTTTCAAAGAACATCTTTATTTCTGCCTTCATTTCGTTATGTACCCAATAGTCATTCAGGAGCAGGTTGTTCAGTTTCCATGTAGTTGAGCGGTTTTGATTGAGTTTCTTAGTCCTGAGTTCTAGTTTGATTGCACTGTGGTCTGAGAGACAGTTTGTTATAATTTCTGTTCTTGTACATTTGCTGAGGAGTGCTTTACTTCCAATTATGTGGTCAATTTTGGAATAAGTGTGATGTGGTGCTGAGAAGAATGTATATTCTGTTGACTTGGGGTGGAGAGTTCTATAGATGTCTATTAGGTCCGCTTGGTGCAGAGATGAGTTCAGTTCCTGGATATCCTTGTTAACTTTCTATCTCGTTGATCTGTCTAATGTTGACAGTGTAGTGTTGAAGTCTCCTGTTATTATTGTATGGGAGTCTAAGTCTCTTTGTAAGTCTCTAAGGACTTGCTTTATGAATCTGGGTGCTCCTGTATTGGGTGCATGTATATTTAGGATAGTTAGCTCTTCCTGTCGAATTGATCCCTTTGCCATTATGTAATGGCCTTGTTTGTCTCTTTTGATCTTTGATGGTTTAAAGTCTGTTTTATCAGAGACTAGGGTTGCAAACCCTGCTTTTTTTTGTTCTCCTTTTGCTTGGTAGATCTTCCTCCATCCCTTTATTTTGAGCCTATGTATGGCTCTGCATGTGAGATGGGTCTCCTGAATACAGCAGACTGATGGGTCTTGACTCTTTATCCAATTTGCCAGTCTGTGTCTTTTAATTGGAGCATTTAGTCCATTTACATTTAAGGTTAATATTGTTATGTGTGAACTTGATCCTGTCATTGTGATATTTACTGGTTATTTTGCTCATTAGTTGATGCAGTTTCTTCCTAGTCTCGATGGTCTTTACATTTTGGCATGTTTTTGCAATGGCTGGTACCAGTCATTCCTTTCCATGTTTAGTGCTTCCTTCAGGGTCTCTTGTAAGGCAGGCCTGGTGGTGACAAAATCTCTAAGCATTTGCTTATCTGTAAAGAATTTTATTTTGTCCTTCACTTATGAAACTTAGTTTGGCTGGATATGCCATTCTGGGTTTAAAATTTTTTTCTTTAAGAATGTTGAATATTGGCCCCCACTCTCTTCTGGCTTGTAGAGTTTCTGCCGAGAGATCTGCTGTGAGTCTGATGTGCTTCCCTTTGTGGGTAACCCGACCTTTCTCTCTGGCTGCCCTTAAGATTTTTTACTTCATTTCAACTTTGGTGAATCTGGCAATTATGTGTCTTGGAGTTGCTCTTCTGGAGGAGTATCTTTGTGGTGTTCTCTGTATTTCCTGAATTTGAATGTTGGCCTGCCCTACTAGGTTGGGGAAGTTCTCCTGGATGATATCCTGAAGAGTGTTTTCCAACTTGTTTCCATTTTCCCCTCACTTTCAGGCACCCCAATCAGACGTAGATTTGGTCTTTTTACATAATCCCATACTTCTTACAGGCTTTGTTCATTTCTTTTTCTTCTTTTTTCTTTTGGTTTCTCTTCTCTCTTCATTTCATTCATTTGATCCTCAATCGCTGATACTCTTTCTTCCAGTTGATCGAGTCGGTTACTGAAGCTTGTGCATTTGTCACGTATTTCTCGTGTCATGGTTTTCATCTCTGTCATTTCGTTTATGACCTTCTCTGCATTAATTATTCTAGCTATCAATTCTTCCACTCTTTTTTCAAGATTTTTAGTTTCTTTGCACTGGGTACGTAATTCCTCCTTTAGCTCTGAGAAGTTTGATGGACTGAAGCCTTCTTCTCTCATCTTGTCAAAGTCATTCTCCATCCAGCTTTGATCCGTTGCTGGCGATGAGCTGCACTCCTTTGCAGGGGAAGATGCGCTCTTATTTTTTGAATTTCTAGCTTTTCTGACCTGCTTTTTCCCTATCTTTGTGGTTTTATCTCCCTCTGGTCTTTGATGATGGTGACGTACTGATGGGGTTTTGATGTAGGTGTCCTTCCTGTTTGATAGTTTTCCTTCTAACAGTCAGGACCCTCAGCTGTAGGTCTGTTGGAGATTGCTTGAGGTCCACTCCAGACCCTGTTTGCCTGGGTATCAGCAGCAGAGGCTGCAGAAGATAGAATATTGCTGAACAGCGAGTGTACCTGTCTGATTCTTACTTTGGAAGCTTCCTCTCAGGGGTGTACTCCACTGTGTGAGGTTTGGGGTGTCCGTCTGCCCCTAGTGGGAAATGCCTCCCAGTTAGGCTACTCAGGGTTCAGAAACCCACTTGAGCAGGCAGTCTGTCCCTTCTCAGATCTCAACCTCCGTGTTGGGAGATCCACTGCTCTCTTCAAAGCTGTCAGACAGAGTCGTTTGCGTGTGCAGAGGTTTCTGCTGCTTTTTGTTGTTGTTGTTGTTTGGCTGTGCCCTGTCCCCAGAGGTGGAGTCTACAGAGACAGGCAGGTTTCCTTGAGCTGCTGTGAACTCCACCCAGTTGGAGCTTCCCAGTGGCTTTGTTTACCTAATTAAATTTCAGCAATGGCGGCCGCCCCTCCCCCAGCCTTGCTGCTGCCTTGTGGTTAGATGGCAGAGTGCTGTGCTAGCAGTGAGGGAGGCTCGGTGGGTGTGGGACCCTGCCGGCCAGGTGTGGGATATAATCTCCTGTTGTGCCCGTTTGCTTGAAGTGCAGTTTTGGGGTGGGAGTTACCCAGTTTTCCAGGTGATGTGTGTCTCAGTTACGCTGGCTAGGAAAAGGGATTCCCTTCCCCCTTGTGCTTCCCAGGTGAGGCGATGCCTCACCCTGCTTCCGCTCTCACTGGTCGGGCTGTAGTGGCTGACCAGCACCGATTGTCCGGCACTCCCTAGCGAGATGAACCCAGTACCTCAGTTGTAAATGCAGAAATCACCGGTCTTCTGTGTCGTTCTCGCTGGGAGTTGGTGACTGGAGCTGTTCCTATTCGGCCATCTTGCTCTGCCCCTAGAATTCTTTTTCATATTCATCTCCTTACCCATACCAGCATTCCCATCTAATCAATAATAAAGTTTTATAGATATTACTTTCTAAATACATCTTGTTTCTGATCCCCTTTCTGACCACACTGACCTGATATATACCCTTTCATATTTTTGTGGACACTATGATATGTGATTTCCATTTTTAAATCTTGCCCTTAGTTCAGATTATGTTTATACTTCTTCCATGTGGAGAAATTTAGAAAAATCTGGCCACCAAACTCACCTGGTTAAATCCAATCAATGTCGACCCAATGTTCTCTGAACAAAGTTCTGTTCCATAAATTGCATTCAAGGCCCACAATTATCTAGCTCTGACCACAGCCTCACTTACTTTCTGATCTTTATGTATCTTTGCTCATGTTCTTCATTTTCCTTGCATGCTCTTCCTGTTCTTTACCTGCCCAAAGTTATCTGAATGCTTCCATGATTTGGGCCTGGATCTCTTTGAATTAGATTTCCTTCCTTGTTGTTCCTGGAACATAACTTAAGAAGAGTGCTTTATTGCATTACATTAAAAACATCCCTTTAGATTATTCAATAACCCAACAGAACATAAATCTAACGATTTGCGTAAATCATATAATCAGCATGTTAAATGAAAAAAAATTCAGATATTAAAGGCTACATACTTCAAGAGTTCCCTTACATAATTTCTAGAAAACACGAAACTACAGTGACAGAAAAAACAGATCATTATTTAATTTTGAGAAGAAATCAAAGGTAAATTACATGAAGGACAATTGTTACAAAACTGCAAGTGTTTTTAAAGAATATTCCCATAGATCAGTTCTAAATGAAGCCAATGATTCCTTTCAAACTTTATCTAGAATCGTGGAATTCTTATTAGTGAAAGTTCCTGCTGTGTATAAGCTTCACAATTCAGTACTCGTTCTGCTCTGACTTTCATATTCAAAGACTAAACCACGGCAGCATATGAGCTGCATTGCTCCCCACTGCTTATTTTATCAAAGAAAAATGAATAGTCAAAAGAGTCAAATATTTGTGTGCCCTGGGCAGACATTGCTGGTGTGGATTTTAAGAAACATAAGTTCTGAGTTCTCTGCCCAATGAACAGAATATGCCTACCATACATCTAGCCATTTGTTGTTTTGTCAAATGATCACATTTTCAATACAATAAGTTAATTCTTACCATAAAATATTTTTCTGGTAATTACTATATTTTGTCTACCCTGTTTTTCCTTATTTCTGAAAACATTTCAGTGAACTGCATTCCTAAATAGGTGTCAGAGTATTTGGATCCTTAAAGCTATGGCATTAGATTAAGTAGTTAATTGTATTTTTGAGTAATTTAAATATAATTAAATAATCATGCTGTCTATATATTATTACGATTTTTTAAAAGTTCTAATACACCAACTTCTACCTCTCTGAGGGAGCTGCAAATCACAGGCACTTATTTAAATTTGTAGTATATATTGATTTGTGACAACTAATTGAAATGAAAGTTTTTTCAGTCCTTTATGAATTATCTGTAACCATTTCAGAAATACCAATTGCAACTAGCCTTTAACTTTCCTGAACAACAATTATTCTTCAATAAAATATTTATCTTAAAACAATAGAAATCCCAAATGCAATCATTTGGGAGATGTTTGGATACAACTAAAGAAGTACTTTGAATCAAACTGGCTCATATTACAAAGCAATGGTTTGTTCCCAAAATGTGGTCCCCAGAACAGCAGCATCAGCATTGCCTGGGAACTTGTAGAAATGTAAATTTTTTAGCCCCATCATATACTAGATCTACTAAATCAGAAATCTGACTATTGGGCACTGCCTTATTTGTTTTAACAGACTGCAAGATGAATCTGCAATAAAAATATATTACATTACTTTAAAAACAGCAAACACAGATATGTGGCAGTCTCTCATTTGTGAAATATTAATTTAGGGCTTGTGGACAGACACTGCCTGGCAAAATTTTTGAAGCGAGTATTGAGAACAAAATTTAATTTGAAACATAAGCTTTTGCTTAGGTTTACAAACTATTTCAATACAAGAAGTGTTTGCATGGGTTTGCAAATATTCCCTAGAGAAACAATGAAGTTTTTGTTATTGTCGTTTTGCACTATAGCCTTATCTTTCTGAAAACAAACAAACAAACAAACAAAATACCTGAAAAAAAATTTGTCAAGAAGACAAAAGGTCTTAGTCCTCAATTCTAGTTCTAAAAGTTTAATAATGTAAACTCAGGTGGTCTCAACTTTTCATTTTTTCTTTAGTCATTCTTCAGCCCAAACGAGATGATAGGACTACTCCACCTAAGCAGTTCATTGACTTTGCAGGATCAGGTTTTCAGCTAAGAAGAAATTAAGGTTGATATGGTAGCACTTATTAATCAAAAATGTAAAAAAAGTTACCTAATCTATAGGAAAATGTATCCTTATTAGTTTAAGAGTATGGGGGATTGTCTTGTATTGAAAGCATATTTATTGTCTATCCACATATTTTTTGCCAATTTCTAACCTAATGTGGAGCAATTATTTGTTTTCCTAATATCTTTTTAACATAACGTATCTACAAGTGTCATTTCTTTCTGGTGTTATAGTCGAAGTAAGAACATCTTGCTATTATCTGTAAAACCAGCAGAATTTTTCTAGGTATTTTCTGCTTTTGTTTAGGTCTCTTTCATATTGTTCAGTTAGGAGTTGGCAACATGGCCATGGGGTTATTTCCTACTTCAGCTTTTGCTTTAATGTTAAATCCTCCATTTTTGTCTTAAGACCATTCACCAAGAATGAGAAGAGAACATAGGTTGCATATCTTTCATGACCAATGTCTGAATGTTTTCTAAAGGTTTTGTAAAGTCTATTCCTGATGTATGAATGAGAGAGAACTTCAAATATTATGAGATTTTATTTTAATTGAAGTCTTTTCCTTTCCAACTTTGAGTTAGGTTGCACAAAAATATCTTCTCTTTATGTGTCTTTGGAAATGTCAGGCTTCCAAAAAGAAAATAGGCAAATGGTCTCATATAAAATGATGATGGCATGTTTCTATTTTTTTTTTTTTTTTAGTACTTTCTGTTTCTATGAAATTTATCTTTAGAATAATGAGGTATAATTTATTAATCCGGGGTTGACCACATAATTTGTGGGCTCAGTGCAACATAACAATTTAGGACTTCTGTTTTACAATTATTAAGGATTTTGAGATGACAAAACCAGGGTATTGACTGCACTGGTTGTATATCCATAAAGCTGACTGAAATAATGCTTTCAAAGAACAAATGCTTATGCTTGTTTACTAATTATTTGTATTTTTTCAACTTGTTAAATTTCCTGCAATCTAGTCAGCGTCAGCATTTCTCAGCAATAAAAATGATTCTTGTCTTATCATTTATTTTCTCCACTGGGATACAGCAACTTCTCTATTCAGACTTAAATATGTGTCTTAAATTGGCACAAATTTTGTAGTTCCTATTAGGCCACCATTTATTGTAAATCTGCTGGACTGACATTATATATAGTTTTCTAAGTATCTACTCTTATGACAAATAACAGTCAAATCAACATAAGTGTTTTGTCATTAGTGTGCCATATTGGAATCCTCCATTCTGTACAACCTCAGATCTTAGAACACTAAAAATTATATATTCTCACATCTGTTCTCCATCAATGATGTAATTAGTGTAAATATTAGTTGACCATTAATATACAGAGTTTCCTAATCTTTACAGTGTAAGACAGTTTCATTCTTTATTTTTTCTGTTTTTTATGGTAGAGGAGGTATATAAAGAGTTTATTCCCATAATTATTCTGAAAAACCTAACACCATTAAATAGTGTTCACTCATTCCTCTGTAGAGAAACTTTTTCCTTATTATGATTTTATATCATCTTACATTGAGCCATGCTAAATATTCCTCACTAGTTGCCATCCATTCACTATCAGATAAAATTAAATGATCCCTAAGATATTCTCTCAGAACTTTCTTTTATCACTCTATAATTGTTCTATGGATGTCTTCCATTATCATTGTTTCAACTATTATTTCATGAATATAAGTATCAAGATGTACTTTGTATTTTTAAGTCAAAATATGTATGTTTTTCTCCTTTATTTAAACTTTCATTTTCAATATCAAACCTCTTTCCTTTCTACACAAAGTCATTCTCCATCTACACTGTATCAGTGTGTTACTTGAAAAGTTCTTCAAAAATGTTTGTTGATTTATAATGTTAAACCAAACTAAATACGGCCTGAGAATGACTCCATCCTTGTGGATGAACTGTAACCTAGTGTAATAGGCAAAAATGAAAACCTAACTTAATAGTATATGCACCTGTAACAGTAGCTGAGTGTTGGTCAATCCCAGTGGCCATACTTCAGCCACTCAGAGACTGCTGAGTGTTCAAATTATGTTTGAGTAAGGCAAATGGTGAGCTGTAGCCGATCTGTTCCTGTATCTCACTTTCTATTGCTGTATGTTACTTTACCTTTTTGTCTATAAATTTGTTCTGACCCCGAGGCACCCCTGGAGTTTCTGTGAATCTACTGTGATTACTGGGAGCTGCCTGATTTGCTAATCATTTGTTAAAATCCTTTAAATTTAATTCGGCTGAAGTTTTTTTTAAAACAATATGTATAACATTAGATTCATGCATAAACTGTACAATAAACATGAGCTTATTTTCACTGAAAGATTAACAAATTTCAAAATATTAAAATAATCCAAGACAAAATATATGTGTTTTAGTTTTCTCTATAGTATAATTCTAATAAAGTTTTTTATAGTGAAAAAAATAACATGACATTGCCTCAATTTGATTTGAACTGAATTTGGTTGCTTTGCTCTTTTGAATTGTGTGTGTTTCTATGTGTGTATGTTTACCCTTATATAACTTTGAAATGGAGGTTTTATATACATATATATATACACATAACTTGACAAATTAATATTTTTGAGTAAAGTTAGAAAAACAACTTTTCTTAATTTGCATTATAGTCCTCATTGAGCAAATTAAAGAGCATTGTTTAAAAGAATGTCAAATTGAGTCTTTAAATAACATTTAAAAATAACATGTTTATAATTGATCAAAGTTACATTTCTATCTTTTAGAAATGTGTTCAAATCTTAAAATTGTTCTATTCGTTTTTTGACATCTAACTACTCACACTTTTAGGTTTAGCAATTTTCAGAAGGTGAGATCTATGCTTAAAAATATTATTGAAGCAACTTAGATTACTTAAGGAGAAAAAACACTTTAAATAACTTTAATATAATATTCTATATTTCATGACTGTTGATCAATCATTTCAATGCCATTATTAAAAAATAAAAAAAGAATTATAAGCATGTGAATGTTATTTATAATTAAGACTTTGAAGAAAAATATCTACATATATGCTAACTTTCCATTGAAATACATTTTATTACTTTTATTCAAAATAAAAGTTCAGTAGTTTATAAGAAATAAGAAATAGTATTGACAGTAGTTGTTTCTCAGCCTTTCAGTGATTATAATACTTAACTATATTTTAAATGAAAATATTAACATTTCAATTACAGTTATGTATTGTTTAACAACAGGAATATTTTCTGACAAATGCGTTGTTAGGCAATTTTATTATTGTGCTAGCATCATAGAGTGTAGGCTTACACAAATCTAGGTGGTGTAATCTACTACAGATCTAGGCTATATGGTATATTTTCATGCTCTTAGGCTACAAAGCTGCACAGCGTGTTACTGTACTGAATGCTGTAGGCAACTGGAACACAATGATATTTGCAAATCTAAGCATAGAAAAGGCACAGCAAAAATATGATATAAAACATAAAAATGGTACACCTGTACAGTGCAGCTTTATGAAAATCTCATGTGACAACCATTGTATGTGCTGTCCATCATTGATCAAAATGTCATTACAAGGTATATGATTACATATAGCTTATAGTAATATTTGACTAAGTATCACTTTCTTAGAAAAGTCTGTACAATTGAGTAGAAATATCACAAATTGAAGTGAAAGGTTCCTAAATTTAATTAGAAGGATCATCACATTTTTGTTCTAGATACTTAGTTTGATAGCCACCTCTGCTACTTTCCAACTATGTCATATAGAAAATATTGATTGTATTTTCTGAAACTTTAGTTGGTTAAAAAATTCTAAAATATTTTAGAGTATTTTACAAATGTATTCATTGATTACTTGTTTCCATAAATAGGCAAAATAAGCATTCAATAACTATAATTTACACTTTAGTACTATACTAAACATATGTATTTACTGCTTAGATTATAGAAATGGATCACTTTTGAAAGGGATTCATGGAGAAGAGATAACATTTTTGTCTAAATAGGGTACAGTATATAAGAATTACTGATTGTATCATCTGCAAAGTAAAGTAAATAATTTTTCTATATGCCAAGAAGATTGAGGGTACAGTTTTTAGGTAGAGGAGAAATATTTGTAAAGAAACCCAAGTACAAAACAGCATGTTTTGCTTGGCAAAATGTAAAATGCTGTATGACACAAAGTGATTTATTCACAGCCCCAAAATCAGAAAAGCTCAGAACATTGACCTGTCTTTACCGTGTTTGATGAAAAACTGAGACCCTGCCCAAATTGACATGTTTCTTTATAATCTTTATTTAACCCACTAAATATTTATATAACTTTGGTATAGAAATATTAATACACTTGGTTGGGCATGCCTGCAATCCCAGAACTTTGGGAGGCCGAAGTAGACTGATCAATTGAGGTCAGGAGATCAAGACCAGCTTGGCCAACATGATTAAACCCTATTCTACCAAAAATACAAAAAAATAAAAATAAAAATAAAAATAAAAACTAGCCAGGTGTGGTGGCAGGAGAATCACCTGAACCTGTGAGGCAGAGGCTGCAGTGAGTCGAGATCACAACGCTGCACTCCAGCCTGGGCCACGGAACGAGACTCTGTCTCAAAAAAAACAAACAAACAAAAACAGAAAGAAGTATTCACCCGGCTGTGAGTGCTTCCCCAAACCCTTATAAATGTTATATAATAAAATGATTTGCACTGTATTGTATTTCCAAATTATAAAAGTGTTTCAAATTTTAAATATGTCTAACACCAAGAGTTATGAGAATGAAATTATAAACCTCGATCATACCAATATAGTATTAAACATGTACCAAGGAAAACTGGTAAACATTGATTGAAATTATGCTATACAAATGTAATATAGTAGAAATATTATTTTGCTAGGCTTATAATAGTAGTGTTTATTTTGTTACAATGGTCAAAGTTTGGGAGAACAAACATCAATTACTTTATCCAACATTAAGACAATGTGATAATGAGTGTTAGAGAATTTGAGATAATAAAAATGTGTGTTTTTAATTTGTAATGTATGAACAGAAAAACTGTAACCATGCATGTTGAAATGCCTTTGGTGATGAACGTTGCACTGTATTCAAACTGCAAATGTCCTCCCTGCAAAGGCACTCTATCAGCTGGAAGCTGGACAGAGGAGAGACTCCTAAAAGATAAAGGAGAAGTTGTCAGCTACCAGTGAAAGGAATTTATTTTATGCCCCCACCCCACTGAGTGAGAGATTATTGAGTGAGGTGACACCTGAGATTTTACAGTAAGTGTTGCAGGGAGCAAGCATTTGAAGTAGACAGCATCTAGTAGGGCCCCAGGAGAGAGAATATGGGCCAAACGTGAAGATCAAAGCTTGAGTAGAAAAATCATTTCACAGCATGAAAAAGTCAAAATATAAGAACCCACATGTTAATAAACTGCAAGCTACTGAAATACACTCTAAGGGTCAAACCTTTCATGGCATGAAGGAATCAAAGTTTGCTAGTTTCATAAACCAGTTGCTGATTCAATTGTGGTCATTGTTCATTGAAATTATTTTTATAATTCAGGGGCAAAACCCTTGTCTTTTAAAAAGGGAATCTTTTAAAAAGATAAAATGAGTATCTTTGGAGAAATGAACACCCAAAATCATATATTAAGAAATAATATCAATGAGATAGATACTATTACATTATAACTGAATTTCTCATATGTAAATATGATCCTATTCAATTTTAAAATAGAGTGCATTTATTGTGATAGCACCCTATTATAATATTTTATGCTGTATAAATAGATGAGTTACGTAGATATAATTTTTAAATTAACCTCTCTGTTTCACCTGCCCAGAGGGTTCATATATTAAAAATTATGTACTTAGCTGAAGGTCCTGGTTGTCTAAGCTTATGGGACAACCAGGACCTTCAACTAATTATACAATTTTTGACAACTAGGACCTAATTATATAATTTTTCTACAGTTTTGAATTATTAAAACTTTCAGTGAAATTCTTTGAATAGATAACTTCACTAACTGATAACATTGTTTTATTTATAATTATTTCATGATTTTATTCTTTATCCATAAATGAAAATTATATAATCAGAAATTGTCTTATTATAATATGATGTACACCTTCTATTTTTTTTTCTGATAATGTTGATTTATTCTGTTTAGCTTATTTTAAAAATTACATATAGTGAAATATATAGATCTCAGCTTTACAATTCTATAAATTTGACACTCACAATGTAAAACAGTATCTAATCAAAATAAAGAATATTTTCATCATGTCCAGAAGTTCCCTTTTGTCTCTTTCCAATCAATTCCAACTGACTTTAGGCAACTTCTATTTTGATTTCTAGCGCGTTATATTAGTTTTGCCTGTTGCCAAATTTCTTATTGATGGGATTATACAGTAGATGTTGATTTGTGGCCAGCTTGTTTTGCTTTATATAATGTATTTTGAAATTAATGTTATTATGTGTATCAATACTTATTTCTTATCTTTTGGTAGTATTCAATTGTTTAAATACCCCACAATATTTTATTTATTTTCTGCTTATGAACACAGGTTTTTTTCTAGTTTTTAACTTTTACAAATGAAGTTGCTAAAAATTTTTTGTGGACATATGTGTTCATTTCTCATGCAAAATATTTAGGGTATGTTTAACGTCAGAAAGAACTGACAAAGAATTCTGCAGAGTAGTTTTGCCATTGTCCATTCCCATCAACTCCAGTTATTGTACGTCCTTACCAACAATTGACCTTATCAATCTTTATAATTTTAGTTATTCTAATGAATTTGAATTGATATTTAAATATACATTTAAATTTTAAATTACATTACCTTGACTACTAACAATGTTGAGTACTTTTCCACGAGCATGTCAGATTATTATGTATCTTCTTTATGAAGTATCTTTTAAAATTATTTGCCCACTTTTTTTTTTTTTTTTTTTTTTTTTGAGATAGAGTTTCACTCTTGTTGCCCGGGCTGGAGTGCAATGGCACTATCTTGGCTTATTGCAACCTCTGCTTCCAAGGTTCAAGTGATTCTCCTGCCTCAGCCTCCTGAGTAGTTGGGATTAAAGTCATGTGCCACCCTGCTCAGCTAATTTTGTATTTTTTTAGTTGAGACGAGGTTTCTCCATGTTGATCAGGCTGGTCTTGAACTCCTGACCTCAGGTGATCTGCCTGCTTCAGCCTCCTTAAGTACTGGGATTACAGGGGTGAGCCACTGTGCCTGGTCTGCCCACATTTTAAATTGTTTGCTTTCTCATTGTTGATTTGTAGGAATATATATACACACACACCATATATACATATATACACATACATATAGATATAAAGATATATATGTTTTTGTATACATAAAGATAGATAACATAGTCATATTTTTAGATACAACTCATTTGTTACATATATGTATTTCAAACAATTTTTCAGTATAGTTTTTTATTTACCTGTATTTACTTCTATACTGGGGTCTTTTGAAAAAGCAGCAGTATCTAGTTTAATAAATTACACTTCATTACATTTTTCTTTTACAGTAGTGCTTTCTGGGTTTTGTCTGAGAAATTTTACCTAGCCCAACATACTAAGATAATCCAGATTTTCTTTCCCAAATTTATATTTTCCATATTTATCCAGTTGTTTCAGATTCAAAATATTTCTCTTGAATACTGCTGAAATTATGTTGATTGTATACATGTATGATTGGTTTGTAGAGCTCTATTCTGTTACATTAGTCTAATTGTCTAGCTTTATATTATTTCCTAAAGTCAGGTAATGTAAATTCTTCACTTTGATCATTTTCAAGATAGTTTTAGTCTTATTGTCTAGCAGATTTTGGAGTGATGGTATTCACTGTGACCTCAGTTCCTTACATTCTGTTAGAATTGCCTTTGGAGACCAGGGAACACTCCAGAGGTTCACATTGTTATCTTTTAATTGTTGGTGGCTACACTGATGGTTAATAACATTCTGTCTCCTTAAGCCTTAATCTTAGGCATGGTGTCCTTACATTGCAGAGGATTGGCTGTCCCAATATTCTTGTTCTTCCTTCATCTGTAGTATCAGGTCCAGCATTTATTCCTACTCCTTTTTGTTTAGTAGATTATATTTTTCCGTTCTGTTTCTCCAGAAACAATAATTTACCCTTGTACCTTCAGGATGCAGTTCTGGTTGTTCTTTTCCACTGTAGATGCTTTTCCCCTGTAGATGCTTTTGAATCCTAGGGGAGCTAAACAGAAGGATCCGTGCAAAGTCTGTGTCCCTCCCATAGCTGCTGTTGCTCACCACCAAAGACATGTACTATGATGGGTGTTGATAGGATTTGGCTGTGTTCCCACCCAAATCTCATCTTGAATTGTAGTTTCCATGATCCTCATGTGTCATGGGAGGGAACCAGTGAAAGGCAATTGAATATGGGAGTGGTTACCCCAGTGCTGTTCTCAGGATAGTGAGTTCTCATGAGAGCTGATGGTTTTATAAGTGGCTTTTTCCTCTTTGCTTGGCACGTGAAGGAGGACATATTTGCTTCTTCTGCCATGATTGTATGTGTCCAGAGGCCAACCCAGCCACATGGAACTGTGGGTCAATTAAACCTCTTTTCTTTATGAAATACCCAGTCTTGGACAGTTCTTTATAGCAGCGTGAGAATGAATACCATAAATTGGTACAAGGAGTGGGGTGCCACTCAGGTATCTCTAAAGATACCTAAAAATCTGGAAGCAAATCTGGAAATGGGTAACAGGCAGAGGTTGGAACAGTTTGGAGGGCTCAGAAGAAGATAGGAAAATGTGGGAAAGTTTACAACTTCCTAGTGACTTGGAAGGCTCAGGAGACAGGAAGATGTGGGAAAGTTGGAGCTTCCTAGAGACTTGTTGAATGACTTTGACCAGAATGCTAATAGAGATATAGGCAATGAAGTCCAGGCCAAGGTGGTCTCAGATGAAGATTAGGAACTTCTTGGGAACTGGAGTAAAGTTGATTCTTCTAATGCTTTAGCAAAGAGACTGGCAGCATTTTGCCCCTGCCCTAGAGATCTGTGGAACTTTGAACTTCAGAGAGATGACTTAGGGTGTTTGGTGGAAGAAATGTCTAAGCAGCAAAGTGTTCAAGAGTAAGCAGAGCATAAAAGTTTGGAAAATTTGCCACCTGCTGATACCATAGGAAAAATAAATAAATAAAAAACTTTAGGGAGAAATTCAAGCTCACTGCAGAAATTTTCATACATAATGATGAACCAAACAATAATCACAAAGATGGGGGGGGGATGTCTCCAGAGCATGTCAGAGACCTTCATGGCAGCCACTCCCATCACAGGTGTGGAGTCTTAAGAAAGAAAAATGGTGTTGTAGGCCAGGCCCAGGGCACCACTGCTGTGTGCAGTTGTGGGACTTGGTGCCCTGGCTAAAAGGGGCCAAAGTACAGCTTAGACTGTTGCTTCAGAGGGTGCAAGTCCCAAGCTTTGGCAGCTTCCACATGGTATTGAGCTTGCAGGTGCACAGAAGTCAAAAATTGAGATTTGGGAACCTCCACCTAGATTTCAGAGGATGTATGGAAATGCCTGGATGTCCAGGCAGAAGTTTGTGCCAGAGTGGAGCCCACACAGAGAACCTCTGCTAGGGCAGTGAAGGGGGAAATGTGAGTTTGAACCCCACACACAGAGTCCCTCGTGGGGCACTGCCTAGTGGAACTGTGAGAAGAGGCCCACCATTCTCCAGACTCCAGAGAGGTAGATCCACTAATAGCTTGCACTGTGCATCTGGAAAAGCTGCAGTACTGGTCATTGAAAGGAGCCATGATGAGGGCTGTACCCTACAAAGTCACAAGGATGGAATTGCCCAAAGCTATGGGAGCCCACCTCTTGCATACAGCAAAATTAGGACATTAGATATGGAGTCAAAGTAAAACTTTAGGTTTAATGACTGCCCTGTTGGATTTTGGACTTGCATGTGGCCTGAAGCCCCTTTATTTTGACCAATTTCTCCCATTTGGAATGGGTGTGTTTACCCAATATCTGTACTCCCATTGTATTAGGTAGTAACAACTTACTTTCAATTTTACAGACTTATAGTCAGAAGGGACTTGCCTTGTCTCAGATGTGACTTTGGACTTGGACTTTTGGATTAATGCTGGAATGAACTTAGACTTTAGGGGACTGTTGGAAGGGCATGACTGTGTTTTAAAATGTGAGGACATGAGATTTGAGATAGGTCAGGGATGGAATGATATGGTTTGGCTGTGTCCCTACTCAAATCTCATCCTGAACTCTGGTTTCAATAATCCTCACATGTTGTAAGATGGACCCAGCGGGAGGTAATTGAATCATGGGAACAGTTATCCCCATGCTGTTTTTGTGATAGTGAGTGAGTTCTCACAAGACCTGATGGTTTTTCAATGGTCTTTCTCTCTTTGTTTGGCAGTTCTGTCTCCTGCTGCCATGTGTAAAAGGACATGTTTGTTTCCACATCTGGCATAAGTATAAGTTTCCCAAGGCCTCTCCAGCTATGTGGAACTGTGAGTCAATTAAAACTCTTTTCTTTATAAATTACCCAGTCTCGGGCAGTTCTTTATAGCTGTGTGAGAACAGGCTAATACAGGTGTTTTCTGTGAACTCAGGCTCATATTCTTTGTCAGTACCCAGTGGATTACACTGTTAAAAAGTCTGCAAGATTTTGTAAACTTCCCCTAATTTTCCAGTATTCTAGAGTTCCACACTTTCTCACAAAAACACTGAGAACACTGGTGAGACCTGCTGAGGACACTGTAGGAAAGTCATTGCAGCTAGGGGGAAAGAAAAGAACCAAAAGAGTGATCTATTAATAAGGAAAGGGTAAGTACTGATCCCATAACTAGATATGTAGTGGTGAAGGAACAAGTCTGGAAACAGTTAATTTTCTAAGACCCAGAGACCCTGGACCTGCTTAGGACTGAGGTTTAATCATACAGATTAAACCTGAGTCTTAAACAGTCTTATTCCCCAATCAGAGTAGCAACTATCTGGAGTGTTCTGCTAGCTCCGTAGACATTCCTAAGAGAATTGTGACATGAAAGACCTACTTGAGGTTTCCACCAAGTTCTTCTATCTGAATTCTTATGTGCTTTTGACTCCATGTAGATCAGGTAAGCAAATGTTCACATATTGTCTCTCATCAGGGGCCAACTTCTCCACAGATCAACAACTAATTGGTTGTCTTGCCATCTCAAATTTTTGATACGTTCAAGCAAAGTTAAAGACTTGCTATTTGCCTGGTCCTTTGTCGGTGTTCTTGTATGAGTGGGAGTGATATTCTTTGCAACTTTCTACATCCTTAAGTAGACACATGAAATGCAATAATGATTTTACAGGTGGTATCTAGTTTTTAAGACTTATTTTTGGTGGTTTGCTTACTGTATCATAAGTTACTCCTTGATAGCTAGAGCCAGAAATCAGTAATTTCTCCCTCATTTATTTTGTTTGTTTTATGGTAGATTCTTTCAACATGCATACTAATTTGCTTCTTCCATTCTCAGAGTTTGTTTTGAAAATAAGCTCTAGCTGCTGGTCTCAATAGGTGGTTTTATTATTCATGCAAAAGATAGGTCAACATGTAAATATTATTTAAAATATGAATTCAAATAATTCTTGAGTCTTTTTTCTATTTATGAAAGAATCGTGTTTTGTCAGCAATTTCCTGGAAAGCACAAAATTGACAGTGTACCATTTTATGATTTTATCATCATTGTATTTTTTATTTTATTTTATTTATTTATTTATTTATTTATTTATTTTATTATTATACTTTAAGTTCTAGGGTACATGTGCATAACGTGCAGGTTACATATGTATACATGTGCCATGTTGGTGTGCTGCACCCATCAACTCGTCAGCACCCATCAATTCATCATTTATATCAGTTATAACTCCCCAATGCAATCCCTCCCCCCTCCCCCCTCCCCATGATAGGCCCCAGTGTGTGATGTTCCCCTTCCCGAGTCCAAGTGAGCTCATTGTTCAGTTCCCACCTATGAGTGAGAACATGCGGTGTTTGGTTTTCTCTTCTTGTGATAGTTTGCTAAGAATGATGGTTTCCAGCTGCATCCATGTCCCTACAAAGGACGCAAACTCATCCTTTTTTATGGCTGCATAGTATTCCATGGTGTATATGTGCCACATTTTCTTAATCCAGTCTGTCACTGATGGACATTTGGGTTGATTCCAAGTCTTTGCTATTGTGAATAGTGCCGCAATAAACATACGTGTGCATGTGTCTTTGTAGTAGCATAATTTATAATCCTTTGGGTATATACCCAGTAGTGGGATGGCTGGGTCATATGGTACTTCTAGTTCTAGATCCTTGAGGAATCGCCATACTGTTTTCCATAATGGTTGAACTAGTTTACAATCCCACCAACAGTGTAAAAGTGTTCCTATTTCTCCACATCCTCTCCAACACCTATTGTTTCCTGATTTTTTAATGATTGCCATTCTAACTGGTGTGAGATGGTATCTCATTGTGGTTTTGATTTGCATTTCTCTGATGGCCAGTGATGATGAGCATTTTTTCATGTGTCTGTTGGCTGCATTGTATTTTGAATTGTAGCTGTGTGTACCATTTTAAGAATTTATCATCATTGTATTTTGAATTGCAGCTGGCTCTAGATCACCTTTGAGCCTGCACTAATTATGGTGTTGAGAAAAGTGAAGAGAAAGAAGACATTCATGATGACATTTTTAAGGTTAAGAAAGTACAGTGTTCTCTTTGATTTCGAATTATCTCATAACTTACAGATAATAGATATAGAGAGCCCTGAACTCATTTCTTAGTTCAGCACTTACGTTTGTATTTTTTCTGCTTCCATATATGTTGATTTCTTACTTCCAAAAAAGTATTACAAGAATGAGCCAGAAAAAATATTTAGAAAGCTTGTTTCTGCTGCTGTAAAAATAAAGTGAATAAAGTTAATATTATTGCTGTATTTCACATTCTTTAAAATATTCTAGAGCTTGGGAAAATCTCTTAAATTGCAGGCAATATGGGTCAATGTCCTACAGTAGTTTCTAAGACTTTTCTGCTTATATCAACAGTTTTAATTTCTAAATTTCACCAAGAGGCTCTCTGCATTAGAGTGCAAAAAAAAAAAAAAAAAAAAAAATTCTCTCTCCTTCATTTTTACATATTGATAGATTTTAATTTAATCTATCTGTAAGGTTGTCATACTTTCTGTAAGGTTTCCTTTGATTCTTAATGCCAGTTTGTCAGCTGGTGATTCCAAACTGTTACACTTGGCTTGCAATCTTTAAAATACTATGTGAAAGTAGAGTTCTATTTTAGCTTTTCACTGTCATCCTTCATGAAAGCTTTAAATGAAATATTGACATTTTTCATATTCCTTTAGTATATTATATGCACCCTCTGCAGTTCTTCACGTCTTTGCCTGAAATAATTTTAAACATTGGGATATATAATTTTACATATCCTTCTTATCAGTTTGAGCTTTCACTGACAAGCTATTAATCTTTGAAATATTTTGCTCAATGCTATGACGTACTGTAAGGGAAGAAGTGGGATTCATTGCTTCCAAATTCATTTGGGCAGAAATAGAACATCATTATATATATTTATCATTTTTCACACACTTGAAATTTTGCTAAATGAAGTGCATCTTGGTCTTCAGTTGGGCCATCATAATTAATGCCGAAACAATGTAAATAAGACATATCATTCATCAGTTGATTATGAATTAACATACTTGTTTCATCTTGATGATATTTATACCTGTCAAAAACCATTACCAACTTCAGTACATTATTATTATTATTATTATTATTATTATTATTATTATTATTATTATTATTATTATTTGTAATACAGGGAGTTTTCCTCTTGTTGCTTAGGCTGGAATGCAATGTTGTGATCTCAGCTTACTACAACCTCTGCCTTTTTGGTTCAAATGATTCTCCTGACTCAGCCCCCCAAGTAGTTGGGACTACAAGCATGAGTCACCACTCCCAGCTAATTTTGTATTTTTAGTAGAGATGGGGTTTCATCATGTTGGTCAGGCTGTTCTCACACTCCTGACCTCAGGTGATCTACCCACTTCAGCCCTCTGAAGAGCTGGGATTACAGTCATGAGCCACGATGCCCGGCCCTTAAGTACTTAAATTATTTCAAATACTGTGAAAATCACTGAGGAGTTAAGTATGTGAGAGGAGTATTATTGATAGAATTTTAGTACGAAAATTATTATTTTTCAATTAACTAATTTGTTTATATTATAGTAGTCATCATTTTACAAGAAAAAAATGTATGATTTTGTAAAATGTAAGTTACACATTTATAGGAACATTTCAATTTTCTCACTTCTACATTTCCAGCACATGATAAAGTGTTTTAAAAACATAAAGGGCTTGATAAATAGATACTGATGAAGTACATATATGAATAAATGTTTGAATTTGTTTCACATTAACTAAAAGACTACTTCATTGAATAACCGATTTTCAGTTCCAACCTTGATTTTTGACAAAAAAAAAACTTAGCTCTTTTGGACTTTAGCTGCCTCATCAGTGATAGTAGAGTTGAGTTTGTTGGTTTCCAAGATATTTCTTAAAACAGTCAATTATTTCATATATCTTTAATGTAACCATAAATATCCCTAATAATCTTGTTTCCAAACTATTTTTTTTTTTTTTTTTTTTGCTGATAAGTCAATTCATGTTATTTTTCTTTTTGCCTTACTACTTTGTTGATTGAAACAGAAGCATGGAAAATACAATTTATTGCCAAGTTCATACACAAGTATGTTTCTTTTACTTTCATTATTGGTTCTCTGCTTATTTTATTTTGAGTATTTTTTTCAGAGTGGCCTTAGATATATGTTTATTTCTTCATTCTCTAACTCTGAATTTCATGACACACCTAAAAATAAACTTCTCTCATAATTTAACAGGGAATCTATAATTAGGTAAAGCAAAGGCGAGTCAAAACTTATCTAAATCAGTTGAGCATTTTAAATAGTTTTTAAAATATAACCTTATAATCTTTGATATAAAGTTTCATAAATAAAATTCTAGAAATTAATTTTTAAAAGAGAGCCTTATTTAGGTGTAATGATGGAAATTAAATAGTTAAATGATCATTTAATATGGAACTATCTATATTCTTATTTAGTAATACCTTAATGAAATAACATAAGCAATGTTACATTGAAAGATATAAACACTTTACTATAAATTATGACCACAATTTTTTTCTCTAATATCAACTTGGGTGGGAAAATATTACTTTAGGATTTCTTACTTGTATCATTAAAATGGACTCTGTAAATTCAGGATTTAATACATGAAATGTAGTACTCATGCAATTCACAGTTATATTATTTTTAAATTATCTAATAAATTTACTGATATAAATCATTATTTAAAAAGTAAATACAAAGTTGCTAATTTCATTTTAATAACCAGGTAAGCCTAATATTAAAGATTTGGCTTAATGGCAATACTTTTAATTTTATGAAAAATCGTGTAGAACCATTATATTATTTCATCATTTATTATAAAATTAAAATTATAAAATGAAGTGGAGAGACTTTTGTTTAATAAATAAGATTATTAATTTATAGCAGTTATAATTGACAAAGTTCAAAATGTGAAATAAATTAACCAATAAATATGACCGAATTCATAAAATTTCGTTTTAGGCCTGGTTAAAGCTGTTTAAAATAATATACTGGGACACAAATGCTCAACTGCTGTATTCAGATATTAATTATAGACTCTGGTAATATTTCTTGATATGTAAAATTTTAAAAATCAGTGGCCCAGAATGTAGCTGACATAAATTAAAGAAATTATTTTTAACATTTTATTTATCTATTTGACAAAAATTCTGTCTACTATGTACATGTTTCAAAATATGTATACATTGTGGAATCACTAAATTGAGCTAATTAACAAATGCATGAAATTACATACTTTTCATTTCTTTTGTAGTAAGACTACTTTGTCTTGTTCCTGACCTTAGAGAAAAGGCTTGCAACGTTTCACCTTTCAGTTTGTTATGAGCTATGGGTTTGTCGTATATGATCCATACTGTGTTGAGGTGTATTCATACATACCTAATTACTCAGAATCTTAAAATAAAGGAATGTTGCATTTTGTCAGTTGCTTTTCTCAACCTATTGAAATGATCATATAGTTTCTGTCCTTCATTCTGTTACTATGGCATATCACATACTGATTTCTGGTTTCATACCAGTAATGGTTGGAAATGATACTTGATATAATTGCAATCTTCTTAAATTTGTTGAGACTTGTTTTGTGGCATAATATGTGATTTATCCTAGAGGATGTTCTATGTGTGCTTGAAAAGAATGTGTGTTCTGCTGCTGTTAGGTAGAATGTCTTGAATATGTCTGTTAGGTTCATTTGGCCTACAGCGTACCTTAAGTTTCATGTTTTCTTATTGATTTTCAGTCCAAATGATTTGTTCCTTGTTATAGCTCCTTAATATTGTTGTATTACAATGTATCCCTCCCTTTAGATCTATTGATATTTACTGTATATATTTTGGTGCTCTGATGTTGGGTACACATACATAATTGTTATGTTCTCTAGATAAATTGACCTCTTTATTGTTATGTCATGGCCTCCTTTGTCTCATTTCACAGTTTTTCACTTAAAGTCTATTTTAAATGATATAAATGTGGCCACTCCTGCTCTCTTTTGATTTCCATTTGTGTAGAATACTTTTTTCCTTTACTTTCATTGTGTGTATATCCTTACAGGTGAAGTAAGTCTTTTGTAGGCAGCACGTAGTTTAGCCTTTTTATTTAATCATCAGCCATTCTGTGTCTTTTGACTGGAAAATTTAATCTATCATTCAGGGTAATGGTGGATAAGTAAAAACTTACTACTTCCGTTTGTTAGTTATTTTCTGTTTGTTTTGTAGTTTGCTCCTTTCTTCTTATCTTCGTGTCTTTGTTTGTAATTAGATGATTTTCTTTAATGATATGCTTTGTTTCTTTATGTTTTATCTTTTTTGTATATACTATAGGTTTTTGCACTGTGCTTACCAAGAGGATTGCAAAAAACATCCTATAGTTATAACAAGCTATTTTAAACTGATAAAAATTAAGTTTGATTGCATAAAAATCTCTATACATTTAAAAATTTTTAAGAACTTTTTCAACTTTTATTTTAAATTTCAGAGGTACATGTGCAGGTTTGTTACAGAGACACATTCCATGATACTGGGGCTTGAAGTATGACTAAACCTGGAAATGAGCCCAATAAATGAGTAAAGTAAGCAATAGGTAGTTTCTCAAATTTTGCCTTTTTATTTCTGTTCCCTCTCTTGTATTTTCCAGTATCTACTATTCCCATCTTTATGTCCATGTGCACCCAATATTTAGCTCCCACTTATAAGTGAGAACTTGCAATATTTTGCTTTCTTTTTCTGTGTTAGTTCACTTAAGATAATCGTCTCAGGCCGGGTGTGGCTCACGCCTATAATCCCAGCACTTTGGGAGACTGAGGCGGGCGGGTCACAAGGTCAGGAGATCGAGACCATCCTGGCTAATATGGTGAAACACCATTTCCATTAAAAATTTAAAAAAATTAAAATTAAAAATTAAAAAAATTAGCTGGCTATGGTGGCAGGTGCCTGTAGTCCCAGCTACTCAGGAGACTGAGGCAGGAGAATGGCATGAGCCTGGGTGGTGGAGCTTGCAGTGAGCCAACATTGTGTCACTGCACTCCAGCCTGGGTGACAGAGCGAGACTCCATCTCAAAAAAAATAAAAATCATCATCATCATCTCCAGTTGCATACAAATTGCTACAAAGGACATGATTTCATTCCTTTTTATGGCTTCATAGAATTCCATAGTATATATGTACCACATTTTCTTTAACCAGTCCACTGTTGGTGGGCACTTGGATTGGTTCCATTTTTTTGCTAATGTGAATAGTGCTGTAATGAACATATGAGTTCATGTGGGGGTTTTTTTGGTAGAAAGATTTATTTTCCTTTGGTTATATATCCAGTAATGAAATTGCTGAGTTTAATCGTAGTTCAAGGCTTAGTCCTTTGAGAAATATCCAAATTGCTCTCCACGGTGGCTGAACTAATTTACAATTCCACCAATAGTGTATAAGTGTCCCCTTTTCTCTGATGTCCCACTAACGTCTGCTAATTTTTTTTTATTTTTATTTTTTTAAAAGCCATTCTGACTGGTATGAGATGGTATCTCATTGTGATTTTTATTTTCATTTCTGTGATGATTAGTGATTCTGAACATTTTTCCTATGTTTGTCAGCTGCTTGTATGTCTTCTTTTGAGAAGTGTCTGTTCATCCCCTTTGCTTGCTTTTTAATGGGGTTATTTAGTATTTTTCCTCATTGATTTAAGTTCCTTATAGAGTCTGGATACTAGACCTTAGTTGGATGCATAGATTTTATAAATATTTTCTCCCATTCTGTAGGTTGTCTGTTTACTCTGTTGACAGTTTCTTTTTATTTGCAGAAGCTCTTTAGTCTAACTAGGTCTCACTGGTCAATTTTTGTTTTTGTTGTAGCTGCTTTTGAGGACTTAGCCATAAATTCGTTGTCAAGGCCAATATCAGTAAGGATATTTCCTACGTTTTTTCTAGGACTTTTATAGTTTGAAATCTTCCATTTAAGTCTTTAATCCATGTGGAGTTAATTTTTGTATATGGCGATAGTTAGGGGTCCAGTTGCATTCCTTTTTTTTTTTTTTTTTTTTTTTTTTTTTGAGATGGAGTCTTGCTGTCGCCGCCCAGGCTGGAGTGCGGTGGCATGATCTTTGCTCACTGCAAGCTCCGCCTCCTGGGTTCACGCCATTCTTCTGCCTCAGCCTCCTGAGTAGCTGGGACTACAGGCGCCCGCCACCATGCCCAGCTAATTTTTTGTATTTTTAGTAGAGACAGGGTTTCACCGTGTTAGCCAGGATGATCTCGATCTCCTGACCTCATGATCCGCCCACCTCAGCCTCCTAATGTGTTGGGATTACAGGCGTGAGCCACCGTGCCCGGCAGTTTCATTATTTGGCATATGGATAACCAGTTATCCCAGCGCCATTTCTGAATTGAGAGTCCTTTCCCCATTGCTTATTTTTGTTGACTTGTTGAGGAGCAGATTGTAGGTGTGCAGCTTTATTTGTGGGTTCTGTATTCTGCTCTACTGGTCTGTGTGTCTGTTTTTGTGCCAGTACAATATTGTTTTGGTTACTGTAGCCTTGTAGTATAGTCTGAAGTCTGGTTACTGTGATATCTCCAGCTTTCTTCATTTTTCTTAGTATCACTTTGTCTATTCAGGCTCTTTTCTGGTTCCATATGAATTTTAGAATACTTTTTTCCTAATTCTGTGAAAAAAGATGTTCGTTGTTTGATAGGAATAGCACTGAAACTGTAAATCGCTTTGGACAGTATTCCCGTTTGAACAATATTGATTCTTCCTATTTATGAGCATGGGATGTTTTTCCATTTGTTTGTGTCGTCTATGGTTTCTTTCAAAAGTGCTGTGTAGTTTTCCCAGGAGAGATCTGTCACTTCCTTGGTTAGATGTACTCCTAGGTATTGCATTCTTATTGGGGCTTCTGTAAATGGAATTATATTCTTGATTTGACTCTCAGCTTAAACGTTTTTGATACATGGATATGCTACTGATTTTTGTACATTGATTTTTCTATCTTGAAACTTTGCTGAAGCTGTTTATCAGTTCACATAGCCTTTTGGTGGAGTCTTTAGGCTTTTCTAGAATCATATTGTCAGCGAAGAGAGATAATTTGACTTCTTCCTTTCCTATTTGTATGTCTTTTATTTGTTCCTCTTGCCTGATTGCTCTGGCTAGGACTTCCAGTAAAGTATCGAATAGGATTGATGAGATTGGGCATCCTTTTGTTTTTCTAATTCTCAAGGGGAATGGTTTCAGTTTTGCTCATTCACTACGACGTTGGCTATGGGTTTGCCATAGATGGCTCTTATTGTTTTGATGGATGTTCCTTTGAAATCTAGTTGAGAGTTTTATCATGAAGGTATGTTGGATTTTACTGAAAGCTTTTTTTTTTTTTTTTTTTTTTTTTTTTTGTATCTGGTGAGAGGATCATATGATTTTTTTTTTTTAAATTTGTTTATGTGGTGAAATACATTTATTGATATGTGCATATTACACCAACATTGCATCCCAGGAATAAAGCCTACCTGATTACAGTGAATTAATTTTTGGTGTGCTACTGGATTTTATTTGCTAGTATTTTATCGAGGATTTTTGTGTCTATGCTCATCATTGGCCTGTAGCTTTCTTTTTCCATTGTGTCTCTGACAGATTTTGGAATCAGGATGATGTTGGTTATGTAGAATAAGCTAGAAATGAGTCCCTCCTCCTCAAATTTTTGGAATAGTTTCAATAGGATTGGTATGAGCTTTTCTTCATACTTCTGGTAGAACTCAGTTGTGAATATACCTGGTCTAGGGCTTTTTTTAGTTGATTGACTTTTTTACTACTGATTCAATTTTGGAAGTTGCTATTGTTCTGTTCTGGGTTTCAATTATTTCCCAGTTCAATTTTGGGGGGTTTTGCATTTCCAGGAATTTATTAATTTCTTCTAGACTTTTTACTTTGTGTTCATAGAGGAGTTTACAATAGTCTCTGAGGATCTTTTATGTTTCTGTGGGATCAGTTGTAAAGATCAACAAAACCAAAAGTTGGTTCTCTGTAAGGCTAAACTGTACTTCTCTTCCAACTCCCTCAAATGCTAAATTTCTGATAATTTACATCTTTTTATATTGTGTGTTCCTTAACAAATTATTGTTGGTATTGTTATTTTTAACAGATTTGTCTTACAATCTTCATATTTAAAATATAACTGACTTATACTCCACCATTACAGTATTGAGGTATTCTGAATTTTACAGCATGCTCACTTTCACTAGGAAGTTTTATACTCTCCTATGTTCAGATTCCTAATTACCATCCTTTTCTCTCACCCTGAATAACTACTTTTGGCATTTATTTTAAGACCAGTTTGGTGATGATGGATATCTCAGTTTTTATTTGACTAAGAGAATATTTATCTCCCCTTCATTTTTGATGCACGGCTTTGTTGAGTATAGTGTTCGTGCTTAGAGATTGTTTTTTGTTTGTTTGCTTGTTTGTTTCCTTCAACAGTTTAGGCATGCCATCTTACTCCCCAGTCTGTAAGGTGTCCGCTGAGAAATGTGCTGTTAGCCTGATTAGAAGTCCCGTATAAGTCATTTGCTTTTTTTCCCTTGCTACTTTCAGAATACTCCCTTTGTCTTTGATTTTTGACAGTTTGGTTATCATATGTTTAGGTGTATTTTTATTTGGATTGAATCTGTTTGAAGATTTTCGTCCTTCCTGTATCTGGATATTTTATATATTTATCCAATTTTCTTTTCTTTTCTTTTCTTTTCTTTTTTTCTGAGACGGAATCTCACTCCATTGCCAAGCTGGAGTGTAGTGGTGCAATCTTAGCTCATTGCAACCTCTGCCTCCCAGGTTCAAGTGATTCTTCTGCCTCAGTCTCCTGAGTGGCTGTGACTACAGGTGCACACCACCATACCCAGATAATTTTTGTATTTTTAGTATAGACGAGGTTTTACCATGTTGGCCAGGATGGTCTCGATCTCTTGACCTTGTGATCCACCTGCTTTGGCCTCCCAAAATGCTGGGATGACAGGCGTGAGCCACTGCGTCCAGCAATTTACCCATTTTTCAAAAGTTTTCTGCTATTATTTCTTTAAATAAATTTTCTGCATTTAGTTTTCCTCTTCCTCACAAATAATCTTATAACTCAAATATTTTGCTCTTTTATTGCTGTTCAATATATCCCGTAAGCTTCCTTCATTTTTTAGATTATTTTTTATCTTTTCTTCTCTGACAGTATGTTTACAAATAAACCATCTTTGAGTTCACAGATTTTTATTCTTCTGCTTTATTAATTATGTAACTGACACTGTCTATAGCAGTTTTCATTTCACTCATTGTATAATTCATCTCCAGAATTCTTGTTTAATTTTTTAACTGTCTCAATCTCTTTGTTAAATTTATAATTTTGGTATTCCATTGTTTCCCTGATTGCATTGAATTATTTCTCAATATTTTCTTGAATTTTATTGAGATTCATTAAAACAATTATGTTGAATGCTTTGCCAAGCAATTTTCATATCTACATGTTTTGAAGCCAGTTACTTGTAGATTATTTTGGTTTATTTTTGGTGGTGTTATGTCTTTTTCTTTATATTCGTTGTTACCTTAGGTTGTTGTCCACACATTTTGAGTAAGCACTTATTACAGTCTTTGTAGACTGACTTTGTCTGGGAAGACCTTTCACCCATACAGAGATCCTAGGCAGGTTATCTGATGTGGTCTGAGGGTGCACATGCTGCTGGAGTCATTGGAAGGCTTGCCTGATTCACTGATCAACAGGTGCGTAAGCCTGGAGCCTGGTCCATGAGGTTGGGCTTGAAGCCTAGATCCACTGGGGCAGACCTATTGATTGGGTCTGCAGGGATGGAGGTAGAGCCTGGGTACATAAAGGCAGACCTGGAGTTTGTATCTAATCCAGGTAGTAGATAGAAGTCAAATAATCTCTCTTCGCTGACAATATGATTCTGGTCTGATTGACCAGAAAACTGGGTCTGCAGGGACTGAGCTGACAATAGGATGGGCCTTGGAGCTGGCAGTGGGGTGGGTTTTGAGTATGATTCTACAATGACTGGTCAGGCATTGGGATGGACTTGGGACCAGGGTCCTCTGGGATGGACATGGACTTTGAGTCCGTAGGTACTATCTTGGAGCCTGGAGATCTACAGGGGTACTGTTGTATCCTTAAGCCATGGAGTTCAGCTTGGCACTGGCACCTACTGGTGTAGGCCTATGCCCTGAGTCTTCTGGAGTAAGGCTGAACCCTGGAGTCAACAGGACTTGAATGGAGCCCGGGAGGCAGGGAATTGCTTGGTGCTAGGTGAGCCTGAAGCCTGTATCAACAATGATCAGTCTGGTTGTGTCCACAGATGCTAACTAGTGCTGCAGTGGTTGATTAGGTGTTCAGGCATGTCTGAGGTATGTGACTGTGGGGACTAGCCCAGTGCTGGGGTATTCTGGAGCCTGTGATCACTGAGGGTGGGCTGAAAGGTTGGGTAGCTCAGAGATCAAGTCTGTTGCACAGGCCTGAAACTGAGGGCTATGGGATCTAGCCTTGCATGGGTGCAAGCGTGGACCTTCAGTTTGCAAGTAGCAGTCTAGAGTCTGGGAAAATGGAGGCCTGCTTGGTTCTGGGTTTTAATAGGTTGGGTATACTTTTGGGATCTGAGACAGAGTCCAGAGCTCAATCCCCTCTCCTTCTCCCATCCAGAGGTTATCTCTCTCTCCATGCTATGCTCCCTGGGTTGGCAAAGAAGTGATGCAGGTAATGTAAGATTGTCATTCCTACATTGTCACTCATCTCTTCTTATGTTTGTGCTAGATCCTGATGCTGTAATTTTTCACCTGATTTCCTTAGCTCTTGTGAAGGTGTTTTTGTGTGTGGATAGGTGTTTGAATTGATATTTCTGCCAGGGAATGAGCACCGGAGAGTCCTATTCTATTCTATCATCTGGCTGGCCTTCATCCCTAAAGAACCTATTAAAAAAGTCTTGAGTAGCATCTTCAACTTTAATTTAAAACAATTATTTGCATTATATGGTTACTTGTGTTTAAAAATTTCGGGCCTGCCTGTCTCTGCAGACTCCACCTCTGGGGACAGGGCACAGCTAAACAAACAAACAAAAAAAGCAGCAGAAACCTCTGCAGACACAAACGACCCTGTCTGACAGCTTTGAAGAGAGAAGTGGATCTCCCAACACAGAGGGTGAGATCTGAGAACGGATAGACTGCCTGCTCAAGTGAGTAGCCTAACTGGGAGACATCCCCGACTAGGGGCAGACCGACACCCCACACCTCACATGGCAGGGTACACCCCTGAGACAAAGCTTCCAAAGCAAGAATCAGACAGGAACACCGGCTGTTCAGTAATATTCTAACTCTGCAGCCTCTGCTGCTGATACCCAGGCAAACAGCGTCTGGAGTGGACCTCAAGCAATCTCCAACAGATCTACAGCTGAGGGTCCTGACTGTTAGAAGGAAAACTAACAAACAGGAAGGACACCCACACCAAAACCCCATCAGTACGTCACCATCATCAAAGACCAAAGGCAAATAAAACCACAAAGATGGGGAAAAAGCAGGGCAGAAAAGCTGGAAATTCAAAAACTAAGAGCACATCTCCCCCTCCAAAGGAACGCAGCTCATCGCCAGCAACAGATCAAAGCTGGATGGAGAATGACTCTGGCGAGTTGACAGGAGAAGGCTTCAGTCCATCAAACTTGTCAGAGCTAAAGGAGGAATTACGTACCCAGTGCAAAGAAACTAAAAATCTTGAAAACAGAATGGAAGAATGGATAACTAGAATAATCAATGCAGAGAAGGCCATAAACGAACTGACAGAGATAAAAACCATGACAGGAGAAATATGTGACAAATGCACAAGCTTCAGTAATCGACCTGATCAACTGGAAGAAAGAGTATCAGTAATTGAAGATCAAATGAATGAAATGAAGCAAGAAGAGAAGTCTAAAGAAAAAAGAGGAAAAAGAAATGAACAAAGCCTTCAAGAAGTATGGGATTATGTGAAAAGACAAAAGTCTACCTTTGATTGGGGTGCCTGAATGTGAGGGGGAAAATGTAACCAAGTTGGAAAACACTCTTCAGGATATCATCCAGGAGAACGTCCCCAACCTAGTGAGGCAGGCCAACATTCAAATTCAGGAAATACAGAGAATGCCACAAAGACACTCCTTGAGAAGAGCAACTCCAAGACACATAATTGTCAGATTCACCAAAGTTGAAATGAAGGAAAAAATCTTAAGGGCAGCCAGAGAGAAAGGTCGGGTTACCCACAAAGGGAAGCCCATCAGACTAACAGAAGATCTCTCGGCAGAAACTTTACAAGCCAGAAGAGAGTGGGGGCCAATATTCAACACTCTTAAAGAAAAGAATTTTCAACCCAGAATTTCTTATCCAGCCAAACTAAGTTTTAATAGTGAAGGAGAAATAAAATCCTTTACAGATAAGCAAATGCTTGGAGATTTTGTCACCACCAGGCCTGCCTTACAAGAGACCCTGAAGGAAGCACTAAACATGGAAAGGAACGACCAGTACCAGCCATTGCAAAAACATGCCAAAATGTAAAGACCATCGAGGCTAGGAAGAAACTGCATCAACTAACGAGCAAAATGACCAGTTAATATCATAATGGCAGGATCAAGTTCACATATAACAATATTAACCTTAAATGTAAATGGACTAAATGCTCCAATTAAAAGACACAGACTGGCAAACTGGATAAAGAGTCAAGACCCATCAGTTTGCTGTATTCAGGAGACCCATCTCACATGCAGAGGCCCACATAGGCTCAAAATAAAGGGATGGAGGAAGATCTACCAAGCAAATGGAGAACAAAAAAAAGCAGGGGTTACAATCCCAGTCTCTGATGAAACAGACTTTAAACCATCAAAGATAAAAAGAGACAAAGAAGGCCATTACATAATGGTAAAGGGATCAATTCAACAGGAAGAGCAAACTATCCTGAATATATATGCACCAAATACAGGAGCACCTAGATTCATAAAGCAAGTCCTTAGAGACTTACAAAGAGACTTAGACTCCCATACAATAATAATGGGAGACTTCAACACCCCACTGTCAATATTAGACAGATCAATGAGACAGAAAGTTAACAAGGATATCCAGGAATTGTACTCATCTCTGCACCAAGCAGACTTAATAGACATTTACAGAACTCTCCACCCCAAATGAGCAGAATATACATTCTTCTCAACACCACATCACACTTATTCCAAAATTGACCGCATAATTGGAAGTAAAGCACTCCTCAGCAAATGTACAAGAACAGAAATTATAATAAACTTTCTCTCAGATCACAGTGCAATCAAACTAGAACTCAGGACTAAGAAACTCAATCAAAACGGCTCAACTACATGGAAACTGAATAACCTGCTCCTGAATGACTACTGGGTACATAACGAAATGAAGGGAGAAATAAAGATGTTCTTTAAAACCAATGAGAACAAAGATACAACATATCAGAATGTCTGGGACACATTTAAAGCAGTGTGTAGAGGGAAATTTATAGCACTAAATGCCCACAAGAGAAAGCTGGAAAGATGTAAAATTGACACTCTAACATCACAATTAAAGGAACTAGAGAAGCAAGAGCAAACACATTCAAAAGATAGCAGAAGGCAAGAAATAACTAAGATCAGAGCAGAACTGAAGGAGATAGAGACACAAAAAACCCTCCAAAAAATCAATGAATCCAGGAGTTGATTTTTTGAAAAGATCAACAAAATTGATCGACTTCTAGCAAGACTAATAAAGAAGAGAGAAGAATCAAATAGACGCAATAAAAAATGATAAAGGGGATATCACCACTGACCCCACAGAAATACAAACTACCCTCAGAGAGTACTATAAATACCTCTACGCAAATAAACTAGAAAATCTAGAAGAAATGGATAATTTCCTGGACACTTACACTCTCCCAAGACTAAACCAGGAAGAAGTTCAATCCCTGAATAGACCAATAGCATGCTGTGAAATTGAGGCAATAATTAATAGCCTACCAACCAAAAAAAAGTCCAGGACCAGATGGATTCACAGCTGAATTCTACCAGAGGTACAATGAGGAGCTGGTACCATTCCTTCTGAAACTACTCCAATCAATAGAAAAAGAGGGAATCCTCCCTAACTCATTTTATGAAGCCAACATCATCCTGATACCAAAGCCTGGCAGAGACACAACAAAAAAAGAGAATTTTAGACCAATATCCCTGATGAACATCGATGAAAAAATAATCAACAAAATATTGGCAAACTCAATGCAGCCACACATCAGAAAGCTTATCCACTATGATCAAATGGGCTTCATCCCTGGGATGCAAGGCTGGTTCAACATATGCAAATCAATAAATGTAATCCAGCATATAAACAGAACCAAAGACAAGAACCACATGATTATCTCAATAGATGCAGAAAAGGCCTTTGACAAAATTCAACAGCCCTTCATGCTAAAAACTCTCAATAAATTCGGTATTGATGGAACGTATCTCAAAATAATAGGAGCTATTTATGACAAACCCACAGCCAATATCATACAGAATGGGCAAAAACTGGAAAAATTCCCTTTGAAAACTGGCACAAGACAGGGATGCCCTCTCTCACCACTCCTATTCAACATAGTGTTGGAAGTTCTGGCTAGGGCAATCAAGCAAGAGAAAGAAATCAAGGGTATTCAGTTAGGAAAAGAAGAAGTCAAATTGTCCCTGTTTGCAGATGACATGATTGTATATTTAGAAAACCCCATCATTTCAGCCCAAAATCTTCTTAAGCTGATAAGCAACTTCAGCAAAGTCTCAGGATACAAAATTAATGTGCAAAAATCACAAGCATTCTTATACACCAGTAACAGACAAGCAGAGAGCCAAATCATGAATGAACTTCCATTCACAATTGCTTCAAAGAGAATAAAATACCTAGGAATCCAACTTACAAGGGATGTAAAGGACCTCTTCAAGGAGAACTACAAACCACTGCTCAGTGAAATAAAAGAGGACACAAACAAATGGAATAACATTCCCTGCTCGTGGACAGGAAGAATCAGTATCGTGAAAATGACCACACTGCCCAAGATAATTTATAGATTCAATGCCATCCCCGTTAAGCTACCAATGAGTTTCTTCACAGAATTGGAAAAAACTGCTTTAAAGTTCATATGGACCAAAAAAGAGCCCACATTGCCAAGACAATCCTAAGTCAAAAGAACAAAGCTGGAGGCATCACGCTACCTGACTTCAAACTATACTACAAGGCTACAGTAACCAAAACAGCATGGTACTGGTACCAAAACAGAGATATGGACCAATGGAACAGAACAGAGTCCTCAGAAATAATACCACACATCTACAGCCATCTGATCTTTGACAAACCTGAGAAAAACAATAAATGGGGAAAAGATTCCCTATTTAATAAATGGTGCTGGGAAAATTGGCTAGCCATAAGTAGAAAGCTGAAACTGGATCCTTTCCTTACTCCTTATATGAAAATTAATTCAAGATGGATTAGAGACTTAAATGTTAGACCTAATACCATAAAAACCCTAGAAGAAAACCTAGGTAATACCATTCAGGATATTGGCATGGGCAAGGACTTCATGTCTAAAACACCAAAAGCAACGGCAACAAAAGCCAAAATTGACAAATGGGATCTAATTAAACTTAAGAGCTTCTACACAGCAAAAGAAACTACCACCAGAATGAACAGACAACCTATGGAAGGGGAGAAAATTTTTTAAATCTACTCATCTGACAAAGGGCTAATATCCAGAACCTACAAAGAACTCAAACAAATTTACAAGAAAAAAACAAACAACCCCATCAAAAAGTGGGCAAGGGATATGAACAGACATTTCTCAAAAGAAGACATTCATACAGCCAACAAACACATGAACAAATGCTCTTCATCACTGGCCGTCAGAGAAATGCAAATCAAAACCACAATGAGATACCATCTCACACCAGTTAGAATGGCAATGACTAAAAAGTTAGGAAACAACAAGTCCTGGAGAGAATATAGAGAAATACGAACACTTTTACACTGTTCGTGGGATTATAAACTAGTTCATCCATTATGGAAAACAGTATGGCAATTCCTCAAGGATCTAGAACTAGGAATACCATATGACCCAGACATCCCATTACTGGGTATTCACCCAAAGGATTATAAATCATGCTGCTATAGAGACACATGCACACGTATGTTCATTGTGGCACTATTCACAATAGCAAAGACTTGGAATCAACCCAAATGTCCATCAGTGAAAGACTGGATTAAGAAAATGTGGCACATATACACCATGGAATACTACGCAGCCATAAAAAGGGATGAGTTTGTGTCCTTTGTAGGGACATGGATGCAGCTGGAAACCATCATTCTCAGCAAACTATCGCAAAAACGGAAAACCAATCACCACATGTTCTCACTCATAGGTGGGAACTGAACAATGAGATCACTTGGACTCGTGAAGGGGAATATCACACACCGGGGCCTATTATGGGGAGGGGCGGGGGGGAGGGATTGCATTGGGAGTTATATCTGATGTAAATGATGAGTTGATGGGTGCTGACGAGTTGATGGGTGCAGCACACCAACATGGCACGAGTATATATATGTAACAAGCTTGTACGTTATGCACATGTACCCTAGAACTTAAAGTATAATTAAAAAAAAAATTTCTGATGTCTGAGAATTAATATATAACATGAACATTTTAAGGTCTGTTACTAGAAAGTAAAAAATAAAGGTAGAAAATAGATGCATTCCTAATACTGGAATATATATATATATTTATCATAAATTTCTTTTATATAGAACATAATGCTTTGTTCACAATGTGTATATATAGGGTTATATAGATAGATAAATAATATTGTTAAACAATATCTATATACACATAATTTAAATTATCCTAAATGTTTGTGTAAGCCCGTTTTTGCATCAGTTATTATGCCAGTTCCTCAAAATAAATATAGAAATTTTACATTAACAATTAGTAAGATTGTATTAGACTTATATCTCCTATGTTACAAATGTTGAAATAATTCCTTAGGAAAAGTTATTCTTGGCTGGGCGCAGTGGGTCAAGCCTGTAATCCCAGCACTTTGGGAGGCCAAGACGGGCAGATCACGAGGTCAGGAGATCGAGACCATCCTGGCTAACACCGTGAAACCCCGTCTCTACTAAAAAAATGCAAAAAACTAGCCAAGCGAGGTGGCGGGTGCCTGTAGTCCCAGCTACTCATGAGGCTGAGGCAGGAGAATGGCGTGAACCCGGGAGGCGGAGCTTGCAGTGAGCCCAGATCCAGCCACTGCACTCCAGCCTGGGTAACAGAGCAAGGCTCTGTCTGAAAAAAAAAAAAAAAAAAAAAACTTCCTGGTAAACAAGTATGATCATACCTTGTAGAGAAAGAAATATAGCAAATATAATGAAAAATATAATTGTAAAATATTGTCAGAGTAGTGACCAAATATATTAATCATTTAAATAAATATAAATGGGCTTAATGTACTTAATAAAAAGAAATAAATAAATTTGACACACAAAACAAATTTGAATTATATACTATAAAAAGACACAGTACCCTCAGAATGATTAAGAGAGTTTAAAATTAAAGAAATGAACAAGACATAGAGATAGAGATGGGAACAGGGACAGAAACAGAGAGAAGGTATGGTAAGCCTGATTTACTCTTCAATCATCCAAAGATGCCCAGAGATGCTAAAAAAGAAACAATTGTAATACTAAAAGGTACAATTCAAGTTGAAGATGTTTGTATTTTTGTGCCAAATAATACAGTAAAACCCTTTATGAAGCAAAAGTTACAGAGAATTAGAGATGTGAAGATAGAAACACCATAATAACAGGATGATTTAATAAACTACTACATTACAGGGCAGATTGGGCAAAAATAAATATATTTGGAAATAGAAAAGTGAATTAACATAATCAGATAGATTATGTTAATCTTATATTAATGATATTATATTTTATATTTTGAATGCTACACCCTGATGATAGGATATGCCTTCTCCCCCAGTGCTTATGACACAATTGCAAAAAGTGATCATATGATTTGGTTACAAAAGAAATATCAGTACTTACCTCAAAATCAAAATATAAACAACACTCTCTGACAACACTGTAATACAGCTAGAAGCTATTAGCAGAAACAAAAAGCAAACATCTTGTATTTGCCAGGGTTCTGCAGAGAAACAAGACCAGTAGAAGAAACACCCCTACCTCTGTTTCCAGCACACACTCAGTGTCTTTGGGATGCTGAATTTTAAATATATATCACAAAAGATAAAAGGTCACACCCAAAAGAGACAGAGAAGAGGTATTTATGAACATTTTCAAGGAACAATTTATTTTCTTGAGAAATGACTAGATAGTTGGCATTTCTTATTTAAACAGTATTTTTATCAAATGTTTACCATTCACCTTTATTTAAACAGAGAATAAACAAGAACGTTGCTTTGTTTACCAGGAAAGATGCAGAACAAATACATTTTTTTTTACCTCTGCTTAAAGTGTGAATCTCTGGTGAACAGCCTGCTCCTTTCTAGAGTGAGCATGTTGCAGTAGCATAACTATCACTGGAGTGATTCTGACATTTGCTTGATAAGATTTGCATTAAAATATATTTACAGAAATTCTGTTTAGTTAATATATAGCTCTTCACAACCTTTATCAATTTCAAACACACTTGGTTTTCTCATGCATAAAACTTACTGAAATGTTTGTCAAGAGAAGCAATTCTAAATAGGAATGCAAATAGGTAAAGAATATTATAACTGATCAGTTCCCCGTAGAGCTGAGATAAAGCAAACAATCAAAGGTAGGATAATAAATTCTTGTTTTATTCGTCTACATTTATTTTACAGCAAGTGTCATATGCAAATATACACCATTAGCAGCATCTTTCTTGCCACAGTGGTTTATATGTTTTTGTAGCTATTTCTTCCGTGGTATTTCATAATTTTATTCCTTAAACTCCCAAGTAATAACTATAAAGAGTATTTATCTCTCTGAAGTATATTATCTCTTCATTTGTAGCAGTGTTAAGATGTGGGAAATATTTTCTGTGCTAGAGGTTTTTTTAACCAATTTGTATTCATAAATATAGTATTGAATATCAATAGGCTATCAAGTTCTAGTTCATGTACAAAGTTTATATATTATAACTGAAATTGCGTATACTTTGCCATGTATTAAACTTGGAACATGTGTTGTCTTCAACTTAAGATGTAAAATGAGTTTTGAGTACTAAGAAAGCAATTAAATATTTCTAGTATTAAGTACAGCCCTTATATTTCTACATCTGAATTACAGTAACAGAATAGACTAATTTTTGTTTTGATAAGTAAAATAAATTTAATGTATTAAATTTGGAAAAAAAGTCACAGAACATTGGCATTGATTTTGCAATATATGCATGTAAATATACATACATAGATCAAAACAACACTGTCAATATTACCTTCTGGTTACCTAAAATTTGAAGTTAAACAGAAAAAAACTTGGGGCTAGTTTTGTTAACTACGTACTCTGATGAAAGAATAATTTTAAAGTAGTAAAAATCATCTTTTTTTCCAAATAATGAAACCCAAAGATTCAATAGGTGAAGTTCAAAAGCAAAATTATGAAAGCTTCTGCAAAAGTTTCTTATTTCCTGATATAGAATCAATGTGTTGAGCTTGTCTTAACAGAATGTTCTGCTTACCACATTATCATTCTGATCTCTAGAAATAATATCTCTCCTCTTAAACTTCAGCTACAATAATTATAGCTGTATTAGGCCTACAATTATGGATGTGAAGTTATATTATTTTCCTTCATTTTCTATGTCTATATTGCATCTACATGTTCTTATTTTTGCTCAACTAATCTTACATAATTTTCCTAATAACCCAGTGATATAATACAATTTGGAAAATATACTAGCAATGAATCACTGCCTGCTCACTCCTTGCAGGCTCAGACATACTATGCACAAATCTTACAGATTATTGGGTTGATGATAACAAGAATGATGCAGATCCTGGAGTGGTATTTGTAAACATTAAGTTGGCTAAGAGTCGTCTTCCTAAATTCTCAAAAGTGAGTTTTGGAGCAGTTGGGGCAAGTACATTAACTACAAGCCTCTGTCTACCACAAAGGCTATTCATCAATGATGACATTTTTAGGTAATGTGATATGGTACTAGTTGAAAACATGTCCCAGAGCAACTTATAGAATTTTCTTTTATGGCTTCCTTGAGGTTGCTTCTCTAATAGGTTAACAGAAAACTTTGTCACAAGTTAGTTGTAACCCATGACCTGAACAATTTCAACTTAACTTTCCCTGTGAAGTTTCTTTGTGTTTGGCAGTAAAGAAAAAAAAAAAAAAAAAAAAAAGGAAGATTCTTTGATCTTCCAAGCTCCTTACACAGAAGAAGCTGTGCTATATATCGCTCCAATTTCACTCTCTCCTTTCTCCCTCTTTCTCTCTCTTTCTCATGAAATCTTAATGCCTTTTTTATGATGAGATTTGTCATGGTGTAGTTGTTTTTGACTCATTTACAAATATTAGAAAAAAGTATGTATAAGGAAAGACAAATTTAATTGAAGTTTAAAGTTAGCTTCAATTTTTAAATTTAATTAATATTTGGTAGGGACAGAGGACGATGATTTACATAAAAAAGAAGCAATTAATCATCTATATTGTTTTTTTTGTCAAAACTAAAGCATATTATAAATTAATACTTTATATAAAAGATAAAAAGACATTATGGGGTGAAAGAGGGCAAGAGTGAGGAAATTAATGTTTACTATGTATACACAAAATATCTCACTTAATTGAGCCAACCTCTCTTAGCTACAAATTTTGAATTTTTACAGATAAGGGAAATGGATATCTGAGAGTTTTTATTAGTCCAAGTCATTCAGAAGGTAATAATTTTAATGCCTAAGTCTATGTCCCTGCTTTTTGGTGCCAATTTGTTTCCTTAATTTTTTAAATATAATAAATATATGGAGTAAAGAACAGTGTGTTAAAAATGCCTTACATGAATCAGCATTTATTTAAAGGTGAATGACTTTAACTCCCTCATTTTTTTTTTCTTTGAAATCTAGGAAAAATATTCAACTTCTCTGTCTTCCTTATCTTCAAAATGAGGTTGAGTATTCAAACAATAATGTTGTTTGGAGGAAGCATAAAATTCATTTAAATCACCTAACATACTAGTGCCAGATATTAATAATATTCTCATTGTTACCGTTTATTGTTATTATCATTATTGCTATTATTAGAATGAATGTTTGACAAACTTGGTAAAAAGGAGAAAGCTAGAGAAAGATCTGGAGTATATCTCCAATGGCTTTGGATCACTTTCACTCACCCTCATTTGTTATTTCACTCACTCATAAGCTTCTTTTTTGCTTTATTCAATTGACAAATATTTATTAAAAAACAATTTTGTATCACTCAATGTGCTATACATTGAAGAAATCTGAAGAAAATAGAGATTCTCTTATTTTCAAAGGTCTTATTCTTCATTGAAAGATTACAAAAAAAAAATTTACTACTTTGTGTGATATATATAATCTCAGGGTTAATCTCTAAATAGTACTGGAGAAGCTTAGAGTGAAGCCTGTAATCCAAAATGAAAGGTTTGGAGAACGTCCCAGAAGTGATCAACTCTGAATTGGACTAAAATGTGAGCAGACAAGCACTAGTTGGAACAACAGTGTTAAGGGTGATCTGAACAGAAGCATCAGAACGCTCAAATCCCCAAAGATGAGAGAAAGCCTGAGAATTGCTGAGCATGCTACCTTGGGTCTGTCAGAATGAGTATGACGCAAACGGGGAATGAGGCTGTCTCACTGAAGTGAGGCCTTTTGACGTGCAGAACATTTACTAGGAAGTGCTCTTGGGATTAGCACCATGGAAAGGGAAAAGAAGTAAGATTTGGTGGAGGGGGATGTTAAGCTGCCATGCATTCCCAGTGAAAGCCTCAGCCAACCTCATGGAGGGTTCAGAGTTGATAATTCCTTCAGAATTGTTCTGAGTTAGGAAGGGAGGCTGTGTCTTCGTGTTCCTCATTATCATCCGCTACATGCAGGATGTCCTTGGAAGGAGTCGCCACCTTGACTGAGCCTTGACTGAGGGATCTACATGGAGCACCACAGGGTCCAATTAACCCATTCTAAGAAGTTACTGCTGGCCACTTGAACAATTTTTAATCAACGCAGTGGTAATATGTGAATCTCGCACTTTCTTTTTGCTGTGTTCTGAATTTTGTGGAGGAGGACAGTGCTTGCTTGCTGAAGGGAACATTCAGACTTCACTTTGTGGTTACACATCCTTCACTATATGTAAACCCACCTGTTCCTGACTATACAACTAAAAAAAGTCTGTGCCAACATTTCTGTCTCTTGCCTGTATTACCACGACTGCTCCTGAACGATTTCTCTTGCTTACACTCTTACCCCTCTAAAAGCCCTTCCCCACATAGCAGCCAGATTAGAGGTATTGTGCCTCAAATGACATAGTGTGGCGCTCTTCCTTAAACCCATTCAGTGGCTTCTCATTCTAAGAATAAAATCCAATCTTAGTGTCCTCTTTCCTAGTTCCTTATTTTTGATGAAATAAGGAACTTTTACTAATGTCTGCTCTTGAGCCAATTTATTTCTTTTCTAAAAAAGATGTGTGAATTTAACAGATGCAGGGAATGTCCTAAAAGTAGGTGGGACAATTGGCATTTGACAAGAAAAATACCTTTTTTAGCTGAGTCTATTTGCCCTACTTCTTTTTAGGCTTGGCCTGTATGACAATGTTTCAAATGCTATGTTAAAACAACGTCCAGAAGCTTACCAACTTTTTAATGATATATTAATTATGCATAAAAATAAGAAAAACATATTCAATCAATTCTAATACCTTGTATTATTAACATATCAATAAGGGACATTTTATGGGTTTTCCAGTTTCTAATAAAAATGTAAAGCAGGTTCATATTCACATAGCATGTCACAATTTGCAATCTAAAAATCATTCCCCCGAAAATAAACTGTGTTTAGAATGCTTCACAAGTGGCCTGAAATTTTTATATATTATTAGTACTTAGTGTCTTTCTGAAACTATGCAAACTACTCTATATCAATAAACTCATTTTTCTTACACCTACCCTAGGAGGTAAATACTAAATTTATCCAGAATTCAGAAATGTACATAAAATAACAAGATTTCTCAACTAATAAGTAACAAGGACAGGACTGAAATCCTGTCTGTGACTGGCAAGCTCATGGCTTTACTCATTAAGTAATTGGACATTACAGCTCATATTTCAGAAGTGCAAAGAGTGGCTCATCATATTGAACTTTGATAAACATTACTCTTTTTCCAATTTTTGCTTCAAGTGAAGCAATTTTAGTAGTAGTTCCTATAGTTCCTTCTATATTGTATTTGTATGAAATGTTAGACTTCAAAAATAATTTTAAGCAGTTTATGGAATTATTAAAACAAAAATCTAAAGAAAAAAATTAGATGCTATATTATGTTATTACACTTATTCACACTGAGTAGACAAACAGGCTTGATTGTCTACTGATGTGAGAATATGGAATTTTTCTCATTCTATGAAATAGAAATTTCCATTGAAATAACAATGCATTAAAAATCAATACTCTCAGGGAAGTATTGATTTAAGACAAATAATACTTTGTTATGTATGAGTATTTTTGTATACAATACAATCCAAAATTAGTCATCTTTAAGAATAACATCATCCTGTATTTTACATTTGAATAATAGCATTTATGTCAGTTCAAATTTATAATAGGATAATTTTATGCAGATTTCTTTTAGATAATAAAACTGGCATTACATACCTCCAGTTTTATATTTCTAGGAAACTGATAAAATCCAAGCACTATTTCTATTTAAAATAACCTAGTATTAGAAGAAAAATAATAAAAATTTTGATATATTTATTAAATACCTTTACACATAAAACATAATCAACTTCTGTATTTTTTATTAATCCAACAATTAGATAAGTTATATAAGAAGTGGCTTACTGCTTTAGGTATGTAAATAAATTTAACTTCAGCGAGATTATGAAATTTATTGAAGATCACAGTCTGATGCATTTTAAGGAGTCAATCTTTGGAATTAGTTAAATGTAGATTTGAATTCTGCTTCTGTCATTTGCTAACTTCGTGACCTTTGGCAATTTTTTTTAAAGTTCCTGAACCTCAACTTTATTACTACCAAAACAGGATAATATCTATACTGGCAATTTATTAAAAAGATTACAGCTGGGCATGATGGCTCATGCCTATAATCTGAGCACTTTGGGAGGCTGAGGCAGGCAGATCACTTGAGGCTAGGAGTTCAAAATCAGCCTTGCCAACATGGCAAAACCCTGTCTCTACTAAGAATACAAAAATTATGGTGGTGCATACCTGTAATCCCAGCTACTCAGGTGCCTGAGGCGGGAGAATTGTTTAAAACTGGGAGCAGAGGTTGCAACGAGCCGAGATCATGCCACTGCTCTCCAGCCTGGGCTACAGAGAAGGACTCTGAAAAAAAAAAAAAAAATGGCTAGTAACATATAGCAAGAATACTTGACATATAGTAGAAATGTGTTCATGATAAAGTCACATCCTAAATGAGCAGAAGCAGGGAAAGGACTCAGGAATCCAGAATTTAAGTGTGTAGATTGTTTCACTAAGCATTTTTAAAGACACCTATCTCTCAAAGTAACTACTTGTTTTACAGTAGCCATTGTGTAGATTTAGACAAATAAGTTTGGATTCATCAAAATACAGAGCTAGTTCAAAAACTCAATAACAAATGCTATAGAGTAATATAGTAAAGGAACTTCCTATTCTGAGAGTATTATGGTATTATGAGAACTTCTTTAACATCTTTGTATAAAATTTTACCTTTTTAAACTCAAGTATCTCAGTGTCTCTCCAGGACTATTTTTCAATAAAATTTAGCTGAGATTCTTGTACATATAAATATATTACAATTACACATGTTCGTTGAATGTTAAATAAACATGGGTGTCAATTTTTATTTCACGCTTCTGGAAAGAACCCTAATATATGTATTCCGGCTTTTCAAAATGTTCTTTGCCGTGTCCACCTGTACTACAGTGAATCCTATCTCACTGGCATTGATATGCCACATTTTAGTCATAGGGACATGGAAACTTTAAAAAAAGAATGCTTTCAGCATAAAGAAAAATAGACCTGAATTATTTCAGTAAATTACTTTTCCTCAACTTTCAAACACAAGTTTTCCACTTCTGATTTTTCCTGTATTCAGATTAAAATTCAGCAACAATTTCCCTGTCATATTCGCTTTCATGCAGAAAATAGAAATTGCTCATACTTTCCTAAGATACTCAGATCTTTGGTGACAGATTTTTGTGTGAATTACTCTGGCAGTAAATTTCCTAACATTGTTCTTTTGGTTGGTATAGGCTATTAAGTGCTGCTGAAAGAAATTTTTTTCTTTAATTTGTTGTATGTTTTATTAATGATTCTGTATTTCCTAGATTCAGTGTTCTGAAAATATGCCAATAAAATTGATTTTATACATCTTAATTGATTATATATTTATAAAATAAAAATTATGAAGCTGGATTTTGTAGACGGTAATGCTTTTAAATACTTAAATGGTTTTCCCTGAAGTCTGCAATACCATTTTTAGAATTGGTGTTTCTTTCAAACGTGTCAGCTATTAGAGTGTAGGACTTCTTAGTTTATTAGTAATACAAATGTTATGACTGAATTAGAAAGGCTTCCCTAATCACTGAAAGGTCTTTGAAAGCTCCAAAGTAATTATATCTTGTAATTATCAGAAAGTAAAGTTCCCAAATAATTCTGACAGTCAAGCATTTAGTGGGCCTGAGCCTGCAGCTATATGTGAATAAGATTCGTTGCTAATTATAGCAAGGGAAAATAATTAAGGTTAAATACATTTTTCATTTTAACTTGCACATGATATTTGAAATAAAGATGTTTTCAGCCCTTATGAATGTATTTCTAGACATCTAGAGTATGGAATGTGATTGCATTTTTTAAAAAATGGTAAAGAAGAGTGTTTCAAATATTTTATAAAATAAATAAATGTGCTGAACTGTTGTGCTCTAATGACTGATTTAGCTTTATGATGCCAGCTAATTTATTGAGTGGATTGAATTAAGAAAATGTATGGACAGGCAAAGAACTAAATGTTGGTATTTAATGAACAAATAATTATTGCCATATTGTTGGTAAGACTGACTTGTATAATTTGTTTTTATTTTAAATTATCCACTTTTAAATTCCAATAATAGGAAAGCAATTATCCGGACCATTTTTCCCAAAATATCTTCCAATGAACATAGGTTCTGCTAATATAAAGAAGTATTAAATATCACAAAAGCATCAGATATATTTCAAAAATTCTTGGTTAAATGAAATTTTGATGTTTGTTAGCTGAAAGATTTATCATGTCTTCTTCCATGCACTGTAATACTTCATTTGGGGATTATATGATGCAGAATTTCTCAAATTTTCTTAATCAGAAACCTGCACTTCCCTAAAACACATGTTGTAATATGTTAATCTACATTTTATCCACTTACATGCTTTATTGTTCAAGCAAACAAATTAATCTACGTAATAGTAGTTTCCACAAGTTTCCACTTACTCCATTGCTTTATGTTTTGTAATGGCATTTCAAAATAATGGATTATGTTCTTTACAGCAACACTTCTGAAATTTGATATTCTTAAACTACTTTTACCAACCACTGAATTTAAAAATATATGTGTAAGATTATCACAGACCTTATCTAATAATATTAAATTAGTATTTCAATTTAAATAATTATATTACATAAAATGCTTGACATTTTGTAAACTTTAACCAGGTTACCTATTCAGGTTGATGAGTAAAGACCATGAGGTGTTGGTCAGGTTTCACCACCAATCAATGTTTTCTTGTAAATGTGTACAACCCCTAAATAGAGCTAGAAGTAAAATAGGTCATTAAGAATGGCAGCCAATATTGGAGTGAATCTATAAGATATTTGGGCATAATATATAACACTTGGAATCAGAAGTTATAATATCTTTTCTTACTGAAGATTATTTTCTGTCTCCAAAACAGATACAAAGCTGATGAATTTCACTCAAAAGCTGGAATTTCAAGTCTTTCAATTTGGTAGACAAAATTTTAGTTTCCAATCAGCTTCTCTTGTCTTGAAATCTGAAAAGCATTTCTTCATGATCTGCTACAGTATTTGAATTCATTTTAAAGTATACTTAATAATACTTCATCAGCTTCTTTCGCCAATGAGTGAAGACAATTACCATGTGTTAAGAAAGAATAAAACTGTTGGATATCTCTGCTTTGACCCCATTTCAATCTTCTGATGATATTATCTTATTTTCTTACCACAACATTAAGAAATTGTGATCTTTCAGGACTGTGGGTTCAGGAAAATATGAATAATGAAAGTATCATTGAGATTTGTCACTCAAAAAACACTTGAAATCACTGGAATTGATTTAATGGCATTACTTATGTCATGAAGAGATCTTTTTATCTCAATTCTCACTTTCAAATTTCTCATTGAATAGCTAACAAAATTTAGTATAAAACAGTAGTTAGCAGTGGAGAAGTATACTCATGGACCACATTTCTGCTCTGAATGCTAAAAAGATGTTTACTCAGTGATGAACCATTGAATATATTTATGGCATTTATTATTTTTTAAGATTAATTTCTTTTAATCTTAATTTTTCAATTTAAGATTTTAAAAATGTCTTAAATCAGTGATAATCTCTTATTTATTCCCTCTTAGAGTAAGTCCAGATTGGAATTTAGATAAAATTTATTATTTTTTTCATATACAAATCACTCTTTTTTGGTTGTACACAGAGAGCCAAAGAATCATCAGGAGTGATCTCAGTGCATTTTCTAGTCTATGTTACGACTTAAAATCATTACCTAACAAAACATCTAATTTCCTGTTACATGTATTATTAGTGTAAGATAGAAAGTTGCCTAGCTGTTCTCCCACATAAATAAATATAATATGTTCAATGAGCTGGTTCAATTCAGTAGATTACTTTTTCCAAATGTATAGCAAGGCACGTCAACATGTACGATCGTAACTGCTCTAATGCTTTATGAATCAGTGATACACAATGTAGAGTAGTCATTCCATATGGAATTCTGGATAAAATTTTTTCTTCCTATTTCAGATCATAATATTTGCCATTGAATTTATAATGAGTTTTGTAATTGTAAATCATGTGTGACTTCTTTCTGTTTTTATTGTTACACCAGTGTTGAGAGATGAATTTATATTTTTGTTCTCTTCTAAGACTTTACTCACAAAATGCATCTATCTCACATTTTAAAACACTACATTGAGGTTATTTTATTTTAAAAAGACTATTGGTTTATCGAAAAATAATGCACATTATTTTTAGAAAATAAAATGAAAGCCGTTATGGCTTCATGTAATGATACGTCAGTATCACAGAGGGATTGGAGCTCCTTTTATTTTGGAATGTCGTGGCATCTGTGTGAATTGTAATGTTTGTGTAACTATTTCCCTAAGTGCTTTTTGAAAGTTTATAGATCACTGTTTGGACATTCCTCCACTCTTTAAATAGGAAAATAATTGTACCGACCATCTTCTGTTTATTTCCTACCCTACCCCAGATCCATTATTAGCTTTTTGCCTCTCTGCGTTTTTGCCACTGTAGAATTCATTATCTGAGCCTCTTTGTTAATAGGATGTTGGTTGAGTCTAATCAATGAACAGCAGCAGAGATTAAAGGATAGGAAGAGAGAGATCAGTATGCTTTTTTCTGCCTTTTCTTGCAGAAGCTAGATTTGTTGATACTCAAGGTCTAAGTTAATGGAAACGTTTTCACGTCTCTGAACTCTCACATAGTCCCACTAACATTATTTCCATGCTTTTCAGCTCCAAGAGTTATTCCTACCTTCTCAAACTGCTAGTAATTTTGTGTCTTATCTTCTTTTGTTTGTTCTTTTGCTATGTCCATCGTTTTGTAAGTAATCCCTTTTTTCAAAACTTATTCAACTCAATCCTCTGCGTACTTTTTTAAAAAAAAATTGCTGAGATACAGTAGTTTAATAAATTTAAATTCTAAAAATATAAATGATAGCACAGATGATGTACACATGATATAAGTAATATAATGAAATAAAATGGTTTAAACAAAAGACAAGTTCTCACAGTGCATGTGTAGCTTCTTAAATATAACAAATTTTATATGGTTTATTAGAAACCAATGGAATTTCCTTTAAAAATCATAATAATTAATTTTGTATTTAAGAATCAATTTCAATTAAAACAAAGTTCACTTATTTTTTAAAATTTGTATTGCAGAAAGAACTAAACTTCACAAAGACAAATGCTGTCCACCGAATACATAATAAGAAAGGTTCTTTGACACTTCAAAAACATTTGAGAAAAAATATATAAATAAAAATAATAATCTGCAGCTTTGAATGTAAGCAAAGGGCTAACTATCAAGAGAACCCACTCCCAATAGTTAACGTGAGTTCTTCTCGGCTGGTTTGAGAAATAAAGGGAAAGAGTACAAGAGAGAGAAATTTAAAGCTGGATGTCCGTGGAAGACATCACACATCGGGCAGGTTCCCTGATGCTCCCTGAGCCATAAAACCAGCAAGCTTTTTTTAGCGATTTTCAAAAAGGGAGGGAGTACACGAATAGGGTGTGGGTCACAGAGATCACATACTTCACAAGGTAATAAAATATCACAAAGCAAGTGGAGGCAGGGTGAGATCACAGGACCACGGGATGGGGCGAAATTAAAATTGCTAATGAAGTTTTGAGCACGCATTGTCATTAATAACATCTTATCAGGAGACAGGGTTTGAGAGCAGACAACCTGTCTGACCAAAATTTATTAGGTTAGAATTTCCTCGTCTTAACAAGCCTGGGAGCACTAGAGGAGACCAGGGCTTATTTCATCCCTTCGGCTTTGACCATAAAAGGTGGCCACCCTCAGGGGGCCATTCATATACCTACCCTCAGGGTGCATTCTCTTTCTCAGGGATGTTCCTTGTTGAGAAAAATAATTCAGTGATATTTCTCCTATTTGCATTTGAAATAAGAGAAATATGGTTCTGTTCCATCTGGCTCACCAGCGCAGTCAGGCTCCAAGTCTTATCTCCCTTGTTCCCTGAAGATTGCTGTTATCCTGTTCTTTTTTCAAGGTGCCCAGATTTCATATTGTTCAAACACACATGCCATGCTCTACAAACAATTTGTGCAGTTAACGCAATCATCACAGGGTCCTGAGGTGACATATATCCTCTTCAGCTTACGAAGAAGATGGCAGGATTAAGAGATTAAAGTAAAGAAAGGTATAGGAAATCACAAGGGTATTGATTGGGGAAGTGATAAGTGTCCATGAAATCTTCACAATTTATGTTCAGAGATTGAAGTAAAGACAGGAGTAAGAAATTATAAAAGTATTAATTTGGGGAACTAATAAATGTACATGAAATCTTCACAATTTATGTTCTTCTGCCATGGATTCATCCGGTGGCTCCATTCGGGATCCCTGACTTCCCGCAACAGCTAACTTTAGTTACATGGAATCATATACATAAATAACACTCAAGGAAGGAAATAAATAGATGAGAAAAAGGCAATGCAACAAAATTCAATGTATTCATAAATACGGAATTAATCCCCAGGTATCAAATATTGATTAAACCAATATTTTAACCATAAAAGTTTTATTCACAAATGAACACAAATTTAATGTTATATTTGTAAGGATAATCTTTACTTTTAAAATTCCATCTATATTCTCATGTTAAATAAATTAATAGAATATAGGAGCCACAGATTAATATTTGGATATGTGAAGTCACTAAAATGACAGCTTTCTTTAAAATACACAACACAAAATTTGCTCTAAGAAGCAAAGATTTGTCCCAACACATCACTGGAGAATTTGGTTATGTCTTACAGAGCTCAAGTTAAAAAACAATCAGATAATAATACATTGGATTTATAGCTCTCTATATAGAAAGGATGTTTCTTCTTTGTAAAGCTTATGGTAGAGACAAAGAATTTTAGAAAGGTAAAAAAAAGGTTATTCAAAATTCATAGAAGAATGTGTCACATATATTGAATGTTTTCATGTATTTCCTGCTCTACTCAAAGCAGAGAGTCTGGACCAAAAGATTCGATTTGGTCCGTTGTAAATCCATGGGCAAGAAGTCCCTTGTGAGAAAAAACACTACACTCATTGTAGCTGGGAAACATTTTAAAAAATCGTCTAGCTGTAATATTCTCTTCCTCCATATAAAAGCATTGTTCTGATTATCCTTAGTACTTCCATAGGGAGAGGGTAGTAATCATTCATTTTCATTTCACAGTAATAAAAAAACAAACAATGAGTCTTCTCACTATGTTTAGTAATAAATATAGTGGGTCTCTGCGTGCTTGGTTTGTTAATAGAGCCTGGATCATGTGTATTTGTTTTCTCGGCTGCCATAAAAAATTACCATAAATTTGGTGGCTTTCTGAAAAAAGACATTTATTCTCTCATGCTCAAGCTGGAAGTCTGCAATTAAGGTATTGGCAGGCCCATGCTTTCTCCCTCCAAGGTTCTAGGGGAAATTCCTTTCCTGCCTCTTTCAGCTTCTGGTGGCTCCTGGTGTTCTTTGATTTGTGGTAGTGTATCGCCAATCTCTGTCTTCATCTTCTTAGTCTCTGTCTTGGTCTTCTCTGTGTGTCATAGAGAAAGACGTCAGTCATGGACTTAAAGCCCATTTCTTTTATAAAGACATCAGTCATGGACTTAAAGCCTATTTTAAATGCAGTATGATCTCATGTCAAGATCCTTAACTTAATTATATCTGCAAAGACCTTCTTTTTTCCCAAGTAAAATCTCATTCACATGTCCAGGGTTAGGACTTAGACATATCTTTTTGGAAGATACAATTCAATCTACCATACTATGTGAACAGCATGCATTTTCATTGCAAAGCAATGAATAACATTGGGTCATCTTTGTGTCTGTGTGGTTTTGGTAGGATAATTCATGTTTCCAAGGCCCTATTAATCTTGGACAGCTGAAAGAGTGAGTTTTAGGAACTATTTTCAAAATCCACAGGTTCTAGAAAGTTATCACTTGGGTTTCTTCATAATCTTTCTGTGTAGTTTCAGTTTAAATTTCCTTAAAAGCATACTTCCCCATTTTGAACTTCATATTCCAAAATCCTAGAGAAGGAACTTAAGAACACTTTGTTTATTTCAAATAAGTATCTTTGGGGCTCTGTCAGCAGATGTCACTAATATGAATAAAATTTTATTCCTGGAGTTACTAATATTCTTGTTTCTTACTTTTCCATTCAAATACATTATTAAACTTATGAACAATACCTTGACAGATTTTGCACCATGAAGTCTTTAAATCTACTTTTGTTGATAAATATGAATGCTTTCTGAAAAACCAATCTGACATTTTATTTAAAATTTCTGGGAGTTTTTGAAAGATAAAACAAAATTAATATGGAATACAGTGTCTGCAAGGAGACTTGATAATGTCCTATATATACGTACTCTGAAAGACTAGAAAATTGTTCTCCAAAATACCTCATGGGAAAATTAAATTATTATCTTTTTAAGTGGAATTATTCCTTCAATAAAGACCAAAAAAAAAATTTCTTAAGTCCTGTCACGTTTCTATGTTTTCTTGTATCACACTTTAAATGCATTGGTCATTGATTCAGTTTTGAAATGCCATTATTATTTTTTAGTTACTGAAGCATATTTTTTTCCTTTTACAAAGCTATTTTATCTACAAAAATATATTTTACATAAAAATCCTCTCTCTTTGTAATTTCTACTGTTTTTGTATTCTCCTCAGTTTACCCTTTTGGGATCCTTCCTTTATTCTAAGATTACAGAATTTATTGCATATTAGTTTTAATTATTTTTTAATGGCCCTTTATGGGATTTTTTTATTCTTATTGATTTAGATTTTTTCAAAGTCTACTACTTTAGATTTTTTTATAAAGTCTACTACTTTCTCTTACTTAAATTTTTTGGTCCCTTCCCAGAAATAAAAATAAAAATAAAAATAAGAGGAATAAAATCAGAACAACCATTATGACTATAAAGTATGTGTGTAAGCATTGGGATTTTACTTAGTGGGTTTTCCTTTTTCATTGATTTGAAATAGAACAATGTATGCTAATAAAAACAAAATGAAAAATATGAAAAGAAAAACTATGAAAATAACACAAATTTATGTTTTTCTAATATTATTTCTGGTTGAACTGATTTGTTTTCCGGGACATTAAGGGCTTGGCATGTAGCTGATATTAGAGACAAGATGAACTTATTGCTACTTTGTGCCTGTAATAAATCAGTCTCAGGAAAAAAGATAGGCGTTTGCAGAAATTTTTCCTCATCAGGCAGGTCATTTCTTGTACTTATTACAAGGATAGGAGGACAGGGAAGAAAAAATCACACAAAACACTTCTTGTGAGCAAGTAAGTATCAGAGAGAGAATCCAAAAATGTGTGTCTATGTGGCTATACCTGTGTGCGCGTACGGGGGTGCCTACACTCTGTGGTGAAAAAGAACATTGTCTATAGTATTTCTGTTCCACAAAACTAAAACTAGTGAGTACATTTTATAGTAAGGTAGTTTTAGGCAAAATAAAATATCTTTTTTTTTAAGTTAATTTTGGGTTGACTACCCCATTTTTGGGATATTCCTTGAAATACTCAGAGTCTGAATAACCATTTTCTTGACATTAAATAGAAAGAAGCTTCAAATTTGTGGCCTCCAGCTCATTTTAACTCTGAAACACACAAGTTCAATGAGAATTAACTTAGAAAATAAAAATCAATACATAAAATTATTTTGGAACAAATTTTATCAAATATATGGATATGACATTGTTTCTCATTACAACTTTTCCCTCAGCAAATGAATTGCTGCCTTTGAAACTATTTTCTTTTTATTTTCCAATGTTATATTTATGTGGTACCTGTAAAGTCAGTTTGTAGTATGCTTACTATGATCTTGACTTCTATAATGTAAAATTACATCACATAAAATTCTAGGAAGGGTTAACACGATGGGTTATTAGCATCTAAGTTTTATCAGGAATTAGTAAAATGAGAATAAAATTATTACTATTGGGTTGGCTTAGAGCTTATGTAAAATATCTTGAGGGAATATATTTCAATAAACTTCAGTTGTCTCACATTTGGTTAATATCAGTGGAGTAGATGAGTATTACCTCTAGCGATTTTTCAGAATTAAACAAAAATATGTAACTATGTGAATGTAGGTTAAAAATACCTATATTAATATTTAATTTGAAACTTGAACTGAGAAGAATGTTAAATATTTGACAAACAGATATCCATCACCTAAAATAATATTAATACTTTTTATATGCACAATATTTTAAAGTTTATAGGCAATACATATAATCACTGACTGTAACACAGTTTCTGACATCAGATTCTTAGCAGTCCTTTTTAAAAGATAAGGTAATTTGGAACACATAGACTGAGAACTTTTCCTGCAATATGCTTATTTTAGTACCTCAAATCTGCTAGTTATTTTACTAAAATTCATCACTTCTTTATGTCTTAGGACGTTTTTAAAATGTCACAAAGTTGTAAAATAAAGACATGATTCCTGACTTGGAATATACGGTTTGGAAAATAGACATGTACAGAGTATGTTATAAACAAATGGTTTTAACGTAGTATAGTTTTGAAGTGAAAAATCAATATTAGCAAAAATATGATGAGGACAGTGTTCTATATAGACGAAAGGAAAATGTATCAGTAAATGTCAAATATCCATGTCTAGTATACGTGAGTAATTTTAACATACCCACATATTGTGAGAATTATTTTTTATTTATTTATTTATTTATTTATTTATTTATTTATTTATTTATTCATTTATTTATTTTTGAGATGGAATCTCGCTCTTTTGCCCAGGGTGGAGTGCAGTGGTGTGATCTCGGCTCACTGCAAACTCCGCCTCCCGGGTTCATGCCATTCTCCTGCCTCAGCCTCCTGAGTAGCTGGGTAGCTGGGACTACAGGGGCTGGCCACAACGCCCGGCTAATTTTTTTTTTTTTTTTTTTTTTTTTTGGTAGTTTTTAGTAGAGACGGGGTTTCACCGTGTTAGTCAGGATCTCCTGACCTTGTGATCCGCCCACCTCGGCCTCCCAAATTGCTGGGATTACAAGCCTGAGCCAGAGAATTCTTAGCACCGTTAAGTCCAGAGGTTCTTTGAGAGGCTGAAATGCAATTAGGATAACAACATATTGAAAAGAGAATTAAATAGCATGAAAATAAATAAAACAGATTTTGGAGGAAAGGATATAAGAGAAAGTATGTGGACACTGTTTCAGCATGGGTCCAGCAAAAGCAGAAATAAAACCCGAAGATTACAGTTATAGGGAAGCACATTATAACCTAAAATAGGAATTTTCACAGAATTGAGCGTCACTCCCATTGTGACTGTGTAAGCAGAAGCTGAATTATCATCTCTTGAGATTAAGTGGATGGACGATTGAACTTGATTCCTTTCAGTCTTTCTTGATTCTAAGCACTTAAAAGTACAATTAATGGATATATTAATTAGATATTAGTAAGAAATCCGAAGTAAATATATTTTATCGCAATACCTATCAGAGTTTGTCTATTCTTATATTCAATAAACACTTATTGAATAATATGTGCAGGTCACTGAGATTAAGACTAGTAATACCTAATTTACGTAGCAGGATTAAAGAAATATGATGAAGTCATTATAATATGTCATAAGTGCTTGTTGTAGAAAATATTAGTTGGTATTCACAGTCTTTCTCCTTTTCCTCCCCTGATTAAAACATCTTGAACTTGTGTGGTTGCTACAGGGAAAGTTTCCTTGATCTGGGAAGCTAAAATGGACTTCCAGCTCTAGTAGTGAGTCATTATAAAGATCACCCCATTTTCTTTTGCCAGACTCCTGTTTTCCCAGTTGCCCTTGGAGTTCAAGTTTGCCCTTTGACAAAATTCTAGCAAATGAGAGGGAAGAGTCAGACTCATGGTTCCAAAAAAAGCTTCAATGTTGATAAAATATGGGAGAGTAACACAGGTTAACGGCCCTAGTCGTTATGGATCTATCACGGATACAGACTGGAAGCAGGAGGGCAGGGTCGCTGGAGAGGGCTCCACCCTCAAACCTGGACCCACCGCCCTAAATGAGAACAGGCATTCCTATTGTTGCACCTGAGTGTTTCATTTTGGCTCACCCCAACCCCCTATCCTGTGCTCATATAAACTTAAGTCTTAGCTGGCAGAGGGACAAGCAGCTGAACGTGGAAAGAAGAAGGAACTGAGTATTGGAGACTGCGGAGAGATGTGGTTTAACTTCGGATGTCAGGATTTCAGAGGGGAGCCCAGCGGAGATGGCCAGGCTTCAGGGAAAGATCACCTTCTTCCTTCACCATTCCCTTTCCAGCTCTCCTTCCGCTGAGAGACATTTCCACTGTTTAATGAAACCTCTGCATTTGCCATCTATCAAGTCCCTGTGACCTGATTCTTCTCGGATGCCGGAAAAGGGCCCAGGTACTAAGAGGGTAGGGTGTAAAAAGCTGTCACCCTGACTCTCCACTGAGCTGGTTAACACTTAGCCATCCTCAGACTGGCAACTGCTAAAATTGCATTAATTATAACATACCCCTAAATGCTACCATGGGGTTAGAGTCCCAAAGTACTCACTCTGGTCCCGGCACCCACTTGCCTGTGTACTCCGCCCCCTCCAAGGGGTTTGAGCACAGCAGCCAAGTAAGCGAACCACACGCCTGTTGCAGTCCTGCGAAGAGATCCAGCGAATTCTTCCGTCTCATCACCTCCTTACCTTACTTCTTGTTTTTGGAAATAGTTCTGGCCAGGCACGGTGGCTCATGCCTATAAGCTCATCACTTTGGGAGGCAAAGACAAGAGGATCACTTGAGCTCAGGAGTTGGAGACCAACCTGGCTAACATGGTGAAACCCCGTCTCTAAAAAAAAAAAAATACAAAATTAGCTGGATGTGGTGGTGCCTGCCTGTAATCCCAGCTATTCGGAAGGCTGAGGTGGGAGGATCACTTGAGTTCAGGAGGTTGAGGCTATGGTGAGCCATGATTGTGATACTGCACTCCCGTCCCAGGGACAGGGAGAGACCATGTCTAAAAAGACAAAAAAAAAAAGAAAAAAAAAAATTGATGCCTAAAGATTTCACTGCTATTTTGTGACCATGAGGCAATAAGTATAAAAACAAAAAGCCAAGAATGGTGACTCATAAAATCAGAAAGAGCGTGGATCTTTGTTGACATGATCAAGTTGTTGATTTAAACTCTGAAATTACCTACCTCTGCACTTTTGTTTATGAAATTAATAAATATCTTTAGTTTGTCAGGTATTAATTGCAGCTGGAATAATTCTCAATTTATAAAATAATTTTGTGTATGTGTTTGTGGGTGTGTATTTGTGTATGCAAGCGCATATCTCTGGTGAAAAATTTGGAAATACGTGAGCAATATTGAAGATTACTGAATTTTGTATTATTTGCTGTTTTAGTGTGTGTTGTTGGGTGAGTGGGAAGGCCAGCAGGCTACAAGAAAACCTTTATGACATATTGTCCCATATTAAGGCCTTCACTCTGATCTTTCAATTTTTTTTTTCTTTTTTCTGTTCTTTTTGTCACTTTTCTCTTTGTGAGTTGACTCCTAACAAGATTGCTACTTACTGATGGGAGTCTGCCCTTATTCTCCCATATGCATCCGTGTCCCAACAGAAAATGCATTACCCTCTCGAATTAAATAATATGAGCAAAATTCAACATAGAACCATTTATAAAGGTGTGGCAGTTTGAAAGAACTAAAAAGAAATAGGGAAGGACCACTGACACCAGAAATAGCAAGAATCATCACAACAATTACCCCTAAAGTGGCAAGTAAGGAGGAATTACTGTAATCCTGCGGTGTAGCTGTTTAGAGAGATATCAGGATCTTGCTGGATGTTCTCTGTACATACTAGTTTCTTATCGTGTGGGCATAAAGCAGTGTGCCACATGATAACTGCTCTCCCTTGGAGGAAACAGTTGAGAGAGTAAGAGAGGGTGTGCACATTGGAAGCACAGTATATTTGTAACCTGGTTGTGAAAATGACATCACTTATTTCTCCAGATTCCATTAATGGAAATGAACCACTAGGTCCAGCTTACAGGCCAAAAAGGGGATTAAACAAGACCATGAATCCCAGGAGGTAGAAATCATTGCGAGCCCTTTTAAAGGCTGCCCAACATAGATGTTAACAATTCAAGAACTGGGTTTTAAAAATTGAAGCAAAGTCACTTATATAGGCAATCTGGGTATATGGCTGAAGAATAGTGAATAAATAGGAAATATAGGATGAATGGTTAGAAAACCACATGAAGGAAAATGGTATTCAAGAACCAGTAAGACAGTGACTTTTACAGATCATGGAAAGCAGTCTGGAATTTATGCTACATATAACTGGAGTCCACTAAGCATTATAAAGCATTGAAAAGATCTAATTTATATATTGATTGAAAATCTTTGTTGTTTTTTGGGTAAAGAATGGGTTTCAAAGAAGCAAAAGTGAAATAAGAAACATCAGTTAAGAAGGCAATAGCAGTAACACAGATTAGAAGTAATTCTGCTTTGGTTTACAGTGGTGGTAATGATATGGAGAGAACTAGGTGGATTTCAGATAGATATATTTTGGATATTGAATTGTTGAGTATTTAATAGAATGGAACAAAGAAAAGAAAAAAAAGAAATCCAAGGTCTACCCTAAGTTTTTCCTCTTATCATCTACATGAATTATGTTGCTATTTACTGAGATGTGGAAGACTGAGAATAGAACAGGGTTGCTACAAAACCAGCTCAACTTCAACCATTTTAAATTTGACATATTATCAGAAAATCAAAAGGCTGTATCAAATGGGAAGTGGGATAGAAGAGTTTGAATGGTAAGCTGGAGAGAAGAGTTTGGAGTTGATGGCATTCATCTGGGCTAGAGATAATTATATGGGGGTCATTACTTATAGATATGACTGAATTAGTGCAACACAGACATACTTCATGTGGAAACTTTCTATCGGAGCAGCTGTAGAGTCTGTTGATGTCTACATTTGAATAGCCACACCATTTATGTTACCAAACTGAGAAATACATTCTTTCTTAACATCTTTTTCAGGTTTAAATAACTTCACAGTTTTATTTAAGAATGAAGTAGGGGAGGGGGGAGGGATTGCATTGGGAGTTATACCTGATATAAATGACGAATTGATGGGTGCTGACGAGTTGATGGGTGCAGCACATCAATATGGCACAAGTATACATATGTAACAAACCTGCACGTTATGCACATGTACCCTAGAACTTAAAGTATAATAATAAAAAAAAAGAATGAAGTATTAGTGCTTATTTTAAACTTGGATAAATATAGGTGCCAATCAGTGGTGGACTGTATCGAGAAAATGTTGCACATATATGCCATGGAATGCCACAAAGCCATATAAAAGAATGATATCATGGCCTTTGCAGGAACACAGATACAGTTAGAGACCACTATCCTTTGTGAACTAATACGGGAACATAAAACCAAATACCGCATGTCTTCACTTATAAGTGAGAGCTAAACATTGGGTACAGATGAATGTGTAGATAGAAACAGTAGACACTAATGACTACTAGAGAAGGCAGAGAGGGAGGCGGCAAGGGTTATAAAAGTAACTATTGGCTACTATCCTCACTACCTGGGTAACAGGATCGACTGTACTCCAAACCTAAGCATCACACTATATACTCATGGAACAAGCCTGCACATGTAACAAGCCTGAATCTGCAACAATTGAAATTACAAAAAAAAAAATTGGAGTAAATGAATAATTCAAATTATTTCAGAACTCAAAGGAACTATCTACACTAATAATAAACTTAGTTTTCCATTCTTTCATGACAGAATTGCTTGCCAGCTTGAAATTAACCCAGTTTCTAGGGTTCAAGTTCACAAAAACATATAGATCTAATTTTAAAGTAGCATACTAAACTTGTAGGTATACAATATTTATTATTTTTATAGTCTTAATTTTTCACATTTCAACATAAGTTTTAATAATATCATTCCAGAATTTTGATGCATATCATTAAAATCACAGTATTATAGATCAAAAAGTAAAGGTAACGTTCTATGTAATAAAAATATAAAACAGAGCATATTTTAGGTGATTAATTATCATTTCCAGACCAAGTCTGGAAGTAATGAGCCTGAGGTTATTGAATATTTTTTGACTAATGAGTAATTTTTAAAATAAATATTTATTCAGTATATAATCAGAAACAGATTGGGTTGGTCCCAGTGGACACAACAATAAACACAAAAAAAGTTCTTTTCCTTTAAGAAACTTATATCCAAGTGAAGGATCTAGAGTGACAAATAGATAAATACAAAGTAGTCATATATTTCAGAGTCATCTGAATCAGAACCACTTGAAGTCTGTCTTTTAGAAGGAAAACAGATTTCGGCCTGGCATAATCCAGGCACTTTGGGAGGCTGAGGGAGGCAGATCACAAGTTCAGGAGTTTGAGACTAGCATGACCAACATGGTGAAACCTCGTCTCTACTAAAAATACAAAAATTAGCCAGGCGTGGTGGTGCGCTCCTGTAATCCCAGCTACTCTGGAGTCTGAGGCAGGAGAATCACTTGAACTCAGGAGGTAGAGGTTGCAGCGAGCCGAGATCGCGCCACTGCATTCCAGCCTGGGCGACAGAGTGAAACTCCGTCTCATTAAAAAAAAAAAAAAAAAAGAAGAAGAAAAGAGAAAAGAAAAAACAGATTTCTTAGTGTAGGCACTGAGAATTTGTCTTTTATGATTGAAAGACCGTAAGTGTTATGCAAGCATTAAATTTTAAAAACATAATATGATATATATTGCATTTAAGGATATTTATAGGGTGTGAGGAAAGCAAGAAGCCTAGCCTAGCCTTAAGATACTAGGGAAATTCTTGTTAAAAACTGGAGATCTTCCTATGACTTTTCATTATCATACAAAAAAAAATAAATTAGACTATTAAGCCCCATTATTTGAGGCAAGTACTTTGTCTTAGCTTGGCTGCCATGGCAAAATACTATAGACTGGGTGACTTAAACAACAGTTAAGTATTTCATCACAGTTCTGGAGACTAGGTGTCCATGATTAAGCTGCCAGATAATTTGGTTTCTTGTGGAGCTTTCTCTTTCTGGCTTGCAGACTTCTGCTTTCTTGCTGTGTTCTCAAATGGCCTTTTCTTTGTGTTCACACACAGGAATAAGATCTTTGGTATCTTTTTATCTTTGTCTAAGGTCATCAGCCCTATTTATTTAGGAAAAGATGCCCCAGAGAGTCGCCTTGCCCCCTCCACTACATAAGATCACAGTGAGAAACCACCATCTATGAAAAAGGGAACAGTCCCTCATCAGATAATTAATCTGCCAGTTCCTTGATCTTGGACTTCCTAGCCTCTAGAACTATTGAAAATAAATTTTTAGGCTGAAAGTGATGGCTCATGTCATCACTTTATTGTAACCCCAACATTTTGAGAGGCTGAGGCAGAAGGATCTCTTGAGCCCAGGAGTTCAAGACCAGCCTAGGCAACATAGTGAGACCCTGTCTCCACAAAAAAAAAAAAAAAAAAAAAAAAAATAGCCAGGCATGGTGGCACACACCTGTTGTCTCAGCTACTCAGGAGGCTGAGATGGGAAGACCACTTGAGCCCAAGAGGTAGAGGCTACAGTGAGCCATAATGGCACCACTGTATTCCAGCCTAGGTGACAGAGCAAGACTCTGTCTCAAATAAGTAAATAAATAAACAAATAAATATTTTTTGTTGTTTTTAAGCTACCTAGTCAATGATATTTTGTTAAAGGAGCCCAAATAGACTAGGATAGGGTCTCACTTTTATGATTTTATTTAACTTTAATTATCTCCCTAAGGGTGTTATCTCCAAATACAGTCACATTATGGTTAAGGCCGGAACATGTGGATGTGGGAGTACACAATTCAGTTCAGAGCAGCAATTAAAATGAATCACTAGAAAATTAAATGTAAAAAAGGAATGCATACAAAGCACAGTTTCCAATTGTTAAAATTAAGTCCAGCAGACATAAAATTATATCTCAAGATGGTATATAATTTTTAAGTATTTACTCTCAATTTCTGGGCTCAATTTTTACAGTCTGATAGCAGTTTGAAGACCATTACTAGTCTACAGAGCATACTTTGAATAATTATTTCTACATAGGACTTATTTTTTTTATGATGTAGATATAAACAAACTAAGACCTATATCGAAATAATTGTTAAAACATTTTATCTGAAGTCACCAGAAGCAAATACCTATACTCATCTGGTACAGTGAAGGGAACTAGGCCCTATAGTATTTATAAGATTTGGACATGTAGGAATATCTGCACATGTGGATATGTCTATAAAGAGTGATGGTCTATTTGGGTGGGAAACAGTAATCTAAGTACCATGTCAACCAAGCAAAGAAATGAGACTTTGTGATATTAGGCCTTCTCCTTAGATTTTCTTTAAATGGCAGTATTTTCCTGTAACATAGATGTAAATATTTACATACTTGCTCAAAAGATATGTAAAGATGAGTATTTTAGTCCATCAGCTATGATATTTTTGACTTTTAGTCCCAAAACAGATATATCAAAAACTGTCACATCCATATCAAACCACAAATGGACTTCTTTTTTTTTTTTTTTTTTTTTTTTTTTTTGCTTCTTCCCATAGGAATGCAGGGAGGAATTGCAAAGGCTGGAGTTTAAGAAGGAAAAAGAGCTAGCCTCAATTGCCACTATCAATGATCATTCAAAAATATGAATTACCCTTAGCTCTTATGAATGGTTATTTGGTATATCCTTAAGGACTCCTTCTATAAGACTATTTCTCTAATTTATTTCCTCCAACATCAATTAGGCTTGATAAAGCATAAAAAACTGAATGTCACATTTGGTGTGTTTCTGGATGGCTGCATTGATTTTTGGCTTGTGAATAAATTCAATTACATGCAGCATTTAGAGGTTTCTGTAATTGTAATTTTGTTGGATCTCCTCACTCAATAACTTCTCAATTTCCTAATCTCCTGTAAGGTCAAAGGTAGTAGAATGTAGAGTAATTTTTTAGAGCAGTACATGAGTAAAATTCAATATTTAATAATGGGCAAAGCAAATGCTATTATGCACACGGCATTTGGCTTTTAAAATTCATATTAATTGCGAAGTACCATCTGTTCAAGTTCCATGATTCTGTAGTACCTGAAACCCTGGACACTTTAGAAAATAAAAACTGTAATTTCTGCCTGGAAAAATGCTTTTTATTCTGCAATACTAAAACTGTGAACAAATTGATTAGAAATTTTTGGAGCTTAAGTTTAAATTATGAAGTTTATAATAACAGTAAATATATTTATAATGTGTTGTGAATATGTCACACACTACAAAAGAAAAAAGAGAACAAAGATGGTGTTTCATCCTAGGACAAGAGTTGGGAATAAGGGAAAAGGACAGAAAAGAGGAGCAGGAGGAGGAGGAGGAGAAGGAGAATAATGCCAAGAAGAAAAAGAGGAGAGAGAAAGAGAGAGAGAGAGAGAGAGAGAGAGAGCACGTGCTACATTACCAAAAACATTTGTACACACACTCACATACACACATAAATCCAATACAGGTACTAAAAGATATACTTTATTTCACACCATTAGCTATGGTATACTGGTCTGTTCTCAGGCTGGTAATAAAGACATACCCAAGAGTGGGTAATTTATAGAGGAAAGACGTTTAATGAACTCACAGTTTAGCATGGCTCGGAAGGCCTCAGGAAACCTACAGTCATTGCAGAAGAGGAAGCAAACACATCTTTTTTCACATGGTGGCAGCAAGGAGGAGAATAAGAATCCAGTGAAGGAGGATGCCCCCTATAACTTACTATCATGACAACAGCATGGTGGAAACTACTCCCATGATTCAATTAACTCCCTCTGGGTCCCTCCCATTACACACAGGAATTATGGGAACTACAACTCAAGATGAGATTTGGGTGGGGACACAGCTAAACCATATTATTCCACTCCTGCCCTCTCCAAAATCTCATGTCCTCACATTTCAGAACACAATCATGCCCGTCCAATAGTCCCCTAAAGACTTAACTCATTCCAGCCTTAACTCAAAAGTCCAAGTCCAAAGTCTCATCTGAGAGAAGGTGAGTCCCTTCTGTCTATAAGTCTGTAAAATGAAAAGCAAGTTAGTTACTTCTTAGATACAATGGGAGCACAGGCATTGGGTAAATACACCTCTTCCAAATGGGAGAAATTGACCAAAACAAAGGGGCTTCAGGCCCCATGCAATTCTGAAATCCAACAAAGCAGTCATTAAACCTTAATGTTTCAAAATGATCTCCTTTGACTCCATGTCTGACATCCATGGCCTGCTGAAGCAAAGGGTGGGCTCTCAAGGCCTTGGGCAGCTCCTCCCTTGTGGCTTTGCAGGGTACAGCCCCTTGCCCTAGCTCCATTCCCAGCTGGCATTGAGTGTCTGTGGCTTTTCCAGGCACACAGTGCAAGCTGTTGGTGGATCTACAATTCTGGGTTCCGGAGTACAGTGGCGCTCTTCTCATAGGTTCACTAGGCATGCCCTAGTGGAGATTCTGTGTAGGGGTTCTGATCTCACCATTTCCCTTCCACATGGCCCTAGCAGACATTCTCCATGAGTGTTCCATCCCTGCATCAAACAGCTGCATGGACATCCAGGAATTTATTGCATCCTCTGAAATCTAGATGAAGGTTCCCAACCTCAATTCTTGACTTCTGTGCACCGGCAGGCTAAACACTATGTGAAAGTTGCCAAAGCTTGGGACTTGCTCCCTCTAAAGCCATGGCCTGAGCTGTATGTTGGCCCCTTTTAGCCATGGCTGGAGCGACTGGAAAGAATAGGACCACGTCCTGAGGCTTCACACAGCAGAGGGACCCTGGGTCTGACCCATGAAACCATTTGTCTCTAGCGGGCCTCCAAGCCTGTGATTGGAGGGGCTGCCGTGAAGATCTCTGATATGCCCTGGAGACATTTTCTGCATTGTCTTGGTGATTATTTTCCACTCCTTATTACTTATGCACATTTCTGCAGCAGGATTGAATTTCTCCCAAGAAAATGGGTTTTTCTTTTCTATTGCCTTGTCAGGCTGCAAAGTTTTATGCTCTGCTTCCTCTTGAATTGTCAGCATTTTGGTCAGAGCCATTCAACAAGTCTCTAGGAAGTTCCAAACTTTCCCACATCTTTCTGTCTTCTGAGCCCTCTAAGTCTCTAAGAAGTTCCAACTTTCCAACATCTTCTTCTGAGTCCTCCAGACTGTTCCAACTTCTGTCCATTACCCAATCCCAAAGTCGCTTCCACATTTTTGGGTATTTTGTTTGTTTGTCTTTTTGAGACTAAGTCTCACTCTTACTGCCAAGGCTGGAGTGCAATGGCACAATCTCAGCTCACTGCAACCTCTGCCTACCAGATTCAAGTGATTCTCCTGCCTCAGCCTCCCAAGTAGCTGGGATTACAGGCATCTACCATCACATCCAGCTGAAAATCTTTGTATTTTCAGTAGAGACAAGGTTTCACCATGTTGATCAGGCTAGTCTCAAACTCCTGACCTCAAGTGATCCTTCCATCTTGGCCTCTCCAAGTGGTAGGATTAAAGGCGTACGCCACTGTGCCTTTGGGTATCTTTACAGCAGCACTCCACTCTCTGTGGTACCAATTAACTGTATTAGTCTGTTCTCTTGCTGTTAATAAAGACAATCTGAGACTGGGTAATTTATAAAGGAAAGACGTTTAATTGACTCACAGTTCCGCATTATTGGGGAAGCCTCAGGAAACTTACAAACATGGTGGAGAGAGAAGCAAACTTGTCCTTCTTCACATGACAGCAGAAAGAAGAAGAATGAGAATGGAGCAAAGAGGGAAGCCTCTTATAAAACCATAAGATCTCACGAAAACTTACCACAAGAATGGCTTAGGGGAAGCTGCCCCAAAGATTCAGTTACCTCACACCATGTCCCTCCCACGACACATGGGAATTATGGCAACTGTAATTCAAGATGAAATTTGGGTGGGGATACAGTCAAACCCTACCATATGGTATATAAAATTGCGGATATTTTGTCTTCAATTTTCAGTATCATACCTATGTCTCTGTTGCCATACACTGGAATATATTGGGAAATAATACTACTTAGGCTTGCTAAGAAATCAGGAGTTTCTCTGATGTGGGTGGCAGGAGGAAGAGAAAAGGTCATATTTCTTAGAGACAGAGATAGATATTTTAGGAACATGTGACAGCTGAGAATTAGCCCAGGACAAGGTCAGGGATCAAGAATACGAACAAGTGATAGAGTGTAACTAGAAGGCACTTTTTTGGCATATCTTAGAGGGTATGGGAGAATATAAAAGATACTTTAGAATAATAATTCACTGCTCTTGTAATTAGTGTCCTAATGTAAAATTCATTCACTTATTAGGATAGTTAAAATTATGTTTTAAAAATGGTATGGAAAAAGGTGGTAACAAGCACCTAGGGTATGCACATGAGAATGCTTGCTTGAAATGAGATAATAGACAGGATCTCTGAAGATAGAAGGTCAAGACACTACTGAGAGGGCAAGGTTGAATTGATATTTTATGTAGGCATTGAAATCACCAAAATAATAATGATTGGAATCGTGCTATAGAAAAAAATGGAGCCTCCTGTTCTTATGGAAATCTTTTAATGTACTTGATGTGGAAAATTTTCATGCAAGGGTTATACTCATTTCTGATTTGTGACTTTTATATTATCCTGATATCTTTATCTTGGGAGCTTGTTTGCTATTCGTTCCTAATCAAACCTACATTTTATAAGTTGAGTTGTACCAACTCGGCATGAAATTCCTAATTGCCTCTGGCTAGTAACATAAAGCAACATTTAGGGATTTAGAGTTAAAAAGTTTAAGTAGATGGTGCTCTGTAAGTGATCAGAATCACATACAGGTTCACTTCCCTCTCTAACCATTCCCGTGATGCTCTCTGCTGTGAATTAGTGTACTGATACCTTGCAGAGAAGATCAGGTGCATGATTAATTGAAGGGGGAAAATTTGGACCCTGTTCTATTTTACAATAGTTCATTCCTGTGAGCTAAAATGTCTAGTGATGTACCATTTACTAATGTCTGCAACAAGAATATTAAATGTTTCTTAGAGTTCTAAGTGTCCTCCAGGACACTGTTCTCAAAGTTTTTGGATGCAGGGCCAATTTACATCATTAAAAATTATTGAGGACAGTAAAGAGAGTTTATGTGTGTTATACCTATTAATATTAACTATATTAGAAATTAAAACTCATATCATTTTAAAATGCTTATATGCTAAGTGATTTAAAAATTACTACCAAAATCTATTATCCTTAATACTTTAATAAAAATGACAATATTTTGGGGCAGACCCTGTGGCTCATGCCTGAAATCCCAGCATTTTGGGAAGCCAAGGCGAGCAGATCACTTGAGGTCAGGAGTTTGAGACCAGCCTGGCCAACCTGGTAAAACCACATCTCTACTAAAAACACAAAGATTAGCTGGGCATGGTGGTGTGTGCCTGTAGTCCTGGGTACTTGGGAGACTGAGGCAGGAGAATCACTTGAACCCAGGAAGCAGAGATTGCAGGCGGCCGAGATTGCACCATTGCACCCCAGCCTGGGTGACAGAGCAAGATTCCATCTCAAAACGCAAACAAACAAACACAAATGATATTTTCAAAAATTAAAGAGAAAAGTCACATTGTTTTACATTTTTGAAGATCCATTTAATGTGTCTGGCTTAATAGAAGAAAGTCGAATTCTTATTTTTGCCTCTACATAAATCTGATGCAATATGATACCTTGATTGAAGTGCATGGAGAATATCTACTTACAGAGGTAATTGTAAATATGTCAGGTAGTCTGTGGAAAAATCCACTGGAGATTCATGAGAATAAGTAAAGCAATTAACAACCCAATTTTTATGAAAATAGTATTGGCCTTCTGGACTTTGAGTGCAGTTCTCTAGACTGTCCATGTCTTAGAGGTTCACACACAAACACAGCTACATATATATACATGCTCAATAGAGTCTTCAAGCATAGAAAACAGTTCAGCAGAGACGGATATGAACACATAGAAAAAGAGATAACATTTAGAGAGAATAGCATTAGGAGGTGTTAGTAGGAAGTAGGGATATTAGTCAGGGGACTCTTGGGCTGTAGCTGAGTAAGTGTTCAAGTGTTGTTGACCTGAGTGTGCATAGGTCACAAAGAATTAGCATCTACAGTTAATTACAAAATGGCCTCAAAATGACTATGCTGAGTTAAACCCTGTGGAGAATAGTCAGAACACGAGACCGAGCGGTTAGTCTCATCTACCTAAAATGGAAAACTGCAAAATGAGTCTCTAATTGTTCTACAAAGGAAGTGTACATTAAATGCAGCACACAACAAAGAACAAAGACTATCATAGTTTAATATAACAGAAACATAGAAAGCATCGAATTACCACATATCCCATTCCTGTTAAAAAACCTGGAACACAGAAAAACTGCTTCTTGAAGAGTGTTTAGTGCATTCACTGTACGTGGGTCTTTCTTCTCATGATGGATACAAACTGAATCAAAATATGAAATGTGAAAAAAAAATAGCTCTCTACTTTGTTTTTTGTTCCTTGTTCTTACTGTCACCTAGTAGCTATATTTTTAAATCTGATAAGACCATCATAGCCTGAAGACCTCCCCTTCCCCTTACCAATCAATTGTCCTTGCTGTTACTAGTGTTAACAAAATAAGATATAAATCTAATCAAAACAGTATTGCTTAAAGTCCTTCCCTGACTTATCTCAGATGTCATGATAAACATCAAACTTTTTAGTCTATTCTTACTCTGTCCACTAATACAAGCTCACCTTCACATTTCCCAGAGATATTTTTCTAATTAATTTGTTCAGAATTTGTCCAGGCTCTCTTTCTTTTTCACACACACACACACACACACACACACACACACACACACACACACGGCCTCTGAATGTTCATGTTCATATGTATGGCAGCGACCAGGCAACCTCACCTATATACCCAATTACCCATTTTTGTCCTGACTTGTAAAAACAGAGTAACCAAAGAGTAACTAAAGTAGAAAATGAAGATAGGATGACACATTTCTCCCATAATGGTGATTGTCAAAGTCTTTTTTTTTTTCACATGAGCAAAATTGCTTCTACAAAAAAAAGTCAAAAACAAAATGTATGCAAGAATACTTCACAAGTTGTATGAACAATCAACTCCCCTGGTTTTACAGAAATGAACTCTATTGATGAACTTTTCCTGAGACGACTACATGGGAATAACACAGCAAGGCCAGTTGTTAATATGTAGTAAGTGCTTCTTTATTTCCATTGCAAATGTATTCAAATAGAATGATTGAGTAGTGAGTAAATCTAACTTTGTCCTAGTAACAAGAAACATACAAAAAAGGGCAAAGCAAATTTACTTGTTTGAGAAATTTTTTTTTTCTTTTTTTAGCAATCTGATCGTTAAGAGTATTTAAATCTTCTGGTCTAACTTGTGAGTGGGGGATATAGTTGGGGCAGATAGTGCTCCAATGAGTTCCAGGTTAATTTGTCTGTGTGGTTGTGGTTGTGTGTGTGTGTGTGTGTGTGTGTGTGTGTGTATGAAGGCCAGAGCCATAAACATTATTATCCCAAATGAAAGGAGTAAAACATAAGTGCACAGCAAGGATTATATTGGTTATATTGGCATATTTATGTATATGTCTATATTTGTATCAGTGCGATGTTTATATCTATAGTTATATATTCATCTACCTTATATCTACATATATTTATATATGTTAATAGAAAGATAAATGCATATATGTCAGTCTTGACATATGCATAGATGCATATGTGTATTTATCTTTATATTTATTAAAATACATAAATACATAAATATATACATAAATATAAGTATATATTTATATCGGTTTTGAAGGCAGATAAAATATTTTTCCACCAACATATTAAGGTTCAGTTAAAACAACCTGTCATTAATATAATAATGATACTTCTCAAAGCCTGTGTGGAAAAACATGTTCATTTGCTATGTGAATACACTTAAATGGGAGGCTAAATAACAACCATTCTGTGTGAGCATGAACATGGAGGAAGAACCAATTGTCTAAGTGCATGTGTTGTAGTACTTACCTAGACTCTTGAAACTACATGCCAATGGATCCAAAAAAGCTGGCGAAGAAGGCTTAATATATCTCTGAAACCGCCCTCTCCTCTTGAATACAGCTTGGATAGACCCTGATGATGCTTGCTTCTGAGATGCTTACATATCTATCTTCTTCTGCACTGTCTTTTTTTTTTTTTTTGACTAAGATAACACTCAGTTAAAGAGGCTCAAATTTTGCCTCTTTTGGGTTATTTTGTTATCCCTCTGCTGACAAAATACATATTGATTTTACAGTTCAACAATCAAAAGAAAATCTTATGTTCAACATTTTCATATTATTAGAAGACTCAACAATAACTTCAGTAATAATTATCTTCCTTTTTCTTCCTCTTAAAAGGAAAGTAAAACAGTCTACTTAATGACATGCAGGCACTTTACGTTAGCAATCCCTTGAAACTTTTTAATAACACACAGAGGTAGATAGTTTTATGCATATATTGATAAGAAAAAAAAAAGAAGAAGTGTATAGGTATCAGGTAACTTGACTAAGTTTATACAGTTATTGAGTGACAGAACTAATAAGGAACTCAGATCTGTTTAGCCCTAGTATATGCTCTTTGTGCCAAACTTCTTTTTGAAAGATTATGATTATTGTTCATTCAAACATGTTCAATATATAAACTATACATGACTATATACAAAGGGACCAAATGGTACATTTATAAATATGATCTTGCACAGAATATCAATGTTATGGTCAATGACCAATCACACATTGGATAGTGGTCTCATAAGATTATAATGCCATATTATTACTGTACCTTTACTATGGTTAGATCCACAAATACTCACCATTTTGTCGCAGTTGCCTCTAGTATTCAGTATCGGAACATGCTATATAGTTTGTAGCCTATGAGCAATAGGCTACACTATATAGCCTAGATGTATAGTGGGATATACCATCTAAGTTTGTGTAAGTACACTCTATGTTGTTCAAACAACAAAAAGATCACCTTGTGACACATTTCTCAAAATATATCCCCATGGTCAAGCAGTGCATAACTGAATATTTGTCATAAGTATCATGTATGCAATAAAAACATTGCAATGACATACAGAAAAATTATACACATTGGAATAAATTATGATAATATCTGATACAGCAACTAAGATATCTAGTAGTTAAACATAATTTTTGTTTGTTCTACACTATGAGAGTACTGTCGTTGGAAATGGTTTTATGGTTTGCATATCAGGAATTTTAATTTTGAAAATAAACACCGGCCTTGACATTAGTGCTGTACAATTAATGACAGAGGAAGTTGTGGGACTATCAGTTCTAGATATGACAGAAGTTAAACTTAGTTCTGTTGATGATTTCATTTTACCTAATCAACATCTTAATAACAGATGAATAGATTAAGAGCAATAAGTAGTCTCAATTGCTTATTGCTGATTGCTGTGATATTTTAAAGATTCAAATCAATAATTAAGATAATTAAGTCATTCAATGCCAATTTTCTATGCAGACATTTAAAATTATTTAAATAAATAGCTGGCATGCATTCATATGACATTTGAGTTATGTTGAGATGCTTTGCTCTATATATGATTAGGCACAAAGAGACAGGATGATACATTTATAAAAATAGTAAAGTCATATGAATTTACAATGGGACTTCATAAAATTAACTTTGAAAAAGGTTAAAAATTAACTTCTAAAAAGGCATTATTTGACTTAGGTGCCCAACGCTCCAATATTTTCATTTTCATGAAACATTTTTATTCATATTACTTTATCATCCATTGTCATTCAGAGAATTTCAGACAGCTGACAGGGCACCCAATAGTGTACGCATCCATCTGTTCATCCATCAACCTTACAGCAAATGTGCAAAATGAAAGGTTTGCCTTTAGGTCATAAAATCAAAGGCAGAATTTAGTCACTGCAGTTAAAAACAACAACAACAACAACAAAACACATACTTTTCTTGTGGCTAACTAAGCCTAAACTATCTTGTTGCATTTATAAAATAATAAAACTATAATCTGAACAGATCTTAAATAACTATGTCAAATCTTGCACATTTGGCATATAATTTACTTCACACTAAAAAATGCAATCGGTTGAATCTTAATAATAAAAACCCATAAAGATAATATTTATATTGGCACTCTTTAACGGATATTTTATAATGTTAGAAACCCTTAGATCATATGTTTTTTAGGTATGTATAGGAGGATGCACACTATATCCTGGATTGTGATAACTTAAATTGACACACAAGTGGTCCATCTGGTCTCTTCTTGTAACAGAGAACATGTAATATTGCTTTTGTTACAATGAGTCCTTAGTAAGGGATAAGGTATAGCTTGAAACATGGAATTATGCTTGTTAAATTATCAGAAACTTCTAAAATATACCTACATGATTAGATGTTAAAAGTGTATATACACGTGGCAAATATTTCATTTGTCTTGCAATATAATCAGAAAAGGCCCACTGTGAACCTCTATCTTAACATTTGCTGTTTGATTTACTGAAGTCTATAGGAAGTAAGTAATCTTGAAATCTTGTTTCTATACCCATTTCTGTAATAACATTTTTCATATTTGTCCTTTCATTCAACAAATATTTTGAAACACCAATTATAAAAAATCTTTTAAAATATTGGAAATACTACAATAAACGAGACAGTATCTGCCCTCAAGTAGTTAGTGGGTGAGACGATAAAAAAAATTTGCAATTAAAGTACAGTGTGAAAAGAGCTGTTATGGTCCCTTGATCAAGAGGACAAGACAGCCCATAAAAAGGGCATATAATCTCTTCTTGAATATCTGGAAAACTTCGCAGTAAAAGTGCTATCTAAGACCAGACTCAAAGATAAGTAGGAGTAAGTCAATGAAAAAGGGATAGAGCATTCTAGATAGAAGAAAATGAGTGGGTAAAGTACCAGAGGAGGTATGAAGCCTAGCATCCTTAAAGAGCCACAAAGGTGAATATGAAGAGAACGGATTCTGAAGTGGGTGGTAGCATGAGATGATACCGTGGTGGTGGTGACAAAAGAGTTTACCAGACACAGTATGAATTCAAATAAGAAATAATCACTACCTTACCAAAACAGTGACAGTAAAGATGAAAACAGAACAGTTGGATGTTAGTCGTAATTGGTGGCTGATTTTCTACAAGGTTGAATGAAGAAAGGTTTTTTTTGTTTGTTTGTTTTTGTTTTTGTTTGTTTTTGTTTTTGAGAAGGAGTTTTTGCTCTGTTGCCTAGACTATAGTGCAATGGCATGATCTCGGCTCACTGCAACCTCTGCCTCCTGGGTTCAAGCAATTCTCCTGTCTCAACCTCCCAAGTAGCTGAGACTACAGGCACACATCACCTGTATTTTTGGTAGTGATGAGGTTTCACCATGTTGGCCAGGCTGCTCTCAAACTCTTGACCTCAGGTGATCCACCTGCCTTGGCCTCCCAAACTGCTAGGATTACAAGTGTGAGCCACCGCGCATGGCCAAAGAAAGTTTTGTACGTAATGATTTGAAATAAATAATCAATAACTGGGACAATAATGTTCAGTGGAAAAAACAAACTTAGTTTCTCCCACTATACTCTCACAATAGGCTTTTTACACCAGATGTGTGGGGATTTCTCCATACCAGCAAACAAGCAATCAGTACTGAAGTGAACACCAGCTGGGTATCCTCTAATTCAGTTCTGACCCCATTTATCTGGAGATAGTGTCAGATCATACAGACTGTGGGTTTAGTCTCACAAGAAAGAGACTTCCAATGCAACAGCGAGCCCTAGGTTGTTTTACCCATGCTTCTGACTGACCTGCTATAAAATAAGGCTCTCAAGACCCCCCTGTTTTAGGTTTGATTAATTTGCCAGAGTGGCTCATAGAAGTCAAGGAAACACTTATGTTTACCCATTTATTATAAAAGATAATACAAAGGATACAGAGAAAGAGACACATAGGGCCAGATATAGACAGAGGCCCAGAGCTCCCTTCCCCTCCCTGGGCATGGCAACATCAAGGCACCTCTACATGAAGCAAAGATGACTCTCATTTTGTTTTAGCAAAGGGACTGGTGGCATTTTGACGCTTTACTAGAGATTTGTGGAACTTTGAACTTGAGAGAGATGACTAGGGTATTTGGCAGAAGAAATTTCTAAGCAACAAATAATTCAAGTTGTGACTTGTGTGCTGTTAAAGGCAGTTAGTTTTATAAGGAAAACAAAGCATAAAAGTTGGAGTATTTGCAACCTGACAATGTGTTAGAAAAGAAAATCCCATTTTCTGAGGAGAAATTGAAGCTGACTGCAGAAATTCACATAAGTAACAAGGAGCTGAATGTTAATCACCAAGACAATTTGAATCACCAAGTTCAAATTCTCCAGATATCTAAGGCAGGGGCAGCATGCTGCCAGTCTCTTTATTAAACCTTTACTCTAGATAACTGAAGTTCTTCATATTCATCTGAGACCACCTCAGCCTGGACTTCATTGTTCATATTACTATCAACATTTTGGCCACAACCATCGAACAAGTCTCTAGGAAGTTCCAAACTTTCCTGCATCTTCCTATCGTCTTCTGAGTTCTCCCAAGTGTTCTCGCCTCTGCCCATTACACAGTTTCAAAGTTGCTTTCACATTTTCAGGTATCTTCATATCAATGGCCGAGTTCCCTTGGTACCAGTTTTCTGTATTATTTCATTCTCACACTGCTATAAAGAACTACATGAGACTGGGTAATTTACAAAAAAAAAAAAAAAAAAAAAAGGTTTAATTTACTCAAAGTTTTGCATGAGTAGGAAGGCCTCAGAAAACTTACAATCACGATGGAAGGTGAATGGGAAGCAAGGCACATCTTACATGGCAGCAGGAGAGAGAGCAACCAAGGAAAGAAGTGCCACACTTAAACCATCAGATCTCATGAGAACTCACTATCATAAGAACACCATGGGGAAAATCCTCCTCCATGATCCAATAACTTCCTACAGCTCCCTCCCATGACATGCGGGGATCACAATTCAAGATGAGATTTGAGTAGGGACACAAGGCCAAACCATATCATTCACTTAGTAAATAATAAATGCTATGGGAATTATAAGCCAAGAACCATGGACCAAAATAAATATAAATACATAATATCATACAGATATAATTTATATACAACGAAATATAGTGACATTAAGTGTTCAGTTCATTGAGTTTTAAAAACTGCACCCTTGTAACCTCCACAGCAGACTGAATAAAAAAGAAACCCATTATCCCAGAAAATATCTTAATGTCCCTTTTATTCAATTCTGTATTATATTATGTAATATGTTATATATAACATTATATATAATATGTTATTATATATAATATGTAACATATTTTATATATAATACTTATATACCTATATAGTAACATATTATATAGTGTATGAGCAATATTATATACTTATATAAGTATTATACTTCTATAGTAACATATATACTTATATATAGTATAGTATATAAGTAACATATATACATATATGTTACTTATATACTATATAAGTATATAATAGGTTACTATATAAGTATAATACTATATAAGTACATTATATGTTACATATAATACATAAGTATATATAAGTATATATATTACTTATATACTATATACTATTTCATGTAGTATGAAATCCAGTAAATGCATAGCATTGTGTCTTGTTTACTCCACATTATGTTTTTGAGCTTCATTAGAGTTTTGCATTTATTTGTAGTTTGTTCTTTTTCATTGTTGAGTACTATTCCATTGTATGAATACACCACACTTTCCTTAACATTTATTGTAGATGGATATTAGGGTTAGTTTCAATATTTAGATATTATGACTAAGGCTTCTTTTCCAATGCTTTTTGTCATCAGATGTTTTCCTCTGTTGGGTAAATACCTGAGCATTTAAATGCTAGATTATGTAGTGGCGAATGACTAATTTTGAAAGAAATGTCAAATAGTTATCAATCATAATTGTACCACTTTACTTCCCAAACTAAATCCGATAAACATATGAATGTGCTAAGAGCTCCATATTTTTCAAGACACTTTTTATTGTTAGTGTTTTGATTTTTTGAAGACGTTCTCCACTTGAACCTTCTTACTTCCTTTGAATTATTTTTATGAATGTCTTATTTGTCTTGTTAAGCAGCTTTATTAAAGCTTAACTGACATAGATAATACTTCTCATATTTGAAGTGCAATTTGTCATAAATTTTGACAGATATGTAAGTTCAGAAACCATCACTAGAATCAAGATAATGAACATATCCATTTCCAAAGTGTTTCCTTGTGCCCTTTTATGTCTTACTCCTATCCCTCCTTGCCCATAGCAATCACTGTTCTTTTAATTTAATGTCACTCTAGATGAGTTTATATTCTCTAGAGATTTACGTAAATAGACTGACACAGTTTATGGTCCTTATTGCCTGACTTCTTTCTCTCAACATAATACTTTGAAGATTTGTCTATGTTGTTGTGAGCATCAATAATTTATTCATTTTTATTACTGATCAATATTCTATTGGGGGGATAAACAACTTTATCCCAGACATTGAAGTTTAACCACTGTCAGTTAACTTGGTCTTTTTAAGATCTTTCATATATATATATGTACATTTTAAAATGTATCTAATACAACCATATTAACTGCTTCATTCTGTTCTGCTAATTCTAAGATTTTTGTCATTTTGAGATCAAATGTGATTGATTTATCTCCTCATGGGTCATATTTCCCTCTTCCTTTGCATAATTGTAATCTTGTGAATTTGACATTTTTGGGTGCTGAATATTTTTATATTCCTATAAATATCCTTGAGCTCTGTTCTGGGAGGCAGTTAAGTTACTTGGAAACAGTTTGATCTTTTCAGATATTAAGATTGTTAGGTGGGTCTGAAACAGTGCTCATTCTTGGGCTAGGTATTTTTTCACTAAAAGACACCCTTCTATATGATTGATCCAATACCCCACGAACAATGATATTTTTCAGACTGGCTGGTGGGAACAAGCATTATTGTCCATTCCTCCTGGTTTATGCCTTTCTGTGCTGGAGTTTGGAAATTCTCTCAAGGCAATGAGCTGGCTCATCTCATTTGTTCACTGTCTCTTAGGACACTGACTTTTATTTTTGGATACAAATGTTTTCAACATTTTCTTTACCCCAAAATGAAGCTCTGTACTCATTAAGCAGTTCCTCCCTATTCCTTCCTGCCCACTGCTGAGCACTAAGCAACTAGTCAGTCAGTTTTTGTCTGTATAGATTTCTTTATTCTGGACATTGCATATGAATAGATTCATGCAATATGTGACTGGTTCTTTTCACTTAGCATAAAGGTACAAAATTTCATCAGTATTCACCATTACTGTGAGACAATAAATATCTGTTATATTCAGCCACCCAGTTTGTGGTACTTTGTTACAGCAGCCCTAACTAAGTAATATACACACCGTTCACAGAATCCATCTATTTGGATTCTTTACATTTTCAGAATCTTAAATTGATTATTTTACCTTTTACATATCTGAAAAATATATAACTCATTTTTGGTCAGTATAAACTCCTGAAAGTCCTTATAATTATATGATATACTATAAGGCTTAAATTTGTTTAAAACTGTATTTTTTCAAGTATTTTCCTTCTATTAAATTGTTATTTTGCAAATTGTATGTAGGTTAGTAGATCTGAGTAGTTAAATCCAGGCTTCAACATTTAAAGCCCACATTTCTAATTTGTAATTTTCTACAAAGTAAAACTGGGTGCAATAAATTAGGACACATTCCTTTCACATTGTTCTTTTATTTTCTTAAAAATGGAAATATCCTCTTTCTACTGAATTTTAATAAACTGTTAACATAGAAGATGTCAACTTTGTGATACCATTTTTCCTTAAACACACAAGGAGTATAAATGTTTCTTCTTTGGGATGAATACAGAAAGCTACCGTAATTGCTCTTCAATTACTGTTACCCTTCTTTGTGTAAACTGTATTTTAAGGTGACAGAGAGGAAAGATACAATGTAAGGCTTCATTTTATAACAAGATGTTTCTGTTTTCTTCATAAAGTCAACTGCAAGCCTTCATTAAGCAACTTTAAAGCAATCCATATAAATTTAGAGCATCTTTCCCTTGCTCAATTTCTTCTTTAAATAACATTAAAGATAAATTAATACATGATTTTAGAACTCTGGCAACCACAGAGACATTTTTAAAAGTTATTTAGCATAAAGTATATTACCTATAGGGTCCTGAGAAGGCATCATGAAAGCCTAAGAAGAATTAGTATTTAAAATGTTTTCTCAAGTTTAGCATTTGATAAAAAATCCATTTCTTATGCCCCATAGGCAGCACAGGGAACACTCATAGAGGAATGAAAGTCTGATGGCAGAAAATGCATTGAAAGAAAAGGGAGAAAAAAAGCTTGGGAAAGTTTCACCTGTGCTCTACTGAGCTGGGTTTAACAGTATTGCAAACATATTATAGTCTCTTTTCCAGTAAACTGCTAATGAAAAATTTAAAAAGAAAATAAAAGAAAAAAATGCCTGTCTCAAAAAATAAACACAGAGCAATAATATAATATGAATATTTGTGCCGTCCCAAATCTTCTGTTGAAACGCAATCCTCAATGTTGGAGTTGGGGCCTTGTGGGAAGTATTTGGATCATAGGGATCGATCCCTCATAGATGGTTTAGCACCAGCTCCTTGGTGATAAGTGAGTTCTTGCTCACTTAATTCACTTGACATCTGCTTATTTAAATGTGTGGAACCACCCTCTCCAATCTCTCTCATTTGCTTTTTATTTTGCTGTACCGCGTGCCTGTTCCCTCTTCATCTTCTGCCATGATTGAAAGCTCCCTGAGGCTTCACCAGAAGCCAAGCAGATGCCAGCATCAAGTCTACAGAACTGTGAGCCAATTAAATCTCTTTTCTTTATAAATTATTCAGTCTTAGGTATTTCTTTATAGCAATTAAATAACAGCCAAACACACGCAGTAATGACTTTTCATCATTATATATTAAGTAAATTTGTTTAAACTTACCAGGTTGGAGTATGTAACAGGATTAATTACGTTTCCGTTAACTAGTGACAGAGCAAAGGAGACTATAACACAGACTTTTACAATATATAGTAGATATGAGCTGAGAGAAGTAAAATAAACAATAAAAATGCATAGAAGTCTTTCTACAATGAGGATTTTGATGTGTTTTTTAAATAGTCTATTAGTTATTCAACAAATATTTAATCCCAACTATGTGTCCTGTATTAAACTAGCTACTATTTCACATTGATGTCATCTGACTTCAAAGAATACACATTTTGGCACTGGGAGATTTCTAGCCAAAGAGACAATAGTAATAAAATGTACAAAGCATTAAGTTATAGTTACCACCAAATGCTTTGAGAAATATGTAGATAGTCATAGCTTTTGAATTATAATTCAAAATTAATTTATTCAATATTAATTTATTGTTAATTGTTACAATTATTTATTAATTAATAACTATCACTAGTTAATTAATTTAATAATATTAAATTATTTTTGATGGAAAGGTAAATTAATATGTGATATCCAAAAATATTCAGTAAAACAGGAAAGCAGGATAAGCAGAATCCTGGTTGTATTATCAAATTTACAGAAAATATGTTTCCTACAGTAAAAATTGAAAACAAACATACAAAAATATTAAGCAGCTATATTCACTACTCTGCAGAAAACGTTTAGTAGGAAAGTAGGTCCTCTATCAATGTTTTCTAAATATTGATAATTCTATATAATAATGATTTAATTTTAGTCTTTCATGTTTATAGTAACCTTATACCAGCAGATTATGAATTAATCAGAAAAAGCCTTCTAGTTACATACAATGATGCCACTTTAGACTCTACATTTATGGTTGTGTTTAGGACATCATAGAAACACCATGTTGGTTGATGGCCTCTGGGGTATACAAGGATGTCACCATAATGCAAATAAAGAGAAAAGTTGGGAGATTGAACCATACATGATACAAGGTGGCATAAGTAAGTAGAACAATATTATTGTCATATTAAAGTAATGTTGTAAGTTTAAAGGTTACTAGCTTTGTAATTTTGTTTTACATTCTGAAATATGTTTCAATATATAATCACATGAAGATATTTTCATATTGTATAGTATTGTATGTTTTAAAATATTTAATTGAAATATATTATTCAAAGGATTCTTTAAAAATCTTGAGTCCTGGACACTGCTGCTGCTGAAAAGGCTTCCGCAAAGTAAGTCCACCTCGTATGTTGAAGAGCAGTGTCCACAGCGCCCAAAAAAATGAGTCACAGAAGCCATCTAGTTTTGGAGAACTTCCGTCTTTCTTTTATTCAGACTCATTGGAAGACACTGGGTGGGAGAGTTCAGGGTATTCTTATTCTTTTTTTCTCAACTTTTGGGTTTCCATTAGCATACCTGAGCTGGACAGTTTCCATTAGCATACGTGAACTGGACAGTTAAATGGTAACACGAGACACAGAGAAAGCTCTCACAAGAAATCTGTTTGAGCATGATGATTATTATATATTTCCTTGGTCATTTTTTTCTTCATTGTTTCAAGGAAAAATGTTGAAGAGAATTGTCCTAGGGTTTACTATATTAGCAACTCACTGTTGATATCTTCCTAGTCGCTTAGCAGAGGCAGAAGAGGTATAGGCTTTAGATAAGCACACAAAGATATTTGCTAGCCCTCATGTTCACTCTGTGTAGTCCAAGGTAAATCAGTGCAGGAATTATATAATATTTATTCCTCTTTAAATATGGTTTCTATGTCATCCAAGTTTAAGAAACAAAATTCTGGATGACCACATATGTGTATAACAAAAATAGAAGTTATACCTCTCCACCTCTCAGATAGCATCTTGTCACCAAGAAAGTGTCTGAACTTAGGTGGGGCAGTAAATTAGAAGCACTGAGGTGATTTATTAATTTTTCATGAAGTAATAGGACTTAAAAAGATGAATAAGGTTATACCACTTTCTATGGAAGACTTTCCAGTCTGATCAGGAATGAAACCAAATGCTATTGTGTATAATGCAAAGTTCACTGTTTATAAGAAATGTGAGATGTGTGGAAGAACTTGCTAAACATGAAAATATTTTCTTTCTCAATGAGCATTTCAACTAAACTCACTGGAAAATTAGTATCTAGCTTACAAGGTATAAACATATTTCTCAAGTTTCTCTGTATAGAGACTGGTTTCCCTACAGCTCATACAAGTAAAAAAATATAAAAGAATATTCAACCTGGAAGATACAAGATCAGCATTACCTGTATTATTACCTAAACTCACCCTGCCAGCTTTTTCTGTGATATTTGAACTTTACTTGGCAGCAAAGATCATTGGACAAACACAATCCATCCATACTAAAAGGCTCAGAAATGAGGCTTTGCCTGAAGGTACAGCAGTGAGTCCTCATAGTTATATCCCTGTGGGTAGAAATGGAAGTTTCATAGAGATTGAATAAAATACTTAGAAGAAATGTATACAGAGATTGAATAAAATACTTAGATGGAAATGTATACGGAGATGACTGAATGAGTACTATGTTGGAAGAAAATAAATAAAACTAAAAATAAGAGGAGTCAGCTTCAGCGTGAATAAGAGTACCCAAGTGAAGAGTGTAAATAAAGTAAAAGTACCTATTCCTCTTGAGACACATGAAAAAGTAAGAATTAATGAAAAAAATTATCTTTTCTTTCCTGAATTATAATTCCCTTCAGAAATTATCCCAATTTTTAATGCAGAAATATTTACAGGAAACAGAACCTAATGTGATATGGTTGAGAAGATTAAATGCCAGGGTGGTAAAAGTACAGGTGTGCCCTGCTGTTGTGTTCTTACATTTTCTGATTGAGAACTGGTGCAATCTATCACAAGAATTTACAGTTTAGTATCCAGATAATGCCTGGAAGTTTAGTATCCAGATAATGCCTGGAAGCCCAAAGGTCAGGAATTTGCCTGAAAATACGTATTTTATCCTGTATATGTAATTGATTCTCTAATAGTTTAGCTGTAAAGCATCTCTGATGGGATAATGTAAAAGTAATGTCTTCAGATCATCATGGACTCAAATCACAATTTAGGCACCAATATTAAATGGCCCAGAGTAAGGTACTTCACTTCTCTTTGCCCCAGCCTCAGTTTTTCTGTTAGTAAAATGTGGATAATGATATTTCACAGACTTATGGTATGTATAAAATTAAGTAACATGAAGAAGGATAAAGAATATAGTAGAGTGTCTGGCATGTATTCAACAAATATTCAATACATTGTAACTCTTTATTATTATATAGTTTATTGAATATGGGAACAAACTGTTACCAAAGTAGTTACTGAAAAATCGTAAAACTTAACGAAGCCAAAAGCTGGCTCTTTGAAAAAAAAAAAAAAAATCTATGAAACTGATACTCCTTAAACCAGACTAAGAAAAAAACAAAAAGAGGGAAGGCACAAATTGCTGAAATTACAAATGAAAGAGGAGACATCATTGCAGATCCCATGGACATTGAAAGGATAATAAAAGAATACTATTAACAACTATGCCCACATATATGATATCTACCTAAGCTGAACCAATATTTTAAAAATCCCACAGTTTTCTGAAAATCATAAAAGAAGAAATAGACAATATGAATAGGCCTGTATCTATTAAACAAATGTCATCAATAATTAATAACCGTCAAAAACAGAAAGTGCCAAGCCCAGATGGGTTTATCAGTGAATTCTATTGAAACTTTAAGGAAGAAATTATGTCAATTATCTATCATTTCCTTTAGAAAATAAAAGCAGAGAGTCACCATCAGCAAGAAAGTCCTTAGAAGATGTGGTCCCTGGACATTGGAACTCTCAACCTTCATAACTGTTAGAAACAAATTTCTTTTCTCTACTGATTATCTAGTTTCTGGTAAGCTGTTATAAACCACCGAAAGTGGACTAAGACAGATAGCAATTAAGTATATAAAAAAATGTTTAGTTATTAGGGAAATACAAATTTAAAATTACATTGTAACACAACTATATGCATACTGGAATGACTAAAATCGAAAGACTGACAATTTCAAAGACTGGTGAGAATAGAAGGAAATTGACACTCACACATTGCTGGCAGAAATGAAAAAATATACAGCCACTTATCACATTATTAAGCAATCCTCCTTCTACATATATATGTCCTAAAGTGAATTGAAATCTTATGTTCACACAAAAGTCTCTTCACATACATTTATAGCAGCTGTATTCATAATTGTCCAAAACTGGAAATAACACAGATGCTTAAAAAATTTAATGAAGAAAGTGTAAAACTCCAGAGAAATACATTATAATATCTTACATTAATGAAGAATAATAGATTATAGGAATGAAAATAAAAAGATGTCAGTACTCCAAAAATATTTCCCAAATACCTCCCAAAATAAGAAAATCTCCCAAAGTAAATACATTATTATCATCATCATCATCATCATCATCATCATCATCATCATTATAATATGGAATCTGCAAGCTGATTCTAAAAATTGTATGGAAATGCAAATTCTGGAAATTGCTAAGAGAATTTGAAGAAAAAAGGTACATAGGACAACATCCTTCTAGGATTTTTATGGTCCTAGGTCTTACATTTAAGTCTTTGATCCATCTTCAGTTGATTTTTGCATACGGTGTAAGGCAGGGGGCCAGTTTCAGTTTTCTGCATATGGCTAGCCAGTTTTCCCAGTATGTATTAAATAGGGAATCTTTTCCCCATTGCTTGTTTGTGTCAGGTTTGTCAAAGATAAGATGGTTGTAGATGTGTGGTGTTATTTCTGAGGACTCTGTTCTGTTCCATTTGGTCTATATATCTCTTTTGGTACCAGTATCATGCTGTTTTGGTTACTGTAACCTTGTAATACAGTTTGAAGTCAGGTAGCATGATGCCTACAGCTTTGTTCTTCTCGCCCAGGATTGTCTTGCTTATGTGGGCTCTTTTTTGGTTTCATATGAAGTTTAAAGTAGTTTTTTCCAATTATGTGAAGAAAGTCAGTGGTAGCTTGCTGGGGGTATCATTGAATCTATAGATTACTTTGGGCAGTATGGCCATTTTCATGATATTGATTCTTCCTATCCATAAGCATGGAATATTTTTTCCATTTGTTTGTGTCCTCTTTTATTTCATTGAGCAGTGATTTGTAGTTCTCCTTGAAGAGGTTCTTCACATCCCTTGTAAGTTGTATTCCTAGGTATTTTATTCTCTTAGTAGCAATTGTGAATGGGAGTTCACTCATGAGTTCACTCTCTGTTTGTCTGTTATTAGTGTACAGGAATGCTTGTGAGTTTTGCACATTGATTTTGTATCCTGAGACTTTGCTGAAGTTGCTTATCAGCTTACGGAGATTTTGAACTGAGATGATGGGATTTTCCAAATATACAATCATGTCATCTGCAAGCAGAGACAATTTGACTTCCTCTCTTCCTATTTGAATACCCTTTATTTCTTACTTTTGCCTGATTGCCCAGGCCAGAACTTCCAATACTATGTTGAATAGGAGTGGTGAGAGAGGCCATCCTTGTCTTGTGCCGGTTTTCAAAGGGAATGCTTCCAGTTTTTGTCCATTCAATATGATATTTGCTGTGGGTTTGTCACAAATAGCTTATTATTTCAAGATACGTTCCATCGATACCTAGTTGATTGAGAGTTTTTAGCATGAAGGACTGTTGAATTTTGTTGAAGGCCTTTTCTGCATCTATTGAGATAATCATATGTTTTTTGTCATTGGTTCTGTTTATGTGATGGATTCCATTTATTGATTTGCGTACGTTGAACCAGCCTTGCATCCCAGGCATGAAGCTGACTTGATCGTGGTAGATAAGCTTTTTTGATGTGCTTCTGGATTCAGTTTGCCAGCATTTTATTGAGAATTTTTGCATTGATGTTTATTAGGAGTATTGGCCTGAAATTTTCTTTTTGTGTTGTGTCTCTGTCAGATTTTGGTATCAGAATGATGCTGGCCTCATAAAATGAGTTAGGGAGGAGTCCCTCTTTTTCTATTGTTTGGAATAGTTTCAATCTTAGAAGAAAACCTGGGCAATACCATTCAGGACATAAGTATGGGCAAAGACTTCATGTCTAAAACACCAAAAGCAATGGCAACAGAAGCCAAAATTGACCAATGGGATCTAATTAAATTACAGAGCTTCTGCATAGCAAAAGAAAGTATCATCAGAGTGAACAGGCAACCTACCAAATGGGAGAAAATTTTTGCAATCCATTCATCTGACAAAGGGTAATATGCAACATCTACAAATAACTTAAACAAATTTACAAGGAAAAAAAAATCCCCATCAAAAAGTGGGCAAAGGATATGAACAGATATTTCTCAAAAGAAGACATTTATGCAGCCAACATATGAAAAATTGCTCATCATCACTCGCCATCAGAGAAAACCAAATCAAAACCACAATGAGATACCATCTCATGCCAGTTAGAATGATGATCATTACAAAGTCTGGGAACAACAGATGCTGGAGAGGATGTGGAGAAATAGGAATGCTTTTACACTGTTGGTGGGAGTGTAAATTAGTTCAACCATTGTGGAAGACTGTGTGGAGATTCCTGAAGGATCTAGAACTAGAAATACCATTTGACCTAGCAATACCATTACTGTGCATATACCCAAAGAATTATAAATCATTCTGCTGTAAAAACACATGCACACATATGTTTATGGCAGCACTATTCACAATAGTAAAGACTTGGACACAACCCAAATGTCCATCAATAATAGACTGGATAAAGAAAATGTGGCACATATACACCATGGAATACTATGCAGCCATAAAAATGGATGAGTTCATGTCCTTTGCAGGGGCATGGATGAAGTTAGAAACCATCATTCTCAGCAAACTATCACAAGGATAGAAAACCAAACACTGCATGTTCTCACTCATAAGTGGGAGTTGAACAATGAGAACACATGGACATAGGGAGGGGAACATCACACACCAAGGCCTGTCAGGGTGTGGGGGGCTAGGGGAGGGATAACATTAGGAGAAATACATAACGTAGGTGACAGGTTGATGGGTGCAGCAAACCACCATGGCATGTGTATACTTATGTAACAAAATGGCACGTTCTGCACATGTACCCCAAAACTTAAAGTATAATAAACAAAAAGAAAAAAGGTACACAGGACAACATCCTATTTGATACTGTATTACTTATCTATTTCTATATACCACATTATTCCAAAATACAGTGACTTGCTCAGAAATTATTAAGACTTTTAGGTTAGCCACAGAGGACCATTAAATCAAGGGCTGGGTTTTCTTACACGGATCCCATATCCATGATGCCGGGCTGAGTATAAGCTCTACATTTTCCATTATCATCTAATCCCATACAATTTCTTTTTCCTCATCTTCTCACACACTCCACTGTACACTGTGCTCTGCTCTTCTATAAAGACCCCAGACAAGCTCCTTCAACTGAACTTACTTTGTACCTGTCCTTTGTCTAGGAAGCTTTTAACCTAGATATTCTGGGCAATTTTATCATTTCATTCATGTTTGTGAACCTAGAAAATCTGAGACACGTCTCAGTTAATTTAGAAAGTTTATTTTTTCATGTGCCCATGACACAGCCTCAGAAAGTCCTGACAACATGTGCCAAAGTGGTTGGGGCACAGCTTGGTTTTATACATTTTAGGGAGACATGAGACATCAATCAATATAGGTAAGGAGCACATTGGTTTGATTTGGCAAGGCGGAGCATCTTGAAGCAAAGGCAGAAAGACTGGAAGCATGGACAGCGCTTTCAGGTCACAGATAGGTAAGACAAAAACAGTTTCATTCTTTTGAGTTTCTGATTAGCCTTTCCACAGGAAGCAATCTGAAATGTATAAATCTTAGAAACTTTGACTAGAATGGGAGGCAGGTTTGCCCTAAGCAGTTTCTAGCTTGAATTTTTCTTAGTGATTTTGGGGGCCCAAGATATTTTCCTTTCACAGGTTTATGGTCCAAGTGCTCTTCAAACTAACTCATTTAATAGCTCTCATTCTCTTTGTTTTTCTTCATATTACATATCTGCAGCTTCTACTTTTCCTTGTAAATTCATTTACAGGACTTTTTTATGGTTTGGTTGAAATTGTGATGTTTTCCTCTGCATTAGGCTGGTGTTAAGTATATGTGAATGAATTACTATCTTAAAGCTTAGTTTTTGATATCCTGGATTTTGCTGTTTTTGAAGCCATTTAATTTGAAGTCTATATAATGATGACTTTCATTTCTGAATGTGATCGTTACTAGTGACCAAGACAGCCTTGACATTCCCCTCAGCCTGATGAAATTTTAGACAGGCTTCTTCCAGACTCTAGTCCCCCTACACCCCTGCCTTTTCTTAGACCATTTATTTTAGATAACTTATGGTAGTAAATCCCTTCTCTGCTTCTTTGAGATGTAAATCTTTTAAAAAGCCTCTTGTCAGTTTTATAACCCAGGAATGTCTTTCTCAAGGACCCGGGAACCACCTCTTTGAAAACTAATCATCAAGGAAGATAATACCCTTATCTCCCAGTTTCTGTGAAAGGACAGGAATCTAAGTCCTGGCTGAGCCTTACTCTAAGTTGTAAAAGTACCTCCTGTCATAAACATATTAGAGAGTTTAATTTTCTTTGGTAAGGACAATTAGCAAACACAGATAGCCTATGATCTTTTCCAATCCCAGCTATTATAAGCTCTTCAGCCCTTTGTCTTGACAAAGCTGGGTGTCCAGGTTTGCTCTGTGCTCTTTCCCCCATTGCTAGCACTAGTATCAGAATAAAATCACCTTCCTTCTGTTCATCTTGTCCTATGCAATTGTTCCTTACTACTAGTTAGCTTTTTGTCCAAAATCCTGAAACAAAAACACACAAAATATTGCTGGTTATATTCACTTGTATTTGTGTTAACCATGTAGATATCTGTATATATTTTTCTTATAAAGAAAAACTTATTTCTCTATCCATATTCAAAATATAACCTATTCTACTTCGGTAATCTTGAGTTTATCACTCAGTCTTTTAATAATTATAATATTTAATTGATACCTAATATGTGTCCATATGCACAGGGAGTACATGTGATATTTTGTTACATGCATAAAATGTGTAATGATCAAGCAGAGTATCCATCACTTCAAGTGTTTATGATTTCTATGTGTTGGGAGCAGTTCAAGTATTCTAGCGGATATAATACATTGTTGCTAACTATAGCCACTCTACCCTGCCACAAAATATTAGAATTTGTCTGGACATAGTGGCTCACGCCTGTAATCAGAGCACTTTGAGAAGCCAAGATGGGTGGATGACTTGAGGCCAGGAGTTTGACCAGCCTGGGAAACGTGGCAAAACCCTGTCTGTCCTAAGAATACAAAATTTACCTGTGTGTGGTGGCACATACCTGTAGTACCAGCTACTTGGGAGGCTGAGGCCCAAGAATTGCTTGAGTCTGAGAGGCAGAGCTTGCAGTGAGCTGAGATCATGACACTGCACTCCAGCCTGGGCAACAGAGTGAGACCCTGTCTCAAAAACAAAACAAAACAAAACAAAACTATGTTTGTGCCCATTAAGCAATCTCTTTTTATTCCTCCAGCTATCCACATTCCAATCCCAGTTACTATTTATCATTCCACTCTCTACTATCATAAAATCCAGTATTTTAGATCCAACATATGAGTGAGAATGTGCAGTATTTGTCTTTCTGTGCCTGGCTTATGTCACTTAACATAATGATCTCCCGTTCCATCTGTGTTGCTGCAAATGGCACGATCTCATTCCTTTGTATGCCCAAATAATATTCCATTGTGTGTATATACGTCATATTTTGTTTAACCACTATTCTGTTGATGGAAACGTAGGTGGATTCCCTATCTCTGCTCTTGTGTGTAGTGCTGCAATAAATACAGGAGTGCAGATATGCCTTTGATATACTGATTTCTTTTCCTTTGGATAAATACCTGGTAGTGGGATTGCTAGACATATGGTAGTTCTCTTTTTAGTGTTTTGAGAGATCTTTGATATAGTTTGAATATTTGCCTTTGCCCAAATCTCGTGTTGAATTATAATCCCGAATGCCTGAGGGCAAGAGGGTTGGTGGAACCTCTTTGAGTCATAGGGGCAGATTCCTCCTGGCTTGGTGCTATTATCATGATAGTGAGTAACTTCTCACAAGATCTTATCATTTAAAAATGTGTGGCACCCTCCTGACTCTCTCTTGCTCTTGCTCTTGCCTTGTAATGTGCGTGTTCCCTCTTCACATTCCACAATGATTAAAAGCTTCCTGAGGCCTCCCCAGAAACAGATACTGGTGCTGTGCTTCCCATACAGACTGCAGAACTGTGATTCAATTAAACTTCTTCCCTTATAAATTACCCAGTCTCATATTTATTTATATCAATGCAAGAATGACCTAACACAACCTCCATACTGTTTTCTGGAGTGCCTGTACTAATTTACATTCTCACCAATGGTGTATGAGTTCCCCTTCCTTCACATCTGCACCACCATCAGTTATTTTTCTTTTTAGTAATAGTCATTCTAACTGGCATACAATGATAGCTCATTGTGGTTTTGTATGGCATTTTCCTGTTCATTAGTGATGTGAGCATTTTTTAAAATATACTGTTATGCCCAGACCGCTTCTTCCCCAGAGAAGACCACCAGAGTCCAGAGTCAAAGCCAAGCGGCAAGGATCTTTACTACAGATTCGAACCTGGAACTTCCTCACTAGTCATGAGACGAGCGGGAAAGTTCCTTAACTGGGCTCCAGACAGCATTTTTATAGTCAGGGGTAAACAGGTACAGAGTCATAGGGGATTTTGTACACATCAGACTTAGGATTGGCTGACATTTGAACAAGGTGATTTGGCTGATTATGATCAGTTCCCGCCATTTCTGGTATTTTGGTTACATTTTGAAACACTGATGAAGTTTATCAGGGGCTTGCAGGGTAGGGGTAGGGTAGGGGTAGGGCGGTTACATTTTGAAACACTGATGACGTTTATCAGGGGCTTGCAGGGTAGGGGTAGGGTAGGGGTAGGGCTTGTTTTCCCGGTCTGCTCACCCGGTCTGTTCTGCTTTCTAGATTCCTGGAATTGTTTGCCTAAGTTAGTTCGGGAGTTGTTTTGCAGCCCTGGTCCCTGCTGTCCTCGTCCCTTTCATTACCTGTTAGCCATTTGTATCTCTTGTGAGAAATATCTATTAATGTCCTCTGCCCACATTTTAATGGGATTATCTTATTTATTTATTTATTTATTTGTTTGTTTGTTTGTTTTTACTCTTGAGTTGTTGAGTTGTCAGAGTTCATTGTAGATTGTGGATATTAGTTCTTCATTGGATGCATAGTTTGCAAATATTTTCTCCCATTCTGTGGGTTGTCTGTTTATACTGAGGATAATTTTTTTGGGGGGAGTAGAAGTTTGTCAGTTTAATTAATGCTCTCATTTTTATTTATTTATTTTTTTGTATTTGCTTTTGCAAATTTAGTTGAAAATTCTTTGCCTAGATCAATGTCCGGAAGTTTTTTCTAGGTTTCCTTCTAAATTTATATGGCTTCAGGTCTTACATTTAAGTCTTTAGTTCACCTTGAGTTGATTTTTGCATATGATGAGAGATAGGGATCCAGTTTTAGTATTCTACATGTGGCTATCCAGTTTTTCCAGAACTATTTATTGAATAGAATGTCCATTCCCTAATTTATGTTTTTTTTTTTTATTATACTTTAAGTTCTAGGGTACATGTGCATAACGTGCAGGTTTGTTACATATGTATACTTGTGCCATGTTGGTGTGCTGCACCCATCAATTCGTCATTTATATCAGGTATAACTCCCAATGCAATCCCTCACCCCTCCCCCCCCATGATAGGCCCCGATGTGTGATGTTCCCCTTCCCGAGTCCAAGTGATGTCATTGTTCAGTTCCCACCTATGAGTGAGAATATGCAGTGTTTGGTTTTCTGTTCTTGTGATAGTTTGCTAAGAATGATGGTTTCCAGCTGCATCCATGTCCCTACAAAGGACGCAAACTCATCCTTTTTTATGGCTGCATAATATTCCATGATGTATATGTGCCACATTTTCTTAATCCAGTCTGTCACTGATGGACATTTGGGTTGATTCCAAGACTTTGCTATTGTGAATAGTGCCACAATAAACATACGTGTGCATGTGTCTTTATAGCAGCATGATTTATAATCCTTTGGGTATATACCCAGTAGTGGGATGGCTGGGTCATATGGTACATCTAGATCTAGATCCTTGAGGAATTGCCATATGTTTTTGTATGCTTTGTTAAAGATCAATAGATTGTATTTGGCTTTTTTCCGGGTTCCCAATTTTTTTCTGCTGGTCTATGTATCACCTTTATGTCAGTATTATGCTATTTTGGGTAATATTGCCTTTTAGTATAATTTGAGATTAGATAATGTGATGCCTCCAGATTTTTTTCTTTTTGCTTAGGACTGCTGTAGCTATTCAGGGTCTTATTTGATTCCATGTGCATTTAAAAACAGTTTTCTCTAATTCTGTGAAACACGATGTCGATATTTTGATAGAAATTGAGTTGCATCTGTAGATTGCTTTGGGCAGTATGGTCATTTTGATGATATTCACTCTTTTAATTCATGAGTATGGGATGTATTTCCATTTTTTGGTGTCATCTACGATTTTTTTTCAGAAGTGTATTGTTGTTCTCCTTATAGAGATTGTATTAGCTCATTTTCACACTGCTATAAAGAACTATCTGAGACTGGGTCATTTATAAATAGGTTAAATTGACTAGCAGTTCCACTTGCTGTATGACAGGCATGGATGGTGAGGTCTTGGGAGACTTACAGTCATGGTGGAGGGGCAAAAGGGAAGCAAACACATCTTCACATGGTGGCAAGAGAGAAAGTGAGCAAAGGGGGAAGTGCTACACACTTTCAAACAACCAGATCTTGTGAGAACTCACTAACACAAAAAGAGCAAAGAACTCTGCCCTGATGATCCAGTCATCTCCTACCCAATCCCTCTCCTAAAACTGGGAATTAAAATTCAACATGAGATTTAGGTCAGAGCAGAGCCAAACTATACAATTTGCACCTGTCCCCTCCCAATTCTCATGTCCTTCTCATATTGTAAAACACAATTATTCCTTCCCAACAGTCCCCCAAAGTCTTAAATCATTCCAGTATTAACTCAAAAAGCCACATCCAAAGTGTGATCTGTGACAAGGCAAATTTCTTCCACCTATGAGCCTGTAAAATCAAAAGCAAGTTAGTCACTTCCAAGATACGATGGGGGTGCAGGCATTAGATAAATGTTTCCACTCCAAAAGAGAGAAATTGACAAAAATAAAAGGGCCACAGGCCCCATGCAAGTCTCAAACTCATCAGGACAGTCATTAAATCTTAAAGCTCCAAAATATTCCCTGTTGACTCCATGTCTCATATCCAGGCCACACTGACACAAGGGGTGGGTTCCCATGGTCCTGGTCAGCTCTGCCCCTGTGGCTCTGCAGGGTGCAGCCACCATGACTGCTTTCACTGGCTGGTGTTGAATGTCTGCAGTTTTTCCAGGTGCACAGTGCAAGCTGCTGATGTACTACCATTCTGGAGTCCAGATAACAGTGGTCTTTTTTCCCCAGCTCCATTAAGCAGTGCCCTAGTAGGGACCCAGAGTCCAACCCTACATTTACCTTCTGTACTGCCCTAGCAGAGTTTCTCCATGAGGGCTCCATCCCTGCAGCAGACTGATGCCTCAACATTCAGGTGTTTCCATACATCCTCTGAAATCTAGGAGGAGGCCCCCAAGCCTCAACTCTTGCCCTCTGTGCACCCACAGGTTCAACTTCATGTAGAAACTACCAAGGCTTGAGGTTTGCACCCACCCTCTGAAGCAATGGCCCAAGCAGTACCTTGACCCCTTTTAGACATGACTGTGGCTGGAGTGGGGATGATGTAGGGTTCTATGTCCTGAGACTGCAAAGAGAAACTTTGTCCTGGGCCTGGCCCACAAAGTCATTTTTATCTCCTAGGCCTCCAAGTCTGTGATTAGAGGGATTGCTGTGAAGGTCTCTGAGATGTCTTGGAGGCATTTTTCCTATTGTCTTTGTTATTAACATTTGGCTCCCCATCACTTATGCAAATTTCTGCAGTAGTCTTGAATTCCTTCCCAGAAAGTGGGTTTATCTTTTTTACCACATGGTCGGGATGCAATTTTTTCAAACTTTTATGCTGTGCTTCTCTTTTAAATATAAGTTCCAATTTTAGACCATCTCTTTGCAAACACATATGAGAATAAGCTTTTAGAAGAAGCATCTTGAATTCTTTGCTGCTTGGAAATTCCCTCCTCCAGATATCCTAAATTATCTGTCTCAAGTTCAAAGTTCTAAAGATCTCTAGGGCAAGGGCACAATGCTGCCAGTCTCTTTACTAAAGCACAGCAAGAGTGACCTTTACTCCAGTTTCCAGTAAGTTTCTTATCTCCATCTTAGATATACTCAGCCTGAACTTTATTACCCGTATCACTGTGAGCATTTTGGTTAAATCCATTCAACAAGTTTCTAGTAAGTTCTAAACTTTCCTTCATCTTTCTGTCTTCGTCTGAACCCTCCAAATTGTTCTAGCCTCAGCCTATCACACAGTTCCGAAGTTGTTTTCACGTTTTCAGGTATCTCTACAGCAGTGTCTCACTTCTCTGGTACCAATTTTTGGGGTTAGTGGGTTTCCACACTGCAGAAAGAACTACCTGAGACTTGGGAATTTATAAAGAAAAGAGATTTTATTGACTCACAATTACACAGATGGTACAGGAGTCATGACTGGGGAGGTCTCAGGAAAATTACAATCATGGTGGAAGGGCAAAGGGGAAGCAACTGTGTCTTTACACATGGAGGAGAGAGAGAGAGTGAAGGAAGAAGTGCTACACACTTTCAAGTAAACAGATCTTGTGAGAACTCACTGTCCCAAGAATAGCAAAGGAGAAATCTGCCCCCATGAGTCAATCACCTCCCATCAGCTCCCTTCCACAATACTCAGAATTAAAATTCAACATGATATTTGGGTGGAGACATAGAGCCAAATGCCATCAGAGATCTTTTACTTCCTTTGTTATGTGTACTCCTAGGTATTTCATTACATTTTTTGCAGCTATTGTAAAAGAAATTGGGTTCTTGATTTGATTCTGAGCTTGGTTGTTGTTGGTCTGTACCAGTGCTACTGACTTGTTAACACTGATTTTTTTAACATGAGACTTGACTGAATTCATTTATTAAATCTAGGTGTCTTTTGGAGGAGTCTAGGATTTTCTAAGTGTACAATCATATCATTGACAAATATTGACTTCCTCTTTTCCAATACGGATGCCCATTATTTCTTTATTTTGCCTGATTACTCTGGGTTGGACTTCATACATTAGTCTTTTGTTAGATGAATATTTTGCCAATATTTTCTCTCATCCAGTAGATTGTTTATTCACTCTTGATTGTTACCTTTACTTTGCAGAAGATTTTTAGTTTGATGTAGTTCCGTTTGTCTCTTTTTGTTTTTGTTGTCTGCACTTTTAAGGTATTCTCCATAAAATTATCTCCCAGACCAAAGTCCTAAAGCATTTCCCCTATGTTTTTATCTGTTTTACCATTTCAGGCCTTACATTTAAGCCTTTACTCCATCTTGTGTTGACTTTCTTATATGAGAAGACATAGGGGGGCAGTTTTATATTTTGCTTGTAGATATTCCATTTTCTCATTCTCAATATATTGAAGAGGGTGTTTTCTCCACAATGTACAATTTTGGCTCCTTTGTTGAAAATCAGTTGGCTATAAGTACATGGGTTTATCTCTGATTTTTCCATTTTGTTTCACTGATTTATCTTTTTGTTTTTATACCAATACCATGCTGTTTTGATTATGAAAACCTTGGAAAATATTTTTAAGTCAGGTAATGTGAGGTCTCCAGCTTTGCTATTTTGCTAAGGATTACTTTGGCTATTTGAGCTCATTTTTGATTCCATAAGAATGTTGTAATTGTTTTTCTATTTCTGTGAAGAATGGCATTGGTATTTTGAATGGAATTGCATTGGATCTGTAGATTTTACTGGAAAACATAGTCATTTTAATAATGTTACTTATTTTAATCCTGTAGAATGGAATGCCTTTCAATTTGTTTGTGCCCTCTTTAATTTATTTCTTTAGTGTTTTGTAGTTTTCATTGTAGAGGTCTTTCACCTCTTTGAGTAAATGTATTTCAAGGTATTTTATGTTTTTATAGCTATTGTAAATGGGATTTCTTTCTTGATTTTTACTCAGTTCATTATTGGTGCACAGAAATGCTACTAATTTTTGTATATTGATTGTGCATCATGCAACTTTAGAGTTTTTTTACTATTGTCTTTAGGTTTCCTTCTATATAAGATTATGTCATATGCAAAGAAGGACAATTTGACTTCCTCTTTTCCAATTTGGATGCCTTTCTGTTTCTTTTTCCTTGTCTAATTGTTCTGGCTTAGACTTCCAGTACTATTTGAATAGCAGTGATGAAAGTGGTCATCTTGAGGTCAGGAGATCAAGACCATCCTGGCTAACCCGGTGAAACCCCGTCTCTACTAAAAGGTACAAAAAAACTAGCTGGGCGAGGTGGCGGGTGCCTGTAGTCCCAGCTACTGGGGAGGCTGAGGCAGGAGAATGGCGTAAATCTGGGAGGTGGAGCTTGCAGTGAGCTGAGATCCGGCCACTGCACTCCAGCCTGGGTGACAGAGCAAGACTCCGTCTCAAAAAAAAAAAAAAAAAAAAGAAAGAAAGTGGTCATCTTGACTTGTTCCAGTTCTTAAAGACTTTGAGGAAAATCCTCATTAAGTATGAGGTCAATTGTCAGTTTGTCACGTATGGCCTGTATTATCTTGAGATATGTTTCTTGTATGTTTGTTGAGGGTTTCTATGAGGAAGGGATTTTGAATTTTATCACATTATTTTTCTGCATGTGTGGAGATGATCATATAATGTTTGTCCTTCATTCTGTTGACATGATATATGACATTTATTGTTTTGCATATACTGAACTATCTTTTCATCCTTGGGATAAATCCTACTTGATCATGGTGTGTTATCTTTTTCACATGCTGTTGGTTTTCGTTTGCTAGTATTTTGCTGATAATTTTAAAATCTATGTTCATCTGGGATATTGACCCATACTTTTCTTATTTGGTATGTCCTTATTTGGTGTGTCCTAAGGACTTAGTTAGGCAAAGTCCTTCCTCTTGATTTATTTTGAAGTGGTTTGAGGAGGATAGTAGTAGTTCTTTGTAAGTTTAGTAGAATTCTGAAGTGAAGCCATCCAGTCCTGGACTTTCCTTTGTTGGGAGTCTTTTTGTTACTGATTCAATATCGTTACTCAGTTTTTGTTGGTCCAGGTTTTCAGTTTCTCAATGATTCACTTATGGTTGGTTGTGTGTGTCCAGGAATGTATCCCTTTCCACTAGGTTTTCCGGTTTGTTGGTATATAGTTGTTCATAATGGTTTCTGGTGATCTTTCCTATTTCCATGGTATCACTTGAAATGTTTCTTTTTGTATCAGATTTTGTTTATTTGAAACTTCTCTTGTTTTTTCCTTGGTTAGTCTAGTTAGCTAGTGGCTTATGCATTTTATTTTTTCAAAAATCTAACTTTTTGTTGTATTGATTATAACTTTAATCTCTATTTCATTTAGTTCTGCTATAATTTTCATTATTTCTATTATTCTAAGTTTTTGGTTTAGTTTGTTCTTGATTTTCTAGTTTCCTGAAGAGCATTGTTTGGTTCTTTATTTGAAATACTTCTACTTTTTTGATAAAGGTCTTAACTGCTATAAACTTCTCTCTTAGCACAGCTTTTGCTGTAATCATTTGCTTTTGTTATGTTGTTTTTGTTTTCATTTATTTAAAAAAAATTTAAATGTCGTTTCTAATTTCATTATTTGCCAGTCATTCAGAAGCATATTGTTTAATTTCCCTGTGTTTGTACGACTTCTAAAGCTTTTCTTTTTTATTTTTTTGATTTCTCATTTAATTTCACTGTGTTCTGAGATGATACATGATATGATTTCAATTTTTTAAAATTTTGTTAAGACTTGTTTTGTGGCTTAATATATGCTCTATCCTGAAGAATGTTCTATATGGTGACGAGAAAAAAATGTGTATTCTGTAGCTTTTGAATGAAATGTTCTGTAAATGGCTGATAAGTCTGTTTGGTCTAATGTGAAGTTTAAATCCAAGTTTCTTTGTTGATTTTCTGCTTAGAGTGGGGCACTGAAGTCCCAGTTATTATTGTATTAGAGTATATCTCTTCCTTTAGAGCTAATAACATGTTTTATATACTTGGACGTGCCACTGTTGGATGCATATATGTTTAGTATTGTTATATCCTCTTGCTGAATTGATCCCTTTATCATTATATAATGATCTTCCTTTGTTTTATTAAACTCTATTTTATCTGATGTAAGTTAAGCTTTTTCTGCTGTTTTTTGTTTGTTTGTTTGTGTGTTGTTGTTGTTTGTAGGGAATGAATTTTTCCATCTCTTCACATTCAGTCAATGTGTGTCTACATGTGATGAGTTTTTGTAGGCAGCATATTGTTAGGCTATTTTTTAAAATTCATTTAGCCAGTCTAAGTGGAAAGTTTAATCTGCTTACGTTCAACAATATTATTGATATGTGAGGGTTTATATCTGTCATTTTATTAATTGATTTCTGATTGTTTTGTATATCCCGATTCCTTTGGTTCTCTTATTATCTTTGTACTGTGCTGTTTTTTGTAGTGGTAACATTGAGTTATTTCCTTACTTGTGTGTTTGCTGTACCCATGGGCTTTATACTTTGTGTGTTTTTATGATGGTAAATATTTTTCTGATGACAGGGAAGCTAGATAGGCCTGTACTCGGGTCTCAGTAATTGCAGCGGTGGTCTAAGTGTGCCTGTCCTTGGGCCCCAGGGTGGCATATCCTGGCACCAATGTTCCGTTAGGTCATTTTATGAGCCTCCAGGCAGGGTGTTGATAGTGGCAGCAATGAGCTGAACAGGTGGATGGGTTTTTTGGCCCCTGGGTGGTGGATATGACATGAATGGTGATAGCATTGGCAGGACCAGCTTCTAACTCCCAAGCACTTCAGGCTGATGTTGGCAGCAGCCATGACCAGCCTGGTGGGTCAGTCCACAGGCTTGCAGGTGGCACTTGTGGGTGGGTGCCAGCAGTGGTTTGGTGGCAGGTTGTGTGAGTCTTGTCTTAGGCCCCTGAAAGGAGTTCTCAGGTACCAATGTTGGTGGACGGGGCTGGGTAATTCCCAGGCTCTCAATGGCATACTTGGGCACTGATGGAGATGCAGAGCTGGGCCAGGTGGATCTGTCCTCAGGTTCTCCATTGGTGTGTGCAGGTGCTGGTTGTAGTAATGGGGGGCAGGAAAATCCCCATTCACCTGACAGAATGCTTGAGTGGGCCAGCAGCAGCTATGCTGCAGCCCTGCTACTGAGGAGGGCAGGGTTGCTTTCAATGTTAGTAGCAGTAGGCAAGTGGCTAAGGAGAGTACATTTTTGCCCCAGATGGCAGCTGTATGCAGGATAGCCTGTCCTGAGGGCACTCATAAATGTGTGACAGTTCATTTTGGCCCTGATGGCAGCTACCAGTCATGGCAGTGGCTCTGGGTGGAGGATGTCAATAGGCTCCAGGAGTGTGGAGAAATAAGCGTTGTGGGACTCCAGGGATGGATGGAGTCTGATGGGTCTGGGCTCTCAAAATGGCACTATGCTATAACTGCTTAGGTCTTCGGGTCATGTGTGACACATTGTGAGCTTCCTTTCTGGAGTTACACCACATCCTTGTTTCCAGGCAGCTCCATGTGTCAGTCTCAGAGCCTGCAAGGATCAAGGGACTTTCCCATGGCTAGATTTGCAGGAGTCCTCAGTGGGAATGCAAACCACTAGGGGTCTCTCACTTACCTTTTGCCTGCATTGGGGCACCAGCTGACTCTAGCTAAGCAGGCTGCCTTACTTCCCTTTCCATTCTTGTTTTAGGTGTTTCCTAGTACTTCTCTGTTGAATTCGTGTCTCTCTTAGATGATCTTTTCAAAGTGTGATTATCTACTCACTATTTTGGTTCTTCTTTGTGGAGGAAGTTAGTACTAGATGCCTCTAGTCGGTCATCTGGAAGCTAAGCATGCTTCTTTATATATTATAATTTTAATTTTAAAACACTTCAGAGTTTACAGAGACATATGTAATTATTTCTTTTTATTATTTTAATGGAAGTTCCATGTGATACATACTGAAAAACATTTTCTACTGTGGGCCTTACATAAATGTAACATCAAATTCCTCATCTCCAGTTCTCTTGCTAAGCAAAAATTGCCCAACAGCACCTGCTAAACTACAAGGAAAATTCCCTCTTCTTCTGAGAACTGTTTTGGTCCAACTATTCGTAAAACCATCTGGACTTTTGCTGTTAAAGCTCTATAAAAAGTTGTCTTCCTTTCCCCCAAGGAAAAACATCCCTCAGAGTTATTCTCATGCTGCATCATTTTAGATTAAAGTTTATACTTAGCATTGCTCTGGTTGATATTCTCTCACTCTTATAATATGTTATTATTGCTGTAAGAATTTTGAATCACTACATTTTCATAGACTGTTTCTTGTGTATAATATTCCAAAATGTCATTCACTATTTATTGCTTCAAAGTTATAGAATAAATCATCTGTATCAGAACTGACATTTCCTTAACCCCATTTAGCAATAGAATTTGTAAATAAAATAATAATAAAAGTCATTTAAGTAATGGGAGTTTATGTCAAGGGTGAACCTCTGTATAAGATAACAATTAGAAAGCTTCTGGGAACTTCATTTTCAACGTTCAAGCACACAATTGAATTGTATGGCAATTTTTGACAAGAATATAATTTATATAAAAATTAACATGGATGGGATATTTTCATAATACATTTGGATTTATAGAAATATTATAGTTAAATAAATGTATGTGGGACTTAAGCATCTTATGCTGAGTATCCTAGAGTTGGAGTTGATAATTAAGACCACCTGCATCCACATAGGTTTACTATCAGGACTCAATACTAAGACCACTATGTTAAGGTGATTTGAACTATTGTTATGGGGTATTATTGTGCCTGAGGATAATGTTGAAAAACAGTAGTTAAATTCATTGTTTAACCTCAGAAAATTCCTGAAAACAATTTATTCATAGAAGAAAATTGTCTTATCTGTGTAACTCTTCTATCAGAAAAAGAGACTGCATGCCTGGAAAAAGTCTTCCTTTTTATCAAACATTTGCTTATCAAGGCATACTTGAGGAACTTCACATTCCTGTGCTCACCAATCCTAAATTATTTTGCAATTAATTTTGCCCAATCCCAATCTTAAGGCACAGGAGAAGTTTCTTGCCAGTGTGACCATGGAGACACTGCCGGTTCTCTTGGCAAACCAGTGCTCCTTGAGGAAAATGAGAAGAGAGAAATAAATGAGGCAGCTTGACAAATTATGGAGCAACTTGTTCTTCATTTTACTCAGCTTAAAAATGAGAATCATTGTATTTGCATTTTAATGTTTTTGTGAGAACTAAATGAGACAATATATTTAACATGTTTAGAAAAGTGCTAAACATCTAGGAATTCCTCAATAAAAGTTAGAATTATTAATAATTCCACATTTTGGTAACTACTAAGGTACTAAAAACACCCAGAAATATTTTTCAGGCTCAAACTGTGTATTTGTTAAAATATTTTTCAGGTGGCAAATTTAGTCACACCGTTGCAGAATTTCAGATCGCATGTATTACCTTGCCAATTATTATCTCTGTCAGCATAGTCTATTTTATCTTATAGATTAAATACTATACTTCGGTGTTTTTTAGAAACACTATTTGAGAACTGATTCACTATGGAAGAATGAAAACCATAAACTATATCTCCTCTCAGACATAATGTGCTAAAATGATAGTAAAATGAGTAGTGATAGTACTTATTGTAAGCAAGAAAAGTAACATTGAAAGAGCATGAAATTTAGCTAATTTTTTAAGCTTTTGTAATGGAATGCAATCTCCAGAGAAGTCGGCTGGAAAAAATGTTCTAGTTTAAAAACATTAGGATGGGACATCTACAGGGTTAAGCATAATTTTAGATGTGATACAAGGGCCAAGAAAGGCCTCTGGGAAATTGTCAGATTGATTATTTTTGACAAAACATTCAGAGAAGCCAGGTTTCTTCTAGTTTTTGAAGCTCAGATAGCTTTAGGATTTCCCTGTAATATAAAATATATTCTTGAGTTTGAGAGGCAAGACTGTGAACCAAGTATCTAGACAATCAGGCAGTACAGGGAACGCTCTACTTGTGCTTGTAAGCCATAACATAGAGACCACCCTCAAAATCCTAGCCAGCATATTGAGTTGAGAAAAAAAAAAAAAAAATAGTAGAGAAGAAAAATCATTAGTATTCACAGCTAACACTAAAGTATACATTTTAACCACGAGAAAAAACTAAGTGGATTAGAATTTGAAATGTATTAGATTTTCTAGATATAGGATTTAAATAAGAAAATTGATTGCACTTTACATACTAGCAATAAAAAGTAAGAAGAAATTATATTTAAACAACCTTTTGTACCAGTAAGAAGATGATAATATATCTAAGATGAGTATAGTAAAAAACAGGTAGTATCTTTGTGAGGACAATTATAAAATGCTACTAAAATATAATGAAAATGAAAAATATGTAATTTCTTCTTAATGGATTTAAGAAGAAATTATTATTTTGTAAATACGCTCTAAATTTAGCTATAAGCTCACATAATTTCAATTGTAACTCTGATCTATTTTTTTAAGAAAATTAACAAATTCATTTAAAAGCTTATTTGGAAAGTGAATTTCAAAATAATAACAAAATGAATTTCAGAAAAAAATAACTCTATAGAAAAAATATCCTGTCATATACTGAGGCTTATTATAATGCTATGTTAAATCAGAGAATATGACATTGATATCTATATCTATATCTGTAGAGACAGAGTGATGAAACAAAGCCCATAATCTATAGAACATATATAGATGAAATTGTCAGGTCAAATTAGTGAATAAAGATAATACTGTTCAAAAGTGTTAGAATTGGTTATTCATAGCGAAAAAAAAAACATTAAATCATTTCATAGCATTCACAAAAAAAAAAATTCTGAAGGAAATAATGAAATGATCTCAATGTCAAAAGAAAAACTTTTCTTTAGAGAATTTGCTTCTAGCCACCGCCATACACATTTACATTATCTGAGACAAAAGGTTTTCCCTCTGAGAGGTTTAGATGTGAGTGGGCTGGGAGCAGACTCCTAGATTGCTGGCTGATTGTAATAGCAGACCATGTGAATAAAGGTCCAAATACCTGAATGCTTACACCCTTAGAATTTTTCTACTTTCTTTATTCCTGAAGCATGTTGTTTAGTTTATCATGGAATTTAGAGTCTCTTGGACATTTGGGCTGAAATTGTTTTTCATTTGAACTAATATGTGCAGATTTTAATCTCTGGATTCATGTATTTATCATTCACATTTTATCTTCACATTATCAGCAAGCTAGTCCCATTGAAAAAGAAGCTGGTAACAACACTAAGGATAAAAACCCAATAAATTTATTCTGAAATTCAGCTTAATCCTCCCTGTTGCATTCCTTTTTTCGTACTTTATTGCATATATTTTGTGATAAACTACCTGCTTAGTAACATTTCTGTTTTGAGTCATAATGATGCATTGAATTTAACCTGTTGGAGATTATAAATAATTCTTGCAATTATTATAATTTTTAATATATTTTTCCAAGTTGTTTTTTTGTTAAAATTGACATTACTAAAATCATTTTACATAATAATAAAAACATAGAAAATTATTTCATAAAGAAAATATTTCTTATTGAATCAGCTTCTTATTATTTATTTTCTGAGTTATTTTCCATAAAAATTTACATACTCTGAATAAACTACTATATAAATTGTGGAGTGTAATATGGATTTGCATTTATCTTTTATTTTTAAGTGTTTCATTGATTAAATATCGCATATGTAATGATGTTATTCACATTACTCATATTCTTCTTTAGTAAGTCATATATAAAGTACACTAAAGACTACATTTATGAAATATACAAATCTAGTATATAGCCTCCACTTTACTTTGCTAAAATTTAACTCATGACATGTATTGTGAGTAGTTTCTACAGTAAAGGTAATTAAAATATTAAAGTAGAAATGCTACCTATAGTAAAACATTTAGCAATATTGACCAAATTTATGTGAACGACTTCAAAAATGGCAATATCCTATCATTTCTTATGATTTGAATGTTTCATCCAAAACTCATGTTGAATTGCAATTGCCATTGTAACAGTGTTGGGAGGCAGGACCCCTTAACAGGTGATTAGGTCATGAGGGCTCTGCCCCCATGAATGAATTAATGCTGCTATTTGGGGAGTGGGTTAACTATCTTGGGAGTGAGTTTGTTATCTTGGGAGCAGATTCCTCATAAAATGGGTGAGTTCAGGCCCCTTTGTCACTCGGTCTAACAGAGTCACTTGCCCTTCCACCTTCCACCAGGAATGACAGTATGAAGGTCCTGCCAGATGCCAGTGCATGCGCTTAGACTTTCCAGCCTCCAGAACCATGAGCCAAATAAACTTATATTGAATATAAATTACACAGTCTGTGGTATTTTGATATATCCACAAAAAATTTACTATGATGCCATTTATAATATGCATACCTAAAGATAACTATACATCTAGAGTATATTTCTGCCACTTGATTGCCTTGTTTCTGCAATTCCAGTGACTTTATGAATAATTTTTCCAATATCAATAATGAGATTTATTGCTGATGAGTATAATCAATAAATGTATATTGGTCACCCAAGTGTATGTGAAACATTCTGCTAAGCTTGGAGATAATGTATTGGATAGACTTACAAGGGACCAGGAAATTTATATTTGTAAAGAATAGTCAGTAAATAGTTCTATGGAGAAGTGTAACAGAATTGAATGCCTGAAGGCCTGAAAAGAAGTATACTTTGTATTTATTGAGGGAAACCTCTAAGCAAAAGAAAGAGCATGTTCAAAGATCCTGAAGTGGGGAAGGTAATTAGGCATAATTCAAAGGCTGCAAAAGTAGTGCATAGCTTGGAATCCTGCAAATGTGAGATGTTGCACTACATTTCACATTTTTGTGCATCATGTATTTATAATTAAAACAACACATTAGTGCTGGAGAAATGTTATTTAACAAAAAAAAAAAGTAAGAAAAACAAATGAACAAAGGAAGGAAGAAGGAGATGAAGAAAGAAAGAGAAGGAAGGAGGCAAGTAGGGAGAAAGAGCCACTGCTTTCTTAAAGCTAACTTTCTAATAATGGCTACAAACATTAAACAATTATCCCCACAACAATAATTTAACTTGGTACTATATAGAATTCTGAATGCTTGTCTTCAGGAAAAGTGAAAGATATATCAACAGAAGTAAAGGTTAAGTTATGCTAATTTTCTTGAAATGTAAGATACTGTTTTATCGTCATTTGGGCTTCTCATCATCCATCCAATATATTTATTGCTCTTGAAAGCTTTTAAATTTACTTGCATTCATTACTTTTCATTGGACTATTGTTAGTTTCTGTTATTGTTACTAAATCATCCATATACAAGTGAAAACATGGCTACTAGAGCTTAGATAAAAATACTCTCACATTTTATGCTTGAAATAATAAAGAATAACCAGGAGAAAAATGCCAGAACATAAACATTTCAATAAAATAGTAGAAAGCAAAACTTTTCAAACCTCAAATTACATAAAGCTGTGGAGTAAAGCAGTTGGCAATATCAGAGCATTAATGGGAAGACAATGCTGCGGCCATACAACAGTGAATAGCTGGGAAAATGGAGAAGGCCTAGCAACCAATGGCAGAAATCTACTGGCAATACCCATTCTGAGTGGGCAAATCTGCAAACAGGACAAAGTTCTATCTTGACTACTTTTAAATGGAGAGCAGATAAAAAGAGCAAGAAACTAACTGGTGAGAGTGGAGTGTGAAACACAAACATGCCAAATCTAAGAAAAACACACGTGCGCCCGTGCGGACGTGAAGACACACACACACACACACACACACACACAAAAGTGCCACTAGACTAATAGCTCCCACAAAGCAGGGCAGAATTTAATAAGCAGGAGCTCTGCTTTATAAGAGAAGCTTTGGGTGAAGGAAATTTTGGAGCTCAGAGATGACTGTAGAAACTTTTGAACTAATTGTGTTTTGAGATGCAAAAATATTTTAATAAAATTGCCTTTCCCTTTAGAAATTATGGGCAGAGCCCTGGAGCATTGAAACCTATACAACTCTCCTGGTCCTCCTCCTTCCCCTAGGAATCTTCTGTTTAAACACGGCCAAGAAAAATCCAGTTACAGAATTCTAAATAGTAACAAAATGTCATGAAAACAGGTAAGAAAATGTACAAGAGAGTCTCAAATCTTCCCATGTGTGAAGAAAAACTGTCAGAAAAATAACATTAAAAAGCAAATTGAGGCCCAGGTGAGGTGGCTCATGCCTCTAATCCCAGCACTTTGGGAGGGTGAGGCAGGTGGATCACCTGAAGTCAGGAGTTCAAGATCAGCCTAGCCAACACAGTGAAACCCCGTCTGTACTAAAAATACAAAAACTAACCGGTCGTGGTGGTGGCTCTTGTAATCCCAGCCACCGGGTAGGCTGAGACAGGAAAATCACTTGAACCCAGAAGGTGGATGTTGCAGTGAGCTGACACCACGCCAATGCACTGCAGGCTGGGTGACAAGAGTGAAACTCCGCCTCAAAACAAAAACAAAAACAAAAACAGAAAACAAATTAGATTTAATAATGTAACAAAAAGTAAAATTTCCAATAAAGAAATTTTGACTCATTTATTGACATGTTTGACTCCTTTAGTGACATTTCCAATTTAAATTCAGGACTGTGTATTTTTACTTCACAACATCTGTATTACCTGTCTATCAACTTACTTCCACACTAGCATAAAGTGCATAGAAATGCAAGATCTCACAGAAACTGGTAAAAGGCAAACTGAAACCACCAAAGATGACATTTTCAGCAATAGACTGGACATTAACATTGAATATAAGTAATTTTTAAAATACTTTGGTGAGGATAAGTGTGAAAAAAGAAAATATAAATGATATAAGCTCTGACAATTTAGAAAATAATGCAACTAAAAATAGGAGGAGAAAATAGAGAAAAGTTGAAAAGAGTAGTAAGCTTATGATTCTATTCCGTAAAAGCTGGGAATCAGATGTGATTTAAATGGAAAAATCATTCCAATTAAGTGTTTCTAAGGAATACACAAAAATGAAATACAAATAATTTAATGAACAAAATCAAGTTGCAAATAAGAGGAAGACATGGAGGAAAACAAAGAATGTAAACTTATTTTAGGATTATTTACTATGGAGAACCAACATAAATAATGTCTAAAGAAAGAGGGTTCTAAGTATACTATGTAATGATATATAGCCAAAGAAACTGTTAGACAAGAACAAATACTACTGATACAAAACATTCAAAAGGTGAAGAGGACAGAGCTTGTTTTAAAATGCTTTTTGTGTGTAAAATATAAATCATAATATAAAATGACAGAACTGAGACACAACCTGTTCTGGGTTTTCAGTAGGTATAAATGAGCTTAGTTTATCTATAAAATTAGAGTAGGTCATAAACAAAAAACAAAAAAAAAAAATAATTTATTTCTTCTTTATGACCCCCTCTAATTTTAGAGTAAACTCAACTACAATAAACTCAACTAAAATGAAGTAATTCAAAAGTTAAATACCAGAGTTCATAAAGTTTATATCAGACAAAGTATAAATCATGTAAAAAATAGAAAATTTTGGAGTCTTGAAGTAGAAAAATTGGTTCTCAGAAGAGAACCACTGTGTCCAGCCCCATTTAGTTTTCATAAGGTAGTGTATCATGTATTAAGATTAATATAATCAGTATTTAAGTGAGACCACATTTCTGTTGGTCATTAAACTCCGCTCGAGTATTATGAGTTAGTATATAGTTTGTTGAACTAAAAGTGGTGTTAAATGTTACTTATCCACAGCAAATTATAGGAACTAAGAAAAGTCAAAATACATGTAATTAATAATTGTACTCACATCTAGTTTTAGCCATCATAAATGTAAATATAATGATTTTACATATGACCAATCCTTCTTTAAGTTTCTGGAAGTTAGGCAGCTTTCTTATTGTTTACATGAATTTCTGTATTCAATAGATATCTTACTCTCATCAGACTAAACTACGTAGGAATAACTCTCATAATGTGATATATATATATATGTATTAATTTCCCGGCTCACTGCAACCTCCACCTACCGTTTCAAGCGATTCTCCTGCCTCAGTCTCCTGAGTAGTTAGGTCTACAGACATGGGCCACCATGCCCAGCTAATTTTTTGTATTTTTAGTAGAGATAGGGTTTCACTATGTTGGCCAGGCTGGTCTTGAACTCCTGACCTCAATCAGTCCCTCTGCCTTGGCCTCCCAAAGTACTAGGATTACAGACATGAACCTCCATGCCTGGCCTCTTGTTTGCTGTATTAAAAAAAAAAAAAATTATTAGACTTCTTTCATTGTAACAGCTTCTTGAAAAGTATTGTTATTCCTTTCCACTATAGCACTTTACTATAACGTTTTACCATATAAATAATTTAACAGATGTTTTTGATTTCCACTTCACAATATTAGTTAGAACATAGTCACTTATCAAGTTTACTTCATATTTGGATATTATTCTTACTCAAGGGATTAACTGTAGTTATTTCTTTTTTTTTTATTATTATACTTTACGTTCTAGGGTACATGTGCATAACGTGCAGGTTTGTTACATATGTATATTTGTGACATGTTGGTGTGCTGCACCCATCAACTTGTCAGCACCCATCAATTCATCATTTATATCAGGTGTAACTCCCAATGCAATCCCTCCTCCCCAGTGTGTGATGTTCCCCTTCCCAAGTCCAAGTGATCTCATTGGTCAGTTCCCACCTATGAGTGAGAACATGCGATGTTTGGTTTTCTGTTCTTGTGATAGTTTGCTAAGAATGATGGTTTCCAGCTGCATCCATGTCCCTACAAAGGACACAAACTCATCCTTTTTTATGGCTGCATAGTATTCCATGGTGTATATGTGCCACATTTTCTTAGTCCAGTCTGTCACAGATGGACATTTGGGTTGATTCCAAGTCTTTGCTATTGTGAATAGTGCCGCAATAAACATACGTGTGCATGTGTCTTTATAGCAGCATGATTTATAATCCTTTGGGTATATACCCAGTAGTGGGATGGCTGGGTCATATGGTACATCTAGTTCTAGATCCTTGAGGAATCGCCACACTGTTTTCCACAACGGTTGAACTAGTTTACAATCCCACCAACAGTGTAAAAGTGTTCCTATTTCTCCACATCCTCTCCAACACCTGTTGTTTCCCTGACTTTTTAATGATTGCCATTCTAACTGGTGTGAGATGGTATCTCATTGTGGTTTTGATTTGCATTTCTCTGATGGCCAGTGGTGATGAGCATTTTTTCATGTGTCTGTTGGCTGTATGAATGTCTTCTTTTGAGAAATGTCTGTCCATATCCTTTGCCCACTTTTTGATGGGGTTGTTTGTTTTTTTCTTGTATATTTGTTTGAGTTCTTTGTAGATTCTGGATATTAGCCCTTTGTCAGATGAGTAGATTGCAAAACTTTTCTCCCATTCTGCAGGTTGCCTGTTCACTCTGATGGTAGTTTCTTTTGCTATGCAGAAGCTCTTTAGTTTAATGAGATCCCATTTGTCAATTTTGGCTTTTGCTGCCGTTGCTTTTGGTGTTTTAGACATGAAGTCCTTGCCCATGCCTATGTCCTGAATGGTACTACCTAGGTTTTCTTCTAGGGTTTTTATGGTATTAGGTCTAACATTTAAGTCTCTAATCCATCTTGAATTAATCTTCGTATAAGGAGTAAGGAAAGCCCACATTGCCAAGACAATCCTAAGTCAAAAGGACAAAGCTGGAGGTGTCACGCTACCTGACTTCAAACTATACTACAAGGCTACAGTAACCAAAACAGCATGGTACTGGTACCAAAACAGAGATACAGACCAATGGAACAGAACAGAGTCCTCAGAAATAATACCACACATCTACAGCCATCTGATCTTTGACAAACCTGAGAGAAACAAGAAATGGGGAAAGGATTCCCTATTTAATAAGTGGTGCTGGGAAAATTGGCTAGCCATAAGTAGAAAACTGTAGTTATTTCTTTATTTCTAGTGCTTGCTCTCTCACCAGCTGCCACTCTCCTTTTTTACTCACTACCCATCTTTATTCTTTTTCTTTGCTTGGATGACATCACCCCAATTTTCAGCTGCTTTTCTTCTAATTATGATTCATGTCTCCTGTGTCTTGCACCTCTTCTGTTTCTGTTTTGTGCCTTGGGTAGTAATCAAATTATATCAATATATTTACCAAATGCATTAACCTTTCTACATTCCCAGAGTGACCACGGTTTTGGGTATCAGATAAGAAATGGACTGTTTTTTGTTTGTTTGTTTATTGACATGGAGTTTCACACTGACGCTCAGGCTGTAGTGCAGTGGAGCGATCTCGGCTCACTGCAGCCCCAGCTTCCCAGGTTCCAGCGATTCTCCTGCCTCAGCCTTGTGGAGAGTTGAGATTATAGACACGCACCACATGCCTGGCTAACTTGTGTATTTTTAGTAGAGACGGGATTTCACCATGTTGGCCAGGCTGGTATCGAACTTCTGACCTAAGGTGATCCGCCCTCCTTGGCCTCCCAAAGTGCTAGGATTACAGGCATGAGCCAGTGCACCTGGCCGTAATGGATTCTTTTAATGCTAAATTTGAGCAAATATTAGTAGATTTAAATGACTTACGAGAAAATAATTATCAATGTCAATAAGTACTTAAAACATGGTTTAAATTTTTAAAAAGCATTACAGAATTTCAAAAGATGTAATTAGAGTCCGTATTTGATTCAGAACATGTTTAATACAGCATATAGTGCAACTATTCTAATCACCTCTTTGAATATTAACACGGCAACTAGAACAATATACATACTTTGGTAATATTGACACTTTCCTTATTTATCATGTGAAACTGCCAGCTCAGTAAAGCACCACCTTTACACAATTATTTTACTGTCTTACAGATTAGAGTTATCAAGGAAGGCCATCCCTTCTCTGAATTATTCCTATTTTGTTTTCCTAACAGATTTCAATAATACTACCATTATATTGTGACCATTCAGTCATATAATGTCTACAAAATTATTAGCATATTATCTTATGCTATTAACACATTTTAGAAACATGTTTTAGAATATAAACAATCTTAACATTTGATTTTCTTCCCTTACCACGCACAAGATAATTACAAATGTTAAACATAATTAAAGGTAATATCTTAAGGTAAAAAATCATTAGTGGATTGAAAAACTGTGAAATAATTGGCACTGACTGGAGTTTTTCTTTTGCTCATTTGGGAAAAAAGTCAGAATTTTTCATGTTTCTTTCATTAATTAACTCAATATTTGCTTCTTTTTATTTTGGACTAATCTGTAATGTCAGAGACAGTATTACCTAAAAGTTTAGGTTAGCAAAACTTAAATTATAAATGAATAAACTCAGCAAAATGATTTTTTGTAAAAACTATAAAAATTTTGCTTGTCTTCTATCTAGGTAACATATAAAATTCCGTATATAATATACTTTGTTTTAATATTCTAACAATGGGAATTCAATTATTGAAAGTTTAATACAACAAATGTTGAGTCTTGGTTTAGTAAAGCAAGTCAAATGTGGTGAGACACATTCCTTCTCATCAAAGACAAAATGGAATGTTAAAAAGTTTTTGTAAGAGAAAGAAGACTAAAGAATTAAATTTAAATATAATGTTATTCAAATAATATAAAAAGTTTTAAATAAAATTCTGTGTATATTTTTTTCACTGCTATTCCTGAGTATCATTTCATCATTATTTTTGAATAGTAAAATTAAAGATACTATTCACATTGTAAACATCTTTATCACTCTGACATTTTTTGAAAAATTAGATTTTTTGACTCCATAAAATAATAATTCATATATTAATTGCTAAATTTTTCCAGCACAAAACAGTAAAATATTCTCATAAAATCTGACATGAAAATTTTACACAATATAAACATTCCTTCTAATAGACCACATATTTTAGTCTACTTCTACTTAGGAAGATATTGGGCTTAAACATTAAAAAGAGCACCTTAATTGTTCAGATTCAGTAAATGATGCAGTTAACAGGGATTGGAAATTATTCTCCTACTTGAACCAAACCAAAATAGATAAAATATATAGAAAAATGGTTTTCAAGACACTAGACATCAAGAAATGAAAACTCGTGATCCCTGAGAAGTTGGAAAAAGCTAATAAAAGCCACGAGTTTGCTCCAGTTTACTGCTGTGAAAGAGTTTTTGGCCATACTGCAGAGTGTGGGAAAACAGGCAAAGCTGATGGAAACCCTGAGCAGAGGAGAAGCAGCGGAGGCAATGCTAAGAGGTGCCTGGAGCTCACACGGAAAGTACTAGAAATGAGGAAGCTGAACAGAGGAAACTCTGGCCATGGGAGGGGGTTCTCTGTAAGTATTCAGCATAGCACTGTTCAGTGAATGTAATTAAGAAAACTAGTGGGAAATATGAATAGAATCATTGAAAGAATTAGAGGTGGTAATGCCAAAGGGTATACAGGAACAACAATATTTATTCATAAATAATAGAAAAATGCAAAAAGAATACAAAACAGATTTATAACATTAATGAGTGCTGAGGTCAGTCAAAATATCAATTTTTAAAGCAAAATAGCAGCCATTTATCATAAGATCTCCGATTTATGATTTTAAAATAATATTGCTGCATATATATATATATATATATATATATATATATATATATATATATATACATACATGCAGCAAAATGTACTAAAAATCCTTGTTTAAATAAAGGATTAAACATTCTTTTCAAGATCTCTTGTTTTTAATAATCTATTTTAAATATCTATTTCATCAGGGTGGACCTAGTTTATGTGATTCCTGGATATCTAACCATTTAAGAATAGCCTTTTCAGTATGACAGAAGGAAAGAGATGGCCCTATTAAGAAGTTCACACTGGTTGGGAGATGGGTTTATTTTATTAATATGCCTCATATTTACATATATCTATAAATCTATTGCTTTTGTTCAAATATTACATAATAACATTTTAAATAGAAAGAAAACAAATGTTCACATTGGTTATGTGCCATAAGCATCTATATGTAGATAAGGAATCATTTAACATCTGAAAACTTCATGTAATCTCACCATAAGGTTTTTTAAAATAATAACTTTAGGAAGGTGATATACAAAACTTATCAAATGAAAGCTATAAAAGTCAGATCTATACAGGAATCAATGGAATACTATAGTTAGAAATCCTGAATTACCTAAATAAGTGAATGCATTTATATGAATTCATGAATTAGAAGTCAATTTTCTCCAAATGTATAAAAAGATTAAATGCTATTACAGCAAAAATGGCAGCAGGTTTTCAGTGGAAATAGGAAAGCTGGCTTTGAAATATATATGGAAATTCAGTTGTTGACACTAGCTGATAATTTGAGGAAGTACAAGGTACAAGAAAGAACCTAAGAGCAAAACATAGTATAAAATGCAAATATTAAGACATATAAAATAGCATGTGTTGAAAGTGTAAATTAAATTAACTTGGATACTTTAGTTATTTTGTAAATTTATCTTTACCAACTATTCCTATTGTTTTACATGCTTGATACATGAGATCTTATAGCACTACTTTTCTGACAGTCTTTCATATTAGAAACAATACTATGGCCTTTTCTCATTCCTCTGTGTTGTTAATCATTAATTTCATCTAGAGCACAGAGTTTCTATAAGTGAAGCAATTTTTGCCGCATGTATTAAACCTAGACTTAAACACTTTGATAAAAAATAAAACAGAAAAAAAGACATTTAAAGACAAATATTTCATGTATTTTTTATATTTAAATAAAATAACAAAGTTTTGGCTCCGCTTAGTCTAAGTACTGATATTTTAAAAAGCTTAATAATTACTCTGGCTAGATTTGACAAACTCCACTTCCTCTTCTTTAATATATTAGGAAATGGTATTGTTCACTTAAAGCTATTAAACTGTTTCATGTTATTTCTTCCTATCCTAGAATGTCAGCCCACATACATTATTCACATGAAGCAGAGTGAACTTTAAATAGTGAGATTATACTGGAGGGAAATGAGAAAGCCATCATTCTCAGTTTTACCCCATACTGCTATTAAAGGTTACATAGGTGGTGATCTTTCTTTTTCTTTTTCCTACTTTTTTAAAAACACTTTATTTCTCCTTTTTTTTTTCTTCAGACTCTCTTATCTTATTCCTTTTCATCTGCCATAATATTCACATAATTCTGCTTGTTTTCTATATTGTGTGAAGGAACTGGTTGCATTATTTTAAATGATTTACCATCTTCATGTTGTGAGTTAGACGTTTAAATAACTTATGATGAATAAGATATTGTATGCCGTAGTACTTTCTATTCTTTGTGTAAAATGTGATCGAGGTAAATTACGAAGTCAGTAAATATGACAATAGTAGCCTGAAGAATTCGAACAGCAAGATTTATTCTTGTGTAAATTAAATCATTAAACAATGGCAATTGAAATAAAATGCTAACAGACCTTTCACTAAACAGTAAACTACACAATTATAGATGGTATTTCCTGACAATAATATGCCTGTTTATGAGCAAAATGTTTCTATAACAGCACTTCATATTTGATGATCAATAAATGCTTAAACACAAAGGGATAACATAAACATTGCACTTATTACTTAATCAGTTTATGATTTATGATAAAATATTTAAACTCAAACCATAAAATAAAAATACTGAAATGTATGGTTTTAAATGTTGGTTGTACATATAAAAAGTAGTAGTACAATCTAGAACCTTTAAAATTATTAACTACAATAATTGGTGTTACCCATAATCAGTACATCTATTTGTCCTTGATGATCTTTAATATGCTTCATGTCTGGGCATATTAGAAAAAATGTAAAAATCAAGAGTTTTCAAAAGTCCATAACTGATATACATACGTCTTGAAACTCTTCCTATACATTACAGAAAGACAGTGAGTTTTAGTGGATAAAACAAATGCTTTGAGTAATTATAGATCTAGTTTTTTTTTTTTTTTTTTCATTCACTTGTATGAGTAGGGGCAAGTTATTTAACTCTAAAGTTCAGTTTTATCATTGGCACAAAGAGGGAATAAAATCAATCCTATATATATATATATAGGATTTCATATATATATATGAAAGAAGCAATAGAATGAAAATAAGTTCATCTGTCTTCTGTTTCCTTCATTTTCTGAAAATACCCCTTTCTATGATTACTCTTACTTCCCTCCCAGTTCCATAACTATTTTTTACATATTTTAATTTTGAATTTATTAAAGACAGCTCATGGCTTTTTGGTTTCCTAAGTCCTTTCACTGAAAGATCTTCAAATATTGCCTGTGGAACTACTTTTAGACCTAGTCAAATTTTTGAACTGTTGTGATAAGTATCTGGCTGATGAGTGGCATCTTTCCTTGGATATCTCATCATTACTTTGATTTCCTAGGTTATTACTGAACTGACTTGAAATGTTACATCAACACAAAATCCTTCACACACATGTTTATAGCAGCTCTTTTAATAATTAAAAGACAAAAGCAACATTATGATATTATATTGATGCAAATAAATAATTGATACATTCATGCAGCCATATATTCATACATACACACATGCATCAGGAGAGTAGACATGGCTCCCATGTAGAAGAATCCCAGATAATTTATGTAGTTATTTCATCTTACAGTAGAAGAAAAATAATTCCTCACTACTTAGTGTGGGCTGTGAATAGTGACTTCCTTCCAATGAGTATAGGACTTGGAGAGATCAAGTAGCTTTATAGTGGAGAACCCTCACCAACATTACTACAGTCAAATAATCAAGATTAACATCAATGGTGATGTCATGTCTATAGTTTGTTCTCTTTTTAGTAAGTGATGAAGAGCACTTTACCTCAGTGATCTTCCTGATCTTCCTCCCTAAAACTTATAACCTCAGTCTAAACATGAAAGAAAATCAGATAAATACTATTGAAGCATCTTATATAAATATTGGAACAATATGTGACAAAACTACCAAGGTTATCAAAAATAAGGAAAGTCAGATAAATTGTTACAACCAAGAGGTGCTTGAAGTGACATGATGATGAAATATAACGCGGTATCCTAGCTAGGATATTGGAACAGAAAGCATTCATTACATGAAAACTAAGGAACTCTGGAAAACTATGGACTTTAGTTAAAAATATGAAAAAATATAGTTCCTGAAATTTATAGGATCAAAGCAAAATATTGGTTAAAACTCTCAAAAATTAGAACATATATCACTGAACTGGAAACCTGATAAAATAATGACAATCATAGACAATATATTCCAGGAAACCTATTACATACGCATTAACAATTCTAGAAAACCAAACAAAAGTGTAAATGAAAAAAATGAATCATCATAGAAATAATAGATCATGCAATATTATACATGCGAACCACATCTATAATATTATGGACTATATGTGTGGGTCATATGGACGTGTGTGTGTGTGTGTGTGTATAAAATCATTATTATAGATAAGTGTTACATCAGAAAGACCCATCTTCATATGTAACAGGGCAAGCACCCAGCAAACAATGCAAAGAAAGACCTACATAGACACAATTTAATATAATTTCAGCTGGGCAGCATGGCTCTTGCTTGTAAACCCAGCACTTTGGGAGGTTGAGGCAGAAGCATCCCTTGAGCCCAGGAGATGAAGACCAGCCTGAGCAACATAGTGAGACCATGTCTGTACAAATAATAATAAACAATTAGCCAAACGTGTTGGTGTGGGCCTTTGGTCCCAATTACTTGAGAGGCTGAGGCAGGAGGATCACCTAAGCAGTGGAGGTGGAGACAGCAGGATCACCACTGTGCTCCAGCCTGGCTGACAGTGTGAGAAAAAAAAAAAAAAAAAAAAAAAAAAAAAAAATTTAGAAAACCACAGGATAAAGTAAAGTTCATGTAATTTTCACTAGGAAAAAGTCAAAGATTATCCATAATAGAAATCAGTCATACTGGCATCAGGCTTCTCATCCCCAATACTAAAATCTTGTGGCAATGTAGAAATATCCTCAAAAAGCTGGTGACAAATAAAAACAGTAACAAATACAGTGCAAAAACAAAGAAGCTTAGAAAAACTAAATACATAAACAGTGTATGTGTAAACATTAAAGTATAATTTAGAGAAAATCAAATTTAAACATTAATAAAATAATTACATTCAAAGTTTAATACAGGTAGTGTTAAAATTCCAAGATAGCTGACACATGGTTACAACTCAGGAATTTTTTTTTTTTAACCATTTGCTTGTGTCAGGGTTGAGACAAATGTATTTGTATTCTTCTGGGGGATGAGTGGCCTGTTTATCATTATCCTGATGTTATAGCTTTTTACTGCAACAGTTTTCTAGGGAGGGCTGCTCTTTGACTCCAACCCCTAGACCCTGAACTTTGATTTTGGCAATTATACCACATGAAGACCTCAAAATTAAATCTCAAATTTACCTGTATCAACAAATACTTTCAAATTAAAATATACTTTAATATGTATTTGTCTCACTGCTCTGGACTCCTGCTTTTTGATTTGATTTGGTTACTTTGATTTGGTAGGTCTTCTTATTTTTATTTTTCCAGTTACCGGAAAACTTTTGAGGAGTTTTTAAAAAATATTTTTCTCAGCATTTTTACCTATTTTTAGTGGAAAGATTTTTGAGTAACTTAGTCCTGTTACCAGAAGTTAAAATAATCTACAAATGTAAAAATCTTATTTCTACCTATTAAATATACAAAACCATTGGGGGAATTAAGAGACGGATGAATCTGACACAGTGGCACCTTGCGTGCTTTACCTCTCTATACCCTGTCTCCATTAGTATATTTATATCCTCTGATATTATAGGAGATGACGAGCTAACTGAAACCATACTCACATAGTTCACATAGTGTTTTTGGTATTAAAATTCTTGTATGGAATGCTTAAAAGCTCAGACTTTTGATTTTCAGATATTTTAATTTTGTATTTAACACTTCTCTATGCAAGATATTAATTTGATTCTTAAATAAAACCCCAATAATTTGCCTCCTCCTGGAAAAACAAACAGAAAAAAGAAAAACAAACAAACAAACAAACAAACAAACAAAAAACCAGGCAGGCTAGCAGGTATTATCCTGATCTTGAAACAATAGGAAAAGAAGGCATATATAATTATAAACCTAAAGGTAGTGATACAAATACATTTAGATGTGGTGAGGGAGGAAGTTGTGAGAATTCTTATTAGATGAGTCCTAGCTATTTCAATGATATCCAAGATAAATTTGTCCTGTTAGAATTAAGGGACTATAGGCAGTATAAAAACGGCAATGAGATTAAGAGTTAAAATTGAGGAAAATGGAAGAGAGAGTCATCAGGTATAAAATGATTCATAGGCTATATTAAGGACCCAGCTAGAATGTAAATCAAGGAATAGTAGTTAATTCATAGATTTCTGTGAATTTTTTTCCTCAACACTTTTGGGAAACAGTTGGGAATTTTATGAGTTTGATTGGTTGCCATTGTGGTTGTTTTGCAGAAAGATGTTGGAAAGACAAGATGGAAAGAGAGGTCAGGTAAAGGACAGAGAGTAAATAATGTGATGGCTCATGTAGTGATATCTGAATAGGTAAGAAAATTAGGCCAGAAAAGACATAAATATTAACAAATGGCAGTGATGTTAGGATTGGAGACTTCATGAGTTTTCACATTACGTTTTTCAGTAAGATAATCAAAGAGCACAACATATACACTTTAAATATATGTTTGTTGATTCGTGAGGCAAAAATTCATACCATTACATTAAATTCATGACTCCTTACAATCAAAGTTTTAACCAACTTGATTTTTTTTCTTTCCACAAGTTTGATGGCAGGTAGTTTATTGTCATAGTTAACTTTTAAACCAAAGTGTTTTCACCTTGTACTCCATTTGATTATCAGCACTTTGGAAATGGATGATTAAGCAGGAACAAAAACAACTTCGCTGGTTACATTACTAATTATTGTTCATGTCATGAAACATATATTTGACCTGAGTTAGTATTCAGTTACTGAGAGAAGGGTTTTGCTTGTATTTGCTTTGAAAGTGGATGCAAAGAATGAACTGGTACTCTTAAGTGTGAAATTTCTTCTAGCATGATTTATGTCTAAAATCCTCTGAACCAATTTTGTCATTATATCACATTAACACTAATTGAACAGACTCAGATTTAGAGTCTTGTTGTTTGCAGATGAAACATAATTTAAATTCCAAGAAATGCAGACTGTCATTGCTTCTTATGTTAAATTAAATTGCTAGAAAATTATGCTGATATGTCTTAAAGTAACTAGAACTTTACAACTAAAAACTTTCTCTGAAACATTTAAGGAGTAATCACAATCATAAGGCAACTATTTGTAATCCCAGCATTTTGGGAGGCCATGGCGGGTGGATCACCAGAGGTCAGGAGTTCGCCAGCAGCTTGACTAACTTGATGAAACTGTCTCTACTAAATTAAAAAAAAAAAAAAAAAAATTAGCTGGGCCTGATGTCACATGCCTGTAATCACAGCTACTTGGGAGGCTAAGACAGGAGAATCCCTTGTACCTGGGAGGCAGAGGTTGCAGTGAGCCAAAATCGTGCCATTGCACTCCAGCCTGGGCAACAAGAGTGAAATTCTGTCTCAAAAACAAAACAAAACAAAACAAACCTGGTTGCATTACATATACCTGTAGAACACACAGGAAAAACAATAGTATAAGTGTTGGCTTCTGTTCTCCAGGACCCAAGTTTAAGCCCTGTTTTAGACCCATATTCTGGGACTGTAAAGAAGAGAACGATATCAGTAAAGCAGAATCTAGTTGTAAAAAGCTTTAAAACACACACACATGCTTATAGATAATTTACTAAAACCTTCTTTTACAATGGCGCTTCTTCCCTAACTTTCATGCTTCTATGAACATCTGATTCACTCTCTTCAAAAATGTTTATTTCCTTCTAAAGGAACTATTAGAGGGCTGAATCAATGCCATATTTACAAACTAGATTGCTGTAAGGGGTTATCCAGGGTTTTGGTTATTTTTACATTTCATTTACTAGGTTATAACATTTCTTTTCAGAAGTAAGTAGGTAAGGCCAAGAGCCAATAATTATAACAGAAATTATGTACAAAATCATAGTGTTCAGGTATTCAGGGATACCTTTGAAATCAATTCATGTAAAGATACAATGGAAAGAAGTTTTCTAAAAAATAAGATCTTGCTTTCTAAATCTTCTTTTGTTGCTGTTCAGACTTGAATTATTATTGAAAGGTCAGGTTTCTATTGTATTAAATAAATGTTTAGCTAAATGGAGACTTTTATCTATAATTGAATAGGACTTACAGTATGCACTTTTCCAGAAATATTATAAACAGAAACATCAAACTTTTATTATTTTGACCAACATCTTAAAAATCAGTCAGATGTGTTTATGTAAGGTGTTATAATAAGAAAGGCTAAAAATAACATATCCAATTTAAATTCAGTGTAAGATTTAATCACTTTCTAAATCAAACTTGTATGACCATTTCAATCTAGACTGGAAGACATTTACATAGTAGTCTCTTCCCAGCAAATAAAGTAGCATCAAAACACTGCATATAAACCACAAAGATATTACTATAAAATTACAATTAATTTGAAAGACTTCTAATTCTATTAAGTTATAATAACAGAATTGTTTTAAAATGAACATTTAAAAATCAGGATAACTTGAAGTTTATTTTAAATTTGTATTCTATAGAGCTCCGTAGATTAATTATATTTTAATTTCTAGTAATGATTTCATAAATTTTAGTATTAATAATTTTCTTTGAGCAAAAAAATCTGCATTCTTTCTTTTCTGAGAATTGGAAATGCTTTGTTACAAATAAGCAAATATTTTAGAGTTTGAATTACAAGGAGTCATCTCTGTTTCCATTATTCTCTCTGTGAACCCGACAGAAAATAAAACTTCTGGTAAATCCGTTAGTTAAGCTTGGAAATAAACAAACATTTGAAGATAACTGTAATCTTATTATTGGTCAATACATTTAAAAAGTATTATAGGTGAAGTCAAACTTTAAATACCCTTTAAAATATTTACCCATGTGGACTATGCACATTTTATTTTCTATACTATCTCTTATATATGGGTACATGCTTTTTCTGTGTTTGCTGCCACTACCCAAATTTGATAACCATTTCTTTTTACCTGGATTGTAATTATATTCTCTCTTTAGATAACCCCACTCCAGTGATTTTACTCTTGATTGCCTTTTCCCAGATTTAAACATCCTTAGCCAATTAGGAATCTGTTCTTATATTGTCTGTAGTGAATTCTCTCCATTTATTAGAATAACTCTATTTTTAGACAACCAAATCACCCCTGGGCAGCTTTGCACTATATCTTTATTCTGATTTATTTCGATTATAATTCTACATTATTTTACTATATGATATCTTATATACATCTGTTAGTGAAAGTCTGATTCTCGGTTGAATCACATTTTCGTATAACATTAGCTAAATTTACTTTTTACCCATCACAACAGCCTTATGTTGCCACTAGTTAAAGGTTATTTTTTTAAATTAAAAATATAATACAAAAAGATTTTTAAAATTGTTTTAACCAAACTCTTTTTACATACTGTTTTTGTATAACTTAATTTTATGTTAAACATTTTTAGTCAGGCAATTACAGAGGAAACACATAGATTGTCCAATTTTTACAATAAAATTATAAATAATTCATAATCCCCTAATGCATGACTTTTTATATACTTTAACTTTTTATTATTATGGACTATTTTTCTAAATAGTTGCCATTACCTGTAAATATAATACATTCTGTAGGTAATTATATCTTTATTTTTTCCATTTTAATGAGTTAGAACTTAAATACAATAAATTTCATATAAATTAAAAACTTGGACTAGTTTAACACAGTAGACAACTGTGAAATTATCATTTAGAACTAAGGAAATGAACAGCTCCTTCTCCCAACAATGTTTCTGCATATCTTCCTGTAATCCAATTTTCCTCCATTCCAGGCACCCAGTGATCTGGTTTCTGTTACTATAGCCTGCATTTTCTAGAATGTGTGTGCATATGTGTCTGTGTGTATGTGTGCTTACATATGTATATGTGTGTATGTATATAGGTCTATATATGAATACATATACATACATATATGTAATTATAGAGTTTTTCTTTGCTGGCTTCTTATGGTACACATATTTATTTTGACATTAATTTATATCATGGATGTATCAACAGGTTGTTCTCTTTTGTTGCTAAATAGTATATTCCATTGCACAAATGCATCACAAGCTGTCCATTCACCTGCTAAGGTGGATGGCTTTTCACCTTTCTTAGTAATGTTTTATAATATTTGAAAGAGAGTTGCCTTTTTCCTAATATCCAAAGTAAAAAATTCAGTCTTTGATCAAGTATGACTTAAGTGTATTTTTACTAATTTATCAGTTTGATCAAGTTTCCTATTATTTCTAGTTTGCTGAGAATTGAATTTAAGTATTTCCTTTCTGTCTCTATTTCAATGACTATATTTCCTTGTTTTGTTTGTTATTATGGTGAATTCCATTAATACAGTTTGGATGTGTGTTCTGTCCAAATCTCATGTTAAAATGTGATCCCCAATGTTGGAGGTGGGGTCTAGTTGGAGGTATTGGATCATGGGGGTGGGTCCCTCATGAATGGCTTAGTGCCATCCTCTTAGTGAAGAGTGAGTTCTTACTCAGTTTGCATAGGATCTGATTGTTTACAAGAGCTTGGGCTTTCCTCCTTCACTCTGTTCCCCCTGCTCTCATCAGTCATGTGACACACCTGCTCCCTGTTCACCTATCACCATGGTTGGAAGTTTTCTGAGGCCTTTACCAGGAGCAGAGGCTGACGCTATGCCTCTTGTGTAGTCTACACAACTAGGAGCCAAAATAAACCTCTTCTTTATAAATTACCCATCCTCAGGTATTTCTTTATAGTAACAAAAACTGAGACACACACACTCTTATTTATTGTCTAATGTTAAAATAACTGAATTTCTGTTATAAAACCTTCTTGATTATGATGGATTATTCTTTCACATATTTTAATACAATTTCATTGAGTTTTGCTTTGTCTTTTCACACTGTTTTGTATCACCTTTGAGCATATCTTGTAATTTTTTGTTGAATGCCAGACATGATGAATTCAATATAAATGGAGGTAATTAGACACTTAGTTTCAGGTTTTTTTGTTAATCTGGTTAGATGTTATATCTTCCTGATGGATTGATTATTTTATCACTATAAAATGTTCCTCATTATCTCTGGTAACGTTGGTTGTTTTGAAGTCTCTTTTGTCTGATATTATTATAGCTACTCCACCTTTTTTCTTTTACTTTCAATCTACTTGTATCTTTGAATACTAAGTATGTCATCTACAGATGGCATGCAATTGAATATCTTGTGTTTTAGTTCAGTCTGACAATCTCTGGCTTTTCATTGGATTATTTAATCAATTTACATTCCATGTCACTATTGATATATTTGAATTTACATATGCTACATATTCATTTTCTGTTTTCTATATGTCTCATGGCTTTTTTCCTGTATTTCTTCTTAAATGCTTTCTTTTGCATCATTTCCTAAGGTAGAATTTTAGCAACAATTAATTTTTTTTTACTATTTTTGAGTTATTAGTGGTTGTTCTAGGATTTACCGTATACATCTTAACTTGTCAGATAAAGCTTTAGAGTTACACTAACTTAATTCTAGTATGATATAAAACATTATTCCATAGATTTCCATTCCCTTTATTCCCTTTTGTGATATTACTGTTATGCATATTACATTTACAGATTTTAAAAAAATCAATGATTCATTGTTATAATTATGACTTTATATATATTATGTGTTTTAAAGAAGCTGAGAGAAGGAAAGTGCATATTGATAGATTTTTGTTGTTAATCTTCTTATTTATAATTTAATATATCTTTATTTCTGTGGATTTAAGTTTTCATTTTGAGTATGTACTTTTGTTAGTTTTACAATAATACATTTCCATTTTTAGGGAAGTTTTAGGTTCACAGCAAAATTGAGCTAAGAATGCAGAGTTCTCATATACTTCATGTCTATACACATGCACAATATTCTCCACTATTAACATCTCATAACAGAGTGGTACTTTTGTAACAGTTGAGGAACCTACATTTACATATCACTGCTACCTAAAGTTTATAGTTTTTGCTTACTTTAGAGTTACTTTTTGTGTTGTACATTTTATAGATTTGGACAAATGTATACTGACATGTATCGAGCATTGCAGTATCATAAATAATAGTTTTCTTGCTCTAAAAATCCTCTGTTTTCCTATGTTCTTCCCTCTCCACTAATTTCCAGCAACCACTGATCTTTTTTTTTTCTTTCTACTAAATCCATAGCTTTACCTTTTCCAGAATGTCATATGTTTGGAATGATATAGTAGGTAGCCTTTTTTGGATTGGCATTGGCTTTGCTTTTACTTAGTAATATGCAATTAAGTTTTCTCCATGTCTTTATATGGCTAGATGGCTAATTTCTTCTTACAGCTGAATAACATTCTGTTGTCTAGATGGACCACTGTTTATCTGTTCGCCTAGTCAAAGACATCTTGGTGCCTCTAAATTTTGGTAATTAAGAATACATCTGCTGTAAACATCCATGCAGAGGTTTTTGTGTGGACACAAGTTTTCACTCCTTTGGGTAAATAACAAGAGGCATGATTGCTAGATTGTATGGTAGTAGGGGGTTTACTTTTGTAAGAAAGCTGCCAAACTATCTTCAAAAATGGCTGTAGTAGTTTTCACTCCCACTAAACATGTGAGAATTCTTTTTGTTCCCCATCCTTAACAGTATTTGATGTTGTCAATGTTCTAGGCTTTCTAATAGATGTGGAGCAATATCTCATTGTTTAAATTTACAGTTCTCTAATGACATATATGTTGAACATTTTTTCATATGCTCACTTGTCATCCATAATTTTCTGTGGCGTGATGTCTTTCAGGTCTTTTGCCCAATTTTCAATCAGGTTGTTTTCTCATTGCATTTTAAGAGTTCTTTGTGTATTTTGAATGATGACCTTTCATCAGATGTGTCTTTTGCAATTCTTTTTTTTCTCCCAGTCTGTGGCTGGACTACAATTTAGATGTATCTTCAATTAATCTATCAATCCTTTACCAACTTTCTTTCACCACAACTTTTACTGTGGCAATATTCTTAGGTTTGAACTTCTTCATACTCCATTGCAAATGAAGTCAGTTCCTGTGAGAGATATTTGGAACTCTCTGGGTGTCCTCACCTTTCCCCATCCAGTAAAATCTCTGAGCCACAGCTTTAGTGCTATAGATGGAGACAGTGGTGAAATGGGAGAGTTCCCTTATTCCCCTCGTAGGGCATCAACAGGGGTGCGGCTCTCTAGTTCCATTAGGCTGCAACTGAAACCTGCAGAAGGGCAGGTGCAGAAGCCTGTGTGAGCACTTTTAGGCTCCAGCCCCATGGCACTATCTAGCGGTGTCTGCAACTCCCAAAGCCCTAGTGGGCGTACGTTACAAAGCTCTTTCAGATTTGCTATCTGCAGATGGCTTGTGTGTCAATGGGAGGGGCCAGTGTGACAGCCTTCTGTATCCCGAACTCTTGCTCAGTGTCCCAAAATAATTCGATCACACGCCGGCCCGAAGAATGAGTGCAAGGTTTTATTGAGCGGTGGAGGTGGCTCTCAGTGAAATGAATGGGGAACCAGAGGCGGGGATGGAGTGGGAACGTGGTCTTTTCCTGGAGTCTGGCTGCCCAAGGGCCGGACTCCTCTCCAACCGCCCCACTGGCCGAACTCCCCTCGGCATCCAGATGTCCCTCCTTTTCTCTCTTTCTCTGCCGTGTTGTTCCACCGTCGCTGGTCTGCTGGTCTCGACGTTCAGTCGCTTATATTTGTTCCCACTAAGGTCTCGGGTTTATACGGGCACAGAATGCGGGGAGTGGCAAGCCAGGGTCGTCTTGGAAAATCCAACATTTTGGCGCCAAACAGGAGTACGTGTTCTCACTTAGGTCTGCAGGCAGAGGCCTGAGGGAGGAGCCTTCGCCAAGGACCCCGCGCTTCTCTACACAGTGCTTACCTGCCTCCCTCCCTTATTAGTTACATACTTAACTCTAAGTGAAAAGCCTTTAGAAGCTAAGCACTTGATGGAGATGGGGAATGATTAGGTTTTTTTTTTTTTTGGCCTACCTTTCTTGGTATGGAATCCCTGCTTCATGAGCTGGGGCACGACTGTTCTCACGGCATTGCATCTAAGGTAAGCCTCTACTGCATGAGTAGCGGCCAGGCAGAGAAGAAGGAACTCTCATGTCTTAACCATAATTACCCAGAACATAGCATTAGCAATCGATAGAGGGGCTTATGCTTATTACCTGCCCCTTCCAGAAAGATAGCTGTCTGACTGGGAGCTTAGGAGAAAAAGCCCCCAGTGTTTTTCGCTGTACCAAACTAGAGTGGAATTTTAATCTCATTGAGCTGGAAGTGGGAAAAGAAGACATGAGTCATGGTTCAAATAACACAGATTCTCAGAGTTCTTTGCAAATTTTAATGGATGTTCTTGAATAAATATTTATTTGATTTATGTTTTTATAACTACTTTGAGTTTCTAAATAGTTTTATGTTTTTAATTTTCATCAGTTTCACTGTTCAGTTGGTCCACAGAGTTCCTCACACTGTCGTGGAGAAAGTAAAACTCCTGCTAACTCCTTTTAATTGTATTTTACCAAATAACTGGTCTGTGACATGGAAGGAAAAGACAAGACTGTGGCAATACTTTAGGAAGCATTGCATGAGAAAGTTCCTTAATCTTTAGATAACACTTTAACGTTGTGTCTGCAAACAAAATTATTTTGAAATGTGTGATTGAATTAGCTACACCAATCAAAGAAAGGGTCATTGGGATCAGACAACCTTCTCTGACTTAAAAAAATAAAATCTGTTCAGTCAAAATTCCTAGAAGATTATGCTGATAAAAACACAGCTATAATGAATTGTTTTCAACTATTAAAAAGATGGAAGGAAACAGAACCAGACATGATAGATAATCTGGGTTTTAGTCTTGATTATTTCTCTAACTGAATGTATGACTATGGAGAAAACAATCACATTTTTATTCTTCATTTTATTCATTTGTAAAGTAAAGGAATGGAACACTCTTATAGGCCAGATTTGGATCCTCCTTATGTGGATTCTATTTACTGTACTAACTTCAAACACCATCTCCTTCTGGTGGATTTTATGTACCTTGCATAGATATGAAGTAGTGTTTGGTGAATACTTCTGGAATATTACTTACTTCATTATATTAAAATTATCTGTTTACTTGACTCTTTCCCTCATGAACTATCATCTTATAAAAGTTGGGATTATTTTCGCTGAAAAAGTTAAAGAATATGTTTTATATAGGAGAGACTCAACTCTATTAATTCAAAAATTTAAATTAACTGATTTTTTTGCCAACTTTATTCACATTTTCTAAAGCCTGTTTCTTATTATGATTTGATATATTTTAGAAATACTTCTGTCTCACAATGATTTACCTTTTTAACTTCTTTAAAAATTAAATAACTTTAATCTTTGACCTTTGTCTTTTTGGCTACCCATTCTTTCAATTTTTCCTAAGACATGCAGCTATACTTTTCGACTAAGAATTACTATTCAGCCGTGCAGTGCATAGATGGTATATTTTCCCAACTTTCCGGTAAATGGTTAGAAAGGACAAATACAGAAAGTTCAGAGAAACTGGTCAGGAGGTTATTCAGCTAAGATTGCAAGCAAAAGTATTTTGTTAGTATGTCACTATTTTATAGCAGTTCCAAAACCAGAATTTAATCTTTGCAGGTCAGGATGCTAAACTTACATATTAAGCTATAAGTTGATTAGATAATCTTTTATCAATTTTCACCCAAACCTAAAAAAAAAATATATATTTTAAAATCTATCCTGCTAAATTCTATAGTGTACATTGAATGAATAAAAAGTGTTTTTGCGGCTGGGCGTGGTGGCTCATGCCTGTAATCCCAGCACTTTGGGAGGCTGAGGCAGGTGGATCACAAGGTCAGGAGATGTAGACCATCCTGGCTAACATGGTGAAACCCTGTCTCTACTAAAAATACAAAAAATTAGCCGGGCATGGTGGCAGGTGCCTATAGTCCCAGCTACTTGGGCGGCTGAGGCAGGAGAATGGCATGAACCCCGGAGGCTCAGCTTCCAGGGAGCCTAGATCG
>NC_045438.1:68857704-68893415 GCF_002776525.5 Piliocolobus tephrosceles
TTTTTTTTCCATTTGTTTATTTCAATAAAAGGACACCAGTCCTCCTGCATTGTTTCCTCGTTGTTAACAATAAAAACCTGTCCTCTTCAGGTTCTTCAGAGAAAACACCTCAGTGACCAACTCTTCTCAAAAGTAAAAATTTCATATTACGGGAATAATCGCTCAAAAGAGTTTATATTTTATCTTATAATTACAGAATTGAAAATCGAAAACTGACTTTCTTCCGTTGTAGGATGCATTTAATGGAAAGATATTTAAAAGTTATATAGTAACTTACTTTGTGATAATTAAATAAAAATTGCTCTTTTTATTATACTTATTCTGCCATGTTCATTCTTTGCTATTCACGAGGTACTGGAAAAAGTCATTCAGTTCCAATAAAAGATGACTTTCTTCTGAGCACTATGTGTTTTTGTTCATCCTAGTGACTACGAGAATCTTATATATTAATTATGTTTGATTTTCTATTTAGGAAGCAAGCCAAATTTGTGACACACTTCTAACCAATTATATGAGTTTAGATACTTCATAGGACTTTATATTTTTCTTCTGAAGATAACCATATGTTTCTTATTTAATATATTTACATTTATGCATTTTACTATATTTTAATTATTTGATTGAGATGTTTATTAGAAGTTTATTGACAACTGTAATATTGCTTCAAGTATCTAGAGAATGTCATTCTCAGAAATTCAAAGTAGTGGTCAGAAGATTGCTTGCAGGAGATTCAGAAAAGCAGGAGACTGACAAAGGGGCCCTAAATTCAAGTTTTCCACACATCATTCAAAAGCCTTATTAATCAACAAGCTGATATGGAGAAGAAAGAAAGTTTCTACTCTTCAATTAGCTTGATAAGAAAGACAGTTTGGCTATATTCACACTGACTGGATTTAGAGTTTAGCTCTGCCACTCACTAGCTGTGAAATAGTTGGCAAGTCAACCAACCTTTCTGTATCTCAATTTTTAGTTCTATAAAATTAAAAAAAATAGTGAGACTAAAACCTACCTCAAAATGTTTCTGTGTGTGTAACCACTCTCTACACACTCAAAATGTTGAATAGAGCTTGGTGGGGGGTGACTACTAAGTGAATGTTAGCCTTTTAATATCATTGGTTAAAGGATATATGAAATAATTAAAGAACTATGTAATTTTGCAGCATGCAAATTCCTGTTGAATTGGTGTTGCAAAATACATATGTGTGCATGTGTATTTATACATGTTTAAACATATGTATATATATCATTGCTATCCTATGATAGTAAGATATCTTTAGAATATGTGAAATTATTATTTCAACTTGAACTAAGAAAAAAGTTGGACAAAAGCAACTTTTTTCTATCATCTTAACATTTACAAATTTAGAACAGATATATTATATATTAGTTCACGTAGAAATTAATAAAAAAGAATGTGAAAGAATTTTAAATATTTGACGAGAAATATTATCTTTTAGCTATACTCTTGCTTTCTGTTTTCATAAATACATTAGTGAATCCTTAGGTGAATCGACCAAGGTTGATTATTACTTTTGTTTCAGTTATCTTTGAACAAGATGTAACATACTAAATCATCACATAATGTGTATTATATAAATGATATTTTTGGTTATAGTTCAAGTTATAATAGTGGTTACATCAGCTGGCTTTGAGTTTATTACAATGTCTCCTTCTTCCAAGTTTATTAGAAAAAAAATTTATGTTTGCAGCATTAGCAACTAGTAGCAATCACAATGTAGTAGCAATCACAGTGACTGTTTATGACCACATGATTTGGTTCTCAGCATGTTAATGATTCCTTAAAGAAAGAAAACCAATTTGAATATAATATGGTAACCACTTATCATAAAATCCAGTAGTGAAACACCATGAAGTTTAATACATTTTTAATTTTATGTGTTTTATGCTATAATTTCTAAGAGACTTGATTAGATTCAAGGGGAAAAAATATGACTAAAATAAAAATAATGACTCACATTGAATAATTTTCCTTCCTCCAAATAAGCTATGATAATTGAAAATTGTGACTTTAGGGGTTAGGTTTAACTATCTTTAAAATGATCTTTTCATTGTTGACTAACTATTCAAATGAGCTCTGATTTGAAACAGTCATCCTTTTTAAAGGCCTTTGACAAATATTACTAGGTGCCCTGTATCCACATTTCCAGTTCCATTATTTGCGTCTATGAGTTGGCTGTCAGAATGAAGTGCGGAATCAGACTGGTCTTTTTGAGGCCATTCTGCCTTGAGCAAGAGATTATAATCAAATCCCTTTGTGTCTGATTTACACAAGTAACATCTCTGGACTTTGTAAGGTGTTACTATTCCCAGTTTCTGAAAATTAAAGCAATCTTTTCAGCCTCTTTTACCAGAACAAAATACATTTACTAAATGTTAAAAAAAAAAAAAAAAAAAAAAAAGGAATGTGAGACCAAAGAGGTGCCAGTTCATGGATTCATTAAGGCTGGGTATGCACTCTGAGGCAGTGCTGCTTTTGCTAAAAGAGCTGTATTCCACTGTGGAGAGTCCCTTTCTGTGAGCAAGCTGACAGCTGGCTCAGTTCTGCTTCGACACATAGCTGCCCAGGAGTCCAGCTGGTTGTTTCTGGGGATGTGGTCAACAGGAGGACTGATGAGATTTCAGTTAATCAAATTTCACACAAGCCAGTAAGTTTAATTCTGCAACTCCTAAGCAAAATCCTGCCAAGTCCACTTTATGTGAGTTTTGAGCTATGAACTTAAAAACCTGCTGTGGCTGCTCTCTTAGGCAAAGGTTTTCTAGTGGTAAGGCCTTATGGAAAGGGTGCCTGTGTTTCTCGTTTTTCAAACACTGGGGAACATACGAGAAGTGAAGTAGTGTCAAGGGAGAAATGTAATGCTGACTTCAATAAATCAAGAGGCTTCTCATCATAAGCAAAAACTATCAGGATGACTCAGTACAGATCAACCTAGCTGATAATGAGATGGTTCTCTCTTTCATTTACCTATACGTTAAGGGAAAGTCAATTGACTTCCCGGATATAGAAAGTCTACCTTCACAGTGGAGTAGTCAGTAAGAGCAGAATAGAACTGCTCTTATATTCTGAGCAGTTATATTCTGCTCTTACTGACTCTAGTATGTTGCCCCTCCAATCCATCTTCCACATTTCTGTCAGAATGATTTTTTCTAAACATTCATTTAAGAAAGGAAGTCCTCTCTGACTTCAAACTATTAGATGGTTTATTTTGCTCCAGTTTCCCTAAGACTGACTTTCAATATATTCACAACTAGATCTATTTAATTTTCCCAGTTTAATCTTCATAACTTACATCTCATTTCCAAACAAAACACTCAAATTTCTAATCAGCATGTAAGTCTTAATTTTCTACAGCCTGAATTGGTTACTTCTTCATTTATGCAACTTTATACAATTATTACATTTAAACATGATTATTCATTTATTTGCAGAGTGACTCCTATTATCCTGGATTTCCTGGAGTAAAGAGACTACTTGAGAGACAGTTTTTTAGTCATTTATCAGTATTACCTTGAACAAATGCAAAAATATTGTTGTTACTTGCTTTATATCCATTGAATACATAAGTTAAACGTAAATTTCAATAAGAAAGAAAATTTTGACAGCAGGCCATAAGTATTGATTGTTCATTTTCTCAATTAGATTCTTTTATAAAATGATCAATCAGAAAAATATTATGCAGACAACTTACAATGTTTGGCATGCATCTCAAAACATTTGAGGCTGATATTCAGTATTATGTAACTTCACACAGAAATTAACCTTTATTTTTAATGTCAGAAGGAGAACATTCAGTTGGAAATACCAGGGGACTGACCACTATAAATCTTATGCTATTATTTTATAAACCACAATCTCTTTTATGAGTGAGTTTGTACTAATGGCTTTAGCAATCCATTATTCACACATTTTAAAATATGTTAATTTAGAAGCTATGTTTCCTACAACTTGAAACACCAGTTGTATTTGGCATTTTAAGTTAGCAAAATATTAGTAAGAGATAAATGTATTTTAATTAACCAAAGAAAATGTAACACATAGTATTTCACGGTGATGAATAGAAGACTAGATATGTTGACACAATATTAACACATCATAACTTAATGAAAAGTAGATATCATCTCAATCATGGCTCTATATGTGCCATTATGCTTCATTTAGGCATATGTTTTGAAAATGATCACTCCAGTACACATACATAGTTCATTATTATTTGATGTTGTAAAAAGATATAATTATCTTTGGATCTATTTTCAGAAATTTGGCAGTGTGATAGATTAATTGAAATGCCTGCCTTCCTTCCTTCCTTCCTTCCTTCCTTCCTTCCTCTCTCTTTCATTCATTCTTTCTTTCTTTGTTCATTCTTTTCTTTTCATTTTTTAAGTTTTTTTTTTTTTCTTGCTTGTGGATATCCAATTGCTCCAGCACCATTTGCTACTACCTTTTCTCTACTCAGTTGCTTTTGAGACATTGTGAAAAACAGATTGCACATATTTTTTAATAAATCTAAATCTTGGTTTGCTATTCTGTTCCATTGGCCTATGGTTCTCTCCTTCAATATCAAAAAGGCTTGATTACTGTTGCTATATAAAAAATCTTAAATTTGGGTAAACTGATTTCTCTCATTTTATTCTTCTTTTAAATTCTATGCTGGATATTTTAGTTACTTGTCTTTTCATACATATTTTATAATAGTCTCTATATTTCTAAAAGTAAATGAATGTTTGATAGGACTGTATTCAGCCTGTATATTAATTTGTAGAAAATTAATATCTTCACTGAGTTTTCCAACTTATAAACATGGTATGTTTTCCCATTTATTTGTACTTTATTTATTTCTTTCATCAGTGTTATGTAGTTTTTAGTATACAAGTCTTTCAATAGCCTTAGTCCATTTTGTGTTACTCTAACAGAATATCTAAGGCTGGGCAATTTATAAAGAAAAAAGGTTTATTTAGTTCTGTAGGCTCAGAAGTACAAGAAGCATGGCGCCATTGTTTGTTTGGCTTTGGGTGACGGCATCATGCTGCTTTCATTCATAGTGGAAAGCCAAAAAGGTGTGGGTGTATGCAAAGAGATAATATGGCAAGGAAGGAAACAAGAGAAATTGAAGAAGCAAGACCCTTTTAACAACCCGCTCTCTTGGGAATCAGTGACTATCTGCTCACCCCTGTAGGAGAGCATTAATACTCATGAGGGATCTGCTCCATGATTAAAAGACCTCCTTTGAGGCCCCATCCTTCAAAGCTACCACATTCAGGATCAGATTAAAAAATGAGTCTTGGTAGGGACAAACCACATACAAAGCACAGCAATAATATTAGTTTTTATTTTTTAATTGTATTCTCTATAAAGTTGAGGATGGCCTTTGCTATTCTTGTTGTTTTTAGAATATTTACCATGTATGAATATTGAATTCTTGAGAATGGTTTATCTGCATCAATTCAAAATATCATTTTTTTCTTTAGCTTGTAGTTAATAATAAACTACACTAATTTTTTTCTAATATTGAGCAAACCTTGCATCCCTGGAATACACCGCAATTGGTCATTGCTGGAGTTTGAATGTGTTCCCCAAAATTCAGGCATTAGAATCTTAATCCCCAATGCAATGGTATTAAATGGTGGAAACTTATAAAAGATGAGTAGCTCATGAGGGCTCTGCACTCATTAATGAATTCATGTTATTGTAAGACTGACTTTGTTGTAAAAGTGAATTTGACAACCACTTGCCTCCATGCTTTTTTGCCCTTACACATTTTATCATGGGAAGATGCAGCAAGAAGTCCCTCACAGAATGTACTCCTAGATCTTGGACTTCCCAGACTTTAGAACCATGAGCCAAATACCTTTCTCTTTATTACACATTACTTATTCTCAGGTATTATTTTATGGTGGCATAAAATCATAAAATGGGCAGATACATTTATGGTGTATAATCCTTTTTATATGTTGCTGAATTCTATATGCTAATAATTTTTAAAGATTTTAAAAAATCTATATTCATGACAAATATTTTTCTGTTGTGTTTCTTTTCTTTTTTTCTATTTTTGTCTGGTTTGCATGTCAGGGTAATACTATATAAAATAAATTTGAGAATATTATTTCATCTTTCTTTTTTGGGAAAATACTGTTTAGAATTGTTATTAAATCTTTAAACATTAGGTACAATTTTCTAAAGGAATAATTTCAGCCTGGAGAGGTCTTGAGTGTATTTTCGCTTTTAAGAAATTAAGTGTTCTTAGTAAATATAGTGCTATTAAAATAACCTCTTTAATATTGGGTAAGTTGTGACTGTGTTTCTTATTGAATTAATATATTTCATCTCAGTTGTCAGATTTATGAGTTCTCCCTAATTAGCATTTTAATGTCAGTAGGGTCTATAGTGATACCTTCTGTTTCATTCTTGTTACTGGTGATTGGTGTCTTGTCTCTTTTTTTTTGTTTGTTATTCTTGTTAAAGATTTTACGTTTTTATTGACAACATTTTTACTCTTTTCAATAAATCCGCTCTTTGTTTCACTGATTTTCTCTGTTGTTTCTGTTTTACATTTTATTTATTTCTGATTTTATTTCTTTTCTTCTGCTTGTTTGGGTTGATTTTACTCTTCTTTCGCTCGATTCTTGAAGCTTAGATTACTGACTGACTTCATTTATTTTTCTTATGCATAAAGTTAAGACTAAACTTCTCAGCAGTGCTTTGGCTGTATCTTACATATTATGATGTGCTATATTTTCATTTTCACATTTATTTTCATTCAGTAGTTTTTATTTTAAAATGTTTAATCACTCTCCATTCATTTATTTATTTATTTATTTATTTATTTATTTATTTATTTATGTATTTAATTTTTAAAATTTTTTTTTTGAGCTGGAGTCTTGCTCTGTCGCCCAGGCTGGAGTGCAGTGGCCCGATCTCGGCTCACTGCAAGCTCCGCCTCACAGGTTCACGCCATTCTCCTGCCTCAGCCTCCCGAGTATCTGGGACTACGGACGCCCGCCACCTCGCCCGGCTAATTTTTTGTATTTTCAGTGGAGACAGGGTCTCACCGTGTCAGTCAGGATGGTCTCGATCTCCTGACTTCGTGATCCACCTGCCTCGGCCTCCCAAAGTGCTGGGATTACAGGCGTAAGCCACCACGCCCAGCTATTCACTCTTCTTTTAATCTTTTATTTCTTTGCTGAGACTTTATATTTCTTTATTAGGCTTTTTATTTTTTATGTTTCAAGAATTTTAATAACTGTTTATTGAAACATTTTTATCATGGCTGGTTTAAATTCTTTCTCAGGTAATTACAATATCTCCAACATCTTGAGGTTGAATCTATTGATTTTATATATATATATATTCAGTTTTACATATATATATCCTGGGTTTTGGTATGTTAGATGATTTCCAATTGAAATCTGTACATATTTGCTATTGTGTTGTGAGATCCTGGATCTTATTTAAACCTAATGTTTTAACTGGAATTTTTTTGTAACATTGGCCTGGCAGGAAAAAAAGAGGCTCTGCCTCATTATTGCCATATGGCATTAGAAGTCCAAGGTCCCCATTTGGCTTCCACTGATAACAGAGGTGGGAGCTTCTCATTATGTCTTGGTGGAAGTGAAAATTCTGGCTGGCCATATCTCTTGAATAACACCATTTTGGGCTAGCGTTATTACCACTAGGCTGAGGTAAAATACCTAATTCTCTTTTGCCAACACTACACGGATGGGGAGGAATGACACGTTGATCCTGGGTGTATATGAAAGTCCAGGATTCCTGCATGGTTAACTGATACCAAATTAAGAGAGAGTTGCATCAGTGGCCACTGGGGATAAAAGTCTCAACTCTCTACTTGGCCTTTTCTGATAAAACTCTTGGAAGTATTGGGAAAGTTTGATAAAGCCTTGCTAGTTTGGATGTCTAGTCTCCCCACATAGCCTTTTTCTGGAGTGGCTAAGGATGGAAGCACAGGTTTCTCCCAAACCTCCACCCCTGTGATTAGCTGAAATAGAATGACTGTTGTTTAAAAGGTTTCTGTCTTGTTAGCTGCTCCTTTTCCTCTCTTTTTGCTACTGAAAGCAGATAGTTAGGGATAATTTTGTGTCTGCATCCTCAGTTACAAGTCTGGAATATAGAAGGCAAACAGAAAACCCAGTGAATTCACCCCTCTCATTTCATTGAGGTCTCAAAGTCCATGGTTGATTTTTCTTCTCCTTCTTTTAAGGTTTTCTTATCTTTATGTTCTTTTTTCTTTTCTTTTCTTTTTCTCTTTTTGACGGAATCTCACTCTGTAGCCCAGGTTGAAGTGCAGTGGCGCGATCTCGGCTCACTGCAACCTCTGCCTCCCGGGTCCCAGTTCAAGCAGTTCTCCTGCCTCAGTCCTCCCGAGTAGCTGGGATTAAAGTCATGCGCCACCATGCCCAGCTAATTTTTGTATTTTTAGTAGAGACAGGGTTTCACCATGTTGGCCAGGATAGTCTTGAACTCCTGACCTCATGATCTGCCTGCCTCAACCTCCCAAAGTGCCGGGATTACAGGCGTAAGCCACCATTCCTGGCCTTCTTATGATTATGTTGTATGTCCATGGGTTTAAGTTGTATTTAGCATGAAAAATAGGGAAAGTAGATCTATTCAATTTTACCAGAGTCATAAATATTTAAGTTAATTTTTAATAAATATAAAATCAGGCAATAAATTGGAGAAAGTGTTATTCATTTTCCCGCAGTTTGTTTGTTTGTTTTGTTTTCTTTTTCTCTTGACAGAGCCTAGTTCTGTCGCAAAGCTAGAGTGCAGTAGTGGGATCCCGGCTCACTGCAACCTCTGCCTCCCAGGTTCAAGCGATTCTCCTGCCTCAGCCTCAGCCTCCCAAGTAGCTGGGACTACAGGTGTGCACCACTACGGCCAGCTAATTTTTGTATGTTTAGTAGAGACGGGGTTTCACCATGTTGGCCACTATGTTCTCGATCTCCTGACCTCTTGATCCACTCACCTTGGCCTCCCAAAGTGCTGGGATGACAGGCATGAGCCACTGCGCCAGGTCTTTCACCCAATTTTAATGCTTTAATTTTTCTTCTCTTGTCCTATTGCAGTTATCTAATGTCCAATACGGTGTTGAGTTGAAGGGGTGATACAATGCATCCTTGCATTTTTTGATGAACTTAAAATCAAAATATGAGCTTTTCACGTTTGAGTACACTGTTAGTGGTACTATTTTCATAGAATCCTTTAATTGAGTTGAAGATGCTGTCTTCTATGTTTAGTTTGTTGATAAATTTTATCATAAATGACTGAGCAAATATTTGAATTTAATACTCAAACAGTATTTCTCTCTATATTAAAATAATCATAAAAATTTTCTCCATTTTTAATTTAGTACAATGAATTACATGTACTGATTTTGTTTATTAAAACAATTACACTTTTCTTCAATAAAATATACTTTGTTATGAAGTATGATGATTTTATATACTATTGGAATCTTCCTGCTAAAAATGGTGAAATATGTTTGCTCCATTAAGTTTATGTGTAAAATAGATATGTAGCCTCTTTTCTTGTAATGTTTTTTTGTCTGGTTTGGACATAGGTGAATACTGACTTCACAAAATCAATCAGGAGTTCTTTCCTCCCCCTTGATTTTCAGAAGAGTTTTGTTAGTTTCGTAACTATTTCTAATGTTTGAGAAAATTGTTCAGTGAAATAATCTGGGTCTAGGGTATTGTTGTATGGTAATAATAATAAATACAAAATTAATTTCTTATGTTAATATAGGAACATTCAGATTCTTTCTTTTTGTTGAATGTCCTTTTGAAATTTGAGTTTTTCAAAAAAATCTGTTAATTTTATTTAGTTTGTCAAACTCATTAAGTTGTCCATAATATTTGTTCATTATCCATCCAAAAAATATAGAATTCATAGTGATGTCTGCATTTTCAATTTTAATATTGTTCTTCATATCTGCTCTCTCTCTCTCTCTGACTCTCTCTCCTTGATAAAATTAGCTAGACGCTTATAATTTTAATAAAAGAACAAGGTTAGAATTTTATTAATTTATCATTTGTTCCATTTCTATTTTATAGATTTTTCTTCTTATCTTTATAATTCATTTAATTAATTTATTTATTTTGATGGAGTTGCGCTGTTGTTGCTCAGACTGGAGTGCAATGGTGTGATCTCGGCTCACTGCAACCTTCACCTTGTGAGGCCAACTGATTCTCCTGCCTCAGCCTCCTGAGTAGCTGGGATTACAGGCGAGTGCCAGCAAGCCTGGCTAATTCTGTATTTTTAGTAGAGATAGGATTTCACCATGTTGTCCAGGCTTTTTACTTTTTTTTAAGATTTCATTTTCTTTTCCTTTCCTATTGCTTTGAAGTGGGAAATCAGAATGTAAATATGTGCCCATTATACTTAAACCCATCACCTATAAACAATATGCAGTTAGGTGTTTTTAAAATCCATCTTCACAGTTTCTGCCATTTAATTTATTTTTAATCTATCCATGTTTAATGAAATCATTGATATGCTTATATTTGGTTTACTGTCTTATGAATTATTTCCTACTAGTCTCTCTTATTTGTAGTCTCTTTTCCAACTTCACAATGCTTTTTAACATTTGCATTGTAATTACCTTTTAGTTTTCCTATTATCTTTGGAAATGTATGTCTTTACAGTTTTATAAAGGCTGTTTTAGGTATTTAATATTTATTTAACTTTTCAGAGTTCATTTACATTTAATTTTTATTAATTTGCATAAAACACAGAAATTGTATAATAATGTATATACATATTACCTACCTTTTATTTTATAGCTATAATATTATCTACATCAATTGTTACAACTCATAAGGCAATTTTATATTTTATTACAAATGTATTACATGTATTTGCATTAGTCCCTTTTCACATTGCCATAAAGATATACTACCTGAGACTGGATAATGTATAAACAAAAGAGTTTTAATTGACTCACAGTTATGCATGGCAGGAGAGGCCTCAGGAAACTTACAATCATGTTGGAAGGTGAAAGGGAAGCAAGAACCTTCTTCACAAGGTGGCAGGAGAGAGAGAGAGCTCAGTGGAAACTTCCACTGTTAAAACCATCAGACCTTGTGAGAACTCTCTCACTATCATGAGAAAAGCATTGGGGAAACCACCCCTGTGATCCAATCATCTCCCACCAAGTCTCTTCCTCAACAGGGATATGGGTGTTACAATTAAAGATGAGATTTGGGTGGGGACACAGAGCCAAATTATATCATTCCACCACTAGCCCTTCACAAATCTCATGTCCTTTTCACATTTCAAAACCAATCATGTTTTTCCAACAGTCCCGCAAAATTTTAACTCATTCGAGTGATAATTCAAAAGTCCAAGTGCAAAGACTCAGTCTGAGACAAGGCAAGACCCTTCCACCTATGAACCTATAAATTCAAAAGCAAGTTAGTTACTTCCAAGATACAATAGGGGTACAGTCAGTGGGTAAATGCTTCCATTCCAAAAGGGAGAAATTGGCTAAAACAAAGGGGCCACAGGCCCCATGTAAGTCTGAAAACCAGCCAGGCAGTCATTAGATCTTAAAACTCCAAAATCTCATTTGAGTCCATGTCTGACATCCAAGGCATGCTGATGTAAGAGGTGGGCACTGAAAGACTTGCACAGCTCCACCCCTGTGGCTTTGCCAGGTACTGCCCCCATGGCTGCTTTCATGGGCTGGCGTTGAGTGCCTGTGGCTTTTCCAGCTGCACAGTGCAAGCTGTTGGTCGATCTTCCTTTCTGGGGTCTGAAAGATGGTGGCCCTCTTCTCACAGCATCACTAAGCAGTGCCAATTCCCCAGTGGGGACTCTGTGAGAGGTCTCTGACTCCACATTTCCCCTATGCACTGCCCTAGCAGAAGTTGTCCGTGAGACTTTTGCCCCTGCGGCAGACTTCTGCATAGACATCCAGGCATTTCATACATCCTCCGAAATCTAGGTAGAGGTTCCCAAAACTCAAGTCTTGTCTTCTGTGAATCTGAGGCCCAATACCACGTGGAAGCCAACAAGGCTTGCAGTTTGCACCATCTGAAGCAACAGCCCAAACTGTACATTGGTCTCCGTTAGCCACCGCTAGAGCTGGAGTGGGTGGGACACAGAGCACCAAGTCTCAAAGCTGCATAGAGAAGTAGGGCCCATATTACAGTTAAAATATGCTTATATATTATTTGTGGTATAAGGTAATTAAATGTATAACAGTACAAAGAAAATAAAACTTTACTTGCTTACCTATATAGTTAATATTATGATATTCAATATCTTATTCTGAATAAATATATTGCTGTCATTACTTTCCTTCAGCTTGAAGAATTTCCTGTAGCTGGTCTCGACTGTAGAATTTTCTTCCTTTTTTTTTTTTTTACATCAAAGTATCTTTATTTCACTATTATTTTTGAAGAGCATTTATACTAGATATAGAGTTACTGGTTAGGTTTATTTTTCCCATTTCCTGTTTATTGTTTTTTATATTATTTTGTTTCTCCTTTAAGCATTTTAAGGATGTTTTTGAACATTTTCATTGCTTTTATTATTTCTGATGTCAACAGTTTGAATATGTTGTATCTCTGCATAGGTTTTTTTGTGTTTATCCCATTTGGTATTTAGCGTATCTTGTGCCAGTTAGATTTTGTTTTCATCACATTTTTTATGCTGTTAGTTATTGTTTCTTCAAATGTGTCTTTCTCTTTCTATCCATCCTTCCTCTCCTGACATTCCAATTTTTAGTCTTTTGGCGTACTTGTATAGGTCCCTATGTATTGGCTCATCTGTTTTACTCTTGCTTCCCTCTGTTCTTCAGATTGAATTATTTTTATTGATACATCTTCAAGTTTATCTACTCCTTCCCATATAATCTCTATTTAGTTTTAAGTTCATCTTGTAATTATCTTATTTCAATTATTTCACATTTAGAATTTCTAATTTTTAACAATTTTTATTCTTTTGTGTTAATTCCAACACACACACACACACACACAGAATTTCATTGCATTAATACATTGTTTTATTTATTTGAATGTAGTATTAAAAGCCACTTTAAAATTTTGTTGTTGCCGAATTCAACACTGGGTTCCTGTCACAATTGTTCTCGATTAACATTTTTATTTCTTTCGCAAATATGTTTTATTTTCTTAGTTTTTTGTGTTAGTTAATTTGAGATTATTTCCTTAACATTATGAATGTTACATTATGAAGATTCTATATTCTATTCTTATTCTTTTGATAAACGTTGACTTTTGTTTTATCAGGCAGTTATTTTAACTGTACATTAACTAAAACTTCTTTTTCTGGGTAGTAGTTTCATTCATATTTCTGAAAATTTTGTATTTATTATAGCTGCTTGATATGATTTGGCTGTGTCTCCGCCTAAATCTCATTTTGAATTCCCATGTGCTGTGGGAAGGACCCATTGAAAGATAATTGAATCATGGGGGTAAGTCTTTCCCATGCTGCTCTCATGATAGTAAGTAAGTCTTAGGAGATCTGATGGCTTTAAATATGGGAGTTTCCCAGCACAAGCTATCTCTTTGCCTGCTACCATCCATGTAAGACATGATCTGCTCGTCCTTGCCTTCTCCCATGCTTGGGGGACCTTCCCAACCATATGAAACTGCAAATCCATTAAACCTCTTTTTGTTCTATCAGGTATGTCTTTATCAGCAGCATGAAAAGGGAGTAATACACTACTTTGAGTATACTGCACATCTGTATGAATCAGGTTCAGTCAGAAATGTGGATACAATTGACAAAATTTGGAAATAATCTTTTCTGGCTCCCTGGAATTTTTCCATTATGTTTCATGTTCATAGATATCCAACTTCTATGTATTTTTTCCTTGGCCAGAAAAATTGTTTTTGACCACTGACTCCACTATTTTGTCACCGGTGTCCTGTGAAGGGCACTTACGCAAGGTGAAAGGCTGCAAAAAAATGAGGACTTGTAGTTCCCCTCCTCATGTTTTTTCAGTGTCTACTCACTACAAGAGTCTATCAGTTCTGGCTCACTCTCCTGTTACTTTAGGTGATTGATGTTTACATATTGTCCAGATTGTATGCTTGTTTTATGAGGATAATATCCCTTTAGGGTCTTACTTCACCATTACCAGAAGTCAAAAGTCAGTAATCCATTTTTCAATTAGGTACCAATCATTATGTTTGTGTCTCATATTGTCAAACCTACTGTTTGTATTCTGCTTAGAGACATTGCTGCTGAAACTGCAAACTACATTTCTTCATTTCTTTTGTGTCAGTAGACTCACTATTAGCTTTAATAAATAAGGACCAGTAGAGGAAATTTACAGTGTATTTAGGAAGGAAAGGAACTGATTATATTCTTTGATGTTATTGCAAAATCATGTTGATTGTTTGAATATTTCATATGACAACTGTATTCATTCTAATCTTTATCGTCTATTAGCACTCCCAAAATCTAATACCATGCTCCTTCAGAGATTTTTGCATCCTAGCAACCTATAGCTCAGACACATTCTAAAGCTGATGAAATACTGGCACAGTATTACCTTTAGAGAGTCCAGATTCCAGCACCTTCCCTCCAAGATTCTTTCTCCCTCCATTTTTCCTAGAGTTCTAACTGCGGCAGCAGCTTCTGCTGGTGTTATGTTTGTGTTAGCCTGTTCACCCCATTCTGATAGTTTAATTCTTTGAATAAGGTTTTTAACAAATGTATTGTATTCAATTATTTACTTTAAAATAATAGTCCTCAAAGCCATCTAACACATTTGTTACATTTTGTCCATCTGGTCTATTCAGCATTGTATCACTAATGTAGTGCACCATTGTGATAGTTTATGTTATGTTTCACAACCTCTGTAGATTAGAATATAGCAGAAAAGTTGTCTTGGCCTGAGATGGAATCAAGAGAATGTATTAATAGCTACATCAAATAAAAAGCAATTGCTTCTGAGAGTTATTGAAAATTGGAATACAGAAACCACATAACAACAAAAAAAGGTGTTTTCTAGGCAAATAGTTTTCTGTGTTAAATGAACTCTGTTTCTTTGCTACAATAAAGACACCGCATAGAAAAAAAAGCTTCACATTTTATAATTAAATAATTATGACATAATTCTTTGTATTTTACTAGTGCTAAGACACTATGTTAGACAATGAAAATACAAGGTATTAGCAAGGTAAATGTCTGAAGGTATAACATCAAATCTGAGGTCTAAATGGGAGAGATAAAATTGCCGTACTCTTCCTAGTAATATATTACTCAGAATTGTGCAGAAGGAATGGTCTTATAGAGTTGCTTTTGGAAATCAACCTCCTCATATCATTCCTGAAGGCTTACTAAGGGGTGAACCTCACCTGCTGGGTATGTAAAAGTTACTGATTAGTCACTTATAAAACTTAAAGTTAGGTTGCCTCAAAAAATAGGCATATTAAATTTCATCAACAAATTGCTTGCTTTTACTGCAAAGATACAACTAAGGAAAAAGGTAAATTTATTTTATCTTCTGTAATTAAAAAAGAAAATTTAATATTCTAGTATCAACCTGAAAATAGGTGTTAGTGTAAATCAATAATTTTCTTACATTCTCCATACATTTTTGTAAGCATGAAGGTTTTGAAATGATGATGAATGAAATGATATTGCAATAAGAAGATAAATATGGATGTATAAATATTGGTTATTTTAAAAGTCCTAATACATTGTGAAATTGGTTTTTGCTTTCTTTCTACATAAGTGATACAGTTACTAACTGAGCAGAACATAAATAAGTTTTATTGTTTAGATGACTGAGTCAGATTTAAATGTCATTTAGGAAAACTTACAACATATGACATTGAGAGATGAAAAAGAAAATTACCATTTCAAGTTGACTGTGACTTTGTCTTATGTTTATGCAAGAAAGGACAAAACTCACTAACATATAAAGAGTGAGTTTATATTATTGTTTTGAATTTTTCTTATCTTGATATGACTCAGATTTACTTACAATGGAATTCTTTAGATAATCTGCTTATCTAATCACTATTAAGAGAAAAGAAACTCTCTTTGCTAGCTTCTATTTATTATTGTTGTAATTCTGTTGAAAATATTTCGTTGTGGAGGGTATTTGTGATTTCCCACTATTTCTGGAATAAAATTCTACCACAGAAAAGACATGGATGCAATCAGAAAGATCCTACTTTTTTATACTGTACACAGGTTTTATTTTGTCAAGTTGAAGTAAGGATTTTACCCCTACTGGAATATATTCAGTTTTTCAAAAACACAAACAAACAAACAAACCTATATTATTTCTTTGGTCTTTTTCAGCCTCAGGCGTCTGTAATATTCTTTAATTAATTTGTTTTTTCAAATGAATAATGTTTTTTATTATCTTATAACATTTTAAAATACTTAAAATTTTGCTAGGTATTGGCAAAGGAATAAGAAATGGAGGGTAGATAAACATATTTTTGAAGCATCTACTGTGTATCACTATTGGAGCTAGTCTTTTAGCAAAAGCTGTTGAAACTTGGGCATAGCTTCTGTTCTGGATGCTCTGGGGAAATTAACCATACAGTTGACCTTTGAACAACGTAGAGGTTAGGAGCATGTCCCTACACACAGTTGAAAATTCATGTATGACTTTTGACCTCCTTAAAAGTTATATATAATTTTAGTATATATAATTTTCTCTGAAAATATGATTTAGTTTCTTGCTTTTTTATTTTTTATGTATCCATTATATGCTTTTTGGTTTGAGGTTACCATAGGCTTGCAAATACTATCTTATAACCCATTATTTCAAGCTGATAACAACTTAATACTGTTTGTATAAACAAACATGCAAATAGAAAACTAATAAAAACTCTACTTCTTAAATTTATTTCCCAAAATTTAACTCCTTGTTGTATCTAGTTATAGCTTATTGTACCCTCTATGTCTTAAAAAGTTGTTGTATATACTAGTTTTGATTGATTCATTATTAGGTCTTTCTACTTACGGTAAGAGTAGTTTGCATACTACAGTACAGTGTTATAATACTCTGTGTTTTTTTGTGTGTATTTACTATTAGCAGTGAGTTTTGTACCTTCAGGTGATTACTTTTTTCTTATTAACATTCTTTTCTTTCTGTGTAAAGTACTCCCTTTAGCATTTCTTGTAGAACTCATCTGGTGTTGATGAAATCCCTCAACTTTTGTTTGGGAAAGTCTTTATTTCCCCTTCATGATTGAAAGATATTTTTCCCAAATATATTATTCCAAAGTAATTTTTTTCTTCAGCGCTTTAAACATGTCATGCCATTCTCTTCTAGCCTGTATGGTACCCACTGGAAAGTCTACTGCCAGATGTATTCAAGCTCCATTGTATGTTATTTTTTCTTTCTTTTTTTCATTTTTTTTTCTGTTTTTAGGATCCTTTCTTTGTCCCTGATCTTTGGGAGTTTGACTCTTAAATGCCTGGAGGTAGTCTTCTTTGAGTTAAATCTGCTTATTGTTCTATAACCTTCTTGTACTTGGATATTGATATCTTTCTCTAGGCTTGGAATGTTCTCTGTTATTATCCCGTTGAATAAACTTTCTACTTCTGTCTATTTCTCTACCTTCTCTTTAGGGCCAATAACTCCTAGATTTGTCCCATTGCAACTATTTTCTCGATCCTGTAGGCATGCTTCACTACTTTTTATATATTTTTTTTCTTTTATCTCCTCTGACTGTATTTTCAAATTGCCTGTCTTCCAGCTCAGTATTTTTTCTTCTGCTTAGTCAATACTGCTAGTAAAACACTTTTACAGTTTTCCCAATTTTACGATATCCCAATTTCATTTTAAGTTCCATAATTTCTGCTTGATTCTTTTTAATTATATTAATTTATTTGTTAAATGTATCTGATAGAATTCTAAATTCCTTCTCTATGTCCTCCTAAATTTTTTTGAGTTTCCTCAAAACAGTTGTTTTGAATTCTCTGTCTGAAAGGTCATATATCTCTGCTTCTCCAGGATTGGCCTCAGGTACCTTACTTAGATCATGAATTGAATTCCTTACTTGAGATCCTTATTTGAGGTCGTGTTTTCCTAGATTATCTTGATACTTACAGATGTTCATCTGTGTCTGGGCCTTGAAGAGTTAGGTATTTATTGTAGTCTTTGCAGTCTGAGCTTTTTTGTACCCATCCTTCTTGGAAGGCTTTCCAGATATTCCAAAGGACTTGGGTGTTGTGATTTAAGCTATACCTGGTTTAGGGGATACCCCAAGTGCAGTATTGCTTTGGTTCTTGCAGACCCATAGAGATACTGCCTTAATGTTCTTGGACAAGATCTGAGAAAGTCTTCTGGATTACCAGGCAGAGACTCTTATTCTCTTCCCTTTCTTTCTCCCAAACAAATGATGTCTCTCTCTCTCTCTGTTCTGATCTACCTGAAGCTGGAGGTGGAGTGACACAAGTAGCCCTGTAGCCACCACTACTATGACAGCACTGGGTCAGATGTGAAGCCAGCACAGCACTGGATCTTGCCCAAAGCTTGTCGTAACCACTCCTTGGTGCTGCCTATGTTCACTCAAGGCTCTGGGGCTCTACAATCATCAAGTGGCAGAGCCAATCAGGCCTTTGTACTTCTCTTCAGGACAGTGAGTTTCCCCAGGACCCCGGCAGGTCCAGAGGTGCCACAGGAGCCAGAGACTAAAGTCAAAACCTTAGAAGTCTACTTGGCATTTTGTTGTATTGCAGCTGAGCTGGCACTCAAGCCACAATATGCAGTCCTTCTCACTCTTCCCTCCCCTTTCCAAAGGTAGAGGAGCCCCTCCCTGAGGCCACTTCCACCACAGCCCTAAGGGGAGTTCTTACAGATGACTGTTGATGTTCCCTGAAGGCCCAAGGGCTCCTTAGTCAGCTTGTGATGAATGCTCCCTGGCCTGGAACTCACCCTTCAGTGCAGTGGGCTCCCCTCTGAGCAAGGGCAGGTTCAGAAATGGTGTCCAAGAACCAAGTCCTGGAATCAGGGCAACCCCAAGAGCCTGCTTGACACTCTAACTCTGTGTGGCTGAGCTGGTACTATGTGCACACCAAAGTCCCCTTTACATTTTTCTCTGCTTTTCTCAGGAGTCTCTACTCATAGCCACTGTAGCCAGGAATGTGCTGAGTCTCACCTGAAGCCAGCAAATCTCAGAGTCTCACCCAAAGTCTTCAACTGGGTATTGCTGCTGGTTATTCAGGGCTTAAGGGCTCTTCATTTAGCAAATGGCTAATGCTTTCAACACTGGGCCCTTCCCTTTAAGGAAGCAGGTTCCCTTCTGGCCCAGGGTGTGTCTACAAATGTCATCTGGGAATTAGGGCCTGGAAAAGGGGTCTTGTGGCTCTGTCAAGGGTCCTATCCTGCTGTGACTCAGCTGTTATCCTGGATACAAGACAAAGTTCTCCCTACTCTTTCCTCTCCTCTTCTCAAGTACAATTAGGGATCTCTTGTTGAGCTGCAAGTTGTGCATCCTTGGGTTAGGGGAGGGTGATGCCTGCACTCCCTTAGGCATCCCAGTTGGTGTCTCAGTAAGTTGTGTGTCCCCCCCAGTCTCCTGGCGCTGGGCCAAGTTCAGCAGTAAGATTTATCTAGGGTCTGCAGTCCTTGTGGCCTAGACCACCTTACAAGTTTATTTAGAGCCCCAGAGCACTGTAGCCCACAGTAGTGAGGCTTGTGGGAACTCAAGCTCTGATTGGTGGGATTAGTGATTCTCCCCAGGCTGAGGCTGGCGTAAATGTTTCCTCTGTGGGAAGGCATTAGTTGAGTTTGGCTTGATTTTCCTTTCTGTTGTAACAGGACAGCACTGACTTCAATGCCTCACAACTGCTGCTGTCTCCCTACCCAGCACCCAGAAATGCTCTCTGCACCATGCAGCTACTGCCAGTGGGTAAAAGGTGGGATCAGTGATTCAATACTGTTTTTGCTACCTCTTCTATGCCTCTTTCTTTTGTATACGTACTGTGAGTGCTCACTTGATTCTCGGTTCTTATGAAGGTAATTTATTGTGTGTAGATTGTTGTTACATTGTTGCCCTTGCAGGGAGAACTATTGGTGAAGCCTTCTATTCCACCATCTTGATCCATCTACTCCACAGACTCTTGTATAATATCCTTGATTGGCTCTGTCACAAATCCTGCAATGCCATATACAACATCAGGACACAGTTTTCTCCAATAGAAATTTTTTATTGTTTTGGTCTTGATGTATTTCAAAGCTTTTTTTCTGTAACAATCACAGCATCTTCAATGGTATAATTTTTCCAGACTTTCACACTTTTCTCTATTGACGTTCTGTTCTATAGTGTTGACAATACTTTCCATAAGAGTACCGAGTGCAATAAGCCTTAAAGATCCTCATGACTTCCTGATCTAGAGGCTGAAATGGAGATGTTGTATTTGGGGACAAGCAGATTGTTCAACACCTTCAATGTTGAGCTCATGAAGTGCTGGGTGGTTAGGAGCATTGGACAATATTAAAATAACTTTAAAAGGCAGCCTGTTACTGGCAAGGCACTGCTTGACTTCAGGGAGAAGGCATTGAAAGAACCAATTTAGAAAAAAAAAAAAAAAAAAAAAAAAAAAAGTTTCTCATTGTCCAGGACTTATTGTTGTACAACCCAAAGACTGGCAACTTTTGGGAACTCAAGTTCTGACTGGGATTAATGACTCTAACCTAGTGTTTATCTTTTCCCTTCAAGACTTAGGGATTAGCAGCTTTATACATAAGGGCAGTCCTGATCATAAACCCATCTGCATTTACACAAAACTGTTGAATTAGCCTATCTTTTCCTGCTTTGAAGCCTGGTGATTGCTTCTCTTTCTAGACCAAAAAATGCCATTTGTAACATTTTTTTTACTCCAAGATAGGGCACTTTAATCTACACTAAAAATTTCTTCAAGCAAATATCCTATTTCCTCAATGATTTTCTTACCAACATCTGGGAACTTATCTGCTGTCTCTTGCTGGGCAGAAGCTGATTATTCTGTTATCTTGAAATATTTTTAATCCAAATATATTTTTAAAATTATTAACCATCTTTTACAGGCATTACATATTCCAGCATTAGATCTTTCACCTTCTTTTTACTTTTTCTCAAATCATATTAGAATCTATAGGTATGCTTTACTCATAGCAATGCTGCAACTACATAAAAGTTGCATTTTTAATACAAGATAAAAAGGTATTTCACAAGAAGTGCAAGGTTTTTTGCCTTCTTGTGTGGGTGCAGCTATGGCTTCATGAATTTCCTTTTTCTTTGTTCACAATGGTCCTTACTCAGGATTCACTTATCTTAAAATTTGGATAACTGCAGCTATAGACCTAAAGCTATGATACACATCAAGCAGTTCAAATTGCTTGGAATACCATGACTTTTCTCTGCTTCTTGAGAGCATTTCCGGCATGGTAATGACAATTTTTATGGTCTTATAGCATTTTTCAAGGATTGCCATATTGCACTAAACATAATAAAAATATGTAAGGACCATAAAAGATCACTTTTTACTGATACACAATTTACTGCAGAGATGGACTGCTCAGATGGAGATAATCAGCATCCACTTGCAATAGGAGGTGGCTACAAAATTTTTGAAGTAGTTCAGTATGTAATGTAGTTAATTTTATGCGGTTTTAATTTAGTATTGCATCTTTACACTTGTTGATATTTCTCTAGACCGGGAATGGTGCCATGTACAGTCTGTAAGTATTCTTGTGCATAAGTTTTGATAGTTGTTAACATTTTATAATAGACTTGTGTATATTCAAAAGTAATAAATGATAGATTAGAATCTGCATATATTTTATGCATTCATATCTTGTTCTTTTTTCCAACATTTCTAAGATATGAGTTTCATCCACGATTTTTTTTCAAATTGATGCATATCTCCAAAAACTTTTCCTATGTACTTATTGAATAATTATTCATAAAAAATGCTAGTTAGCTTTCAAATGCTGTTGAGATGTAGATAAAATTGATCTCTGATAAACAATCAGTGACCTGAAATGAATTGCTACTTCCAACATGTGGACAAAGTTCTTTAGTGGTGAGTTCTAAGATTTTGGTGCACCTGTCACACGAGCAGGATACACTGTACCCAGTGTATAGTCTTTTATCCTTCCCCCTCTCACCCTGCCCTCCGAGTCCCCAAAGTCTATTATATCATTCTTATGCATTTGCATCCTCATAGCTTAGCTCCCATATATAAGTGAGAACATACAATATATTTATTTTTGTTCCTGAGTCACGTCACTTAGAATAATGGCCTCCAATTCCATCCAGTTTGCTGCAAATGCTACTATTTCGTTCCTTTTTATGGCTGAGTAGTATTCCATGTTGTATATATGCAACATTTTCTTCATCCACTTGTTTGAAAGCCAAAAGACTGTCTCATGGAAACAAACATTAAGACAGTTTAACTAAGGATATTATATTCACTAATGTTTTATCCACAAATAGGTCAAATTATATAAAGAATGAAGAATAGTAACTGAATATGGCAACTAGACATATAATGTGATTAATAGAGAAACCCAGTGAAACTATAATAGTAATTATATACTGTGAAAGGGCAAAGATTAAAGCTATAACAGACCTGAGAGACCTTCACTAGCAGGCATGTGCATTACCCACTTTATTCCATCTCAGCATGCCTACAAGAAGACAGTGAATCTTAAAAACATCTTGGTTTGAAGATTATATAGAGAGCACAGTCAACATAAAGAGATTCTGAAAAAAGAATGTAAGAATTTGCTAATGTTTGTTCTTAGATTTTGTACTTGAGCTAGGGTTTCCAGACCTTTTGGTGCCCTTCTGACAGCTTTTCCACTTCCTACTCCTTTATTATATCATGAACATGTATTTCAATTCTTATACATACCTAATAGAAATTCAGTTTATCTCTGTAGGGAAAATATATCCGGAGATTTCTTTTAACCTATGTCACTGAACAAAATTATAAGAACTGTGAACATCTGCTTTAACATAACTCAACTGTTGAAACTGAGAATGAGACCACCTGGGTCAAGATAATTTAACTGTGCCCTCTGGGATATTCTTGCCCAGAAGATGACACACCAAATCAACAAATACGTTTACTGTTCACTTCTGGAAATTCTTGCAAACAAATTTATGCAGGCCAGAATTTGTTCATCTGGTCAAGCAGTTCTCCTATCATGACAATTTAGTCATCAACATTCTCATTAAGACCCTTATCTTATCGTTCATAAATTATATTTACTTAATCCTAAACTCCTACTTGAAAGGCCTCCCTTAATCAGTCATTCTCAGATTACAAAATCCAATAAATTTGCTTTCTTAATTTACAACATTTGGGAAACTTAGAACTGTCAAGGTGCTGTTTTCCTTTGCTGCAGTAATTTCCATAAACCCAACTTTGTGTGCCTAACAGGTTTTTCTAGTGTCTCTATGTTTCAGATGATATGCCTAATGGCATATTATGGAAACTAAAACAAACAAACATAATAATCTATCCTAAAAGTCATGGAGAATCAGATATAGATACCTTCTTTAAAATATATATATATAATTTTAATTGAGCACACTACCACATAGTTATAGAATGCAAATAATAGGCTGGGTGTGGTGGCTCATGGCTTATGCTTGTAATCTCAGCCCTTTGGGAGGCCAAGATGGGAGAATCCTTTGAGGTCAGGAGTTCAAGACTATGCTGGGGAACATAGGGTTTCTGGGGAACTCTATCTCTACCAAAAACCAAAACAAAACAAAACTAGCTGAGCATGGTGGCTTGTACCTGAAGTGGTTTGCTCCTTGGGAGGCAGAGGTGGAAGTTTGAGGTTACAGTGAGCCATGATTGCACCACTGCACTCCAGCCTGAGCAACAGAAATATTATATCTCTAAAGAAAAAAAGAAGAAAGAAAGCTAATGATGATAGCAACATAAATTTTTATAGTAAATGTATATGTCAAAAATTAAAAATGAAATTGAATATATCAGCATACCTGGAAAGTTTCATGATCAGAAAGTTCAGGATAAATGTTCTCTTAAAGTAAGAACATTCAGATGTTCTTACATTTGAGAACATTAATATGTGTTTTTGAATACCCACATTTTCTTTTTACAAATTTTAATTTAGCTTTTTGGTATCATATTTTTTATTGGGAGGTATTACTATTTGCTTCATATTACTAAAAAGCATAGTCATTTGAGTGCAAATTGAGAGGTTAATAGAAGTATACATATATAGATACATTTTGAATTAATAATTACCATATATCTTTCAGGAAAATTTTATTCTGTCCTTTTTTAAAAATTAAATCTTAAAACATGTAGACCCATTTCATATGAATATACAGTTATACCTACATATGCACAGGCAAATATTTATTTAGTTGATTTCAAAATTTATTTTAGATACAGGGACTACATGTGTAGGCTTTTATACATGGGAATATTGTATAATTCTGGAGTTTGGTATGTGGATCCTATCACCCAGGTACTGAGCATAGAGCCTGTTAGGTAGCTTTTCAATCCACACCTCCTCCCTACCCTCTTGACTAGACCCCAGTATCTATTGTTCCCAAGTTTATGTCCATGTGTGCTCAAAATTTAGCTCTCACTTATTAGTGAGACCATGTGGTATTTGGTTTTGTTTCTGTCTTAATTGACTTAGGATTATGGCCTCCAACTGCATACAAGTTGCTGCGAAGGACATGATTTAATTCTTCTTTGTGGCTGCATAGTATTCCATAGTGTATATGTACCACATTTTCCTTATCCACTCTACCATTGATAGGCACTTGGATTGATTCCATATCTGTGCTACTGTGAATAGTCCTGCCACAAATATACAAGAACATGTGTCTTTTTGGCAGAATGCTTTATATTCATTTGGGTATATACCAAATAATGGGATTCCTGGATTGAATGATAGCTTGGTTTTCAGTTCTTTGAGAATTTCCAAGCTGCTTTCCACAGTGGCAGGACTAATTTTGCATTCTCAGCAACAATATATAAGCATTCTCTTTTCTCTGAAGCCTCACCAACATCTGTTGTTTTTTGACTTTTTAGTAACAGCCATTCTCATAGACATGAGATGGTATCTTACGGTGGTTTTGATTTGCATTTCTCTGATGACTAGTGATGCTAGGCATTTTTTCATGTTTCTTGTCTGCTTGTGTGTCTTTTTCAGCGAAATATCTGTTCATGATCTTTGCCCATTTTTAATGGGGTTATTTTTTCCTTGCTTGTTGATTTTTTTCTCTATAGATTCTAGATATTAGGTCTTTGTCAGACGCAGTTCACAGGTATCTTCTCCCATTCTGGAGGTTGTCTGTTTACTCTATTGGTCATTTCTCTTGTTATGCAGAAGCTCTTCAGTTTAATTAGGTTCCACTTAGACAAATATTTATAACCTCAATTTGTCTGACTATATATGCATATGTATTTCCTTAGTGTATTTATATATCAAGCTATAACACTTTTATATTTGGATATATTAATCTCCAAACACAGACAACAACCAGTGTATTTTTTAGGTTGTAATATGATATTTAAACAAAATAAATGACATGACATTTAATAGGATAAATAATATGTTACACTCTAAGATTTCATTTAGTAATACATGCTGGTGTTACATAAACATTCTTTCTGGTATGCCACAAAAGCTTAGATGACCTTGGGTGTAGAAAACAAACTGGAAAGTAAATCCTGTCATGTTTAGTTTCTCAGCCATTTAAAAATGTAATCAAATGTCAGCACAACAGCTTGCACACTAACAATGTCATGTTCCAATAAAATATTTGGAGTGCAACGTTAAATTATTGGATACCGATTTTTATTAGATTGGATTTTTCCCTTGAGAGATTTGATGGAACCTTCAGACACAGTCATATTTTATGAGGCTGAACTCTATTTTATTTCAAAATTATCATTCATTTTATGCCTAGTTTGTGAAGTAAGTGTGTAAAAACAAAATAATGCCAATAATTAGGATATTTTAATGAGCCTATTATGTATAAATCTATTTTGTTCTTTAATGGTAATATAATATTTTGGTTACACAGTAGATATCCCATGCTCTTTTCCAGAGAGATCACATCCAACAAAATTTTCTTTGCAATAAAAGCAGTTTATTAAAATAATATTGTGAAAAATTTCATAGACTAAACCCCAGAGCAGATGTAGTTTTTCTCTATTATCTGTAATTTAGGAAATTAATGTTCAATACACTTCACAAACATTATATATATAAGAGATATAAATTTTAAAAATAGGAAATTAAATTATCATATAAATGAGTAATGAAATTTTAGAGTTTCAAGGTATATTTGGTATTTGTGCTATACTTTTCACTTCATGCTAGCTCTACTTTTACATTCTTCCATAATAGCCTACTGATATACACTATGGTATACATTATTACATCTCATTTGTAAAACAAAATAATAAAATAAGAAATATTTACTATTTTAAAAATAAATTAATGAAATTCATATTTTCAAACAAAGAAGAAAATAATCATAGCTATTTCACTAAAAGTAGAATAATATTTGGGTAAAATTAAACATTCATTGGCATTAAATGTTTTGAAGAAACGGAGATAAGAAGAATATTTCTTCATCTGAATAAGTCTATTTAATATACAGATCAGCAAAATTCTTAAGGAAATGTGATCTTTAATACTTAAATGTTGAAATCTTTCCTTTAAAGATCTCAAACCAGTAATGTTAGCTAATAGCATCTCTAGTCTAGTAATTTAGTTCAAAGATAATATTTTTCTCTTTTCTTCTGTCTATACTCTCATATTGTCAATAATGGCAGTTTTTTGTCTTTTTTTTTTTCTCATCCGCATTCTACTACAGCAGGGAAGAAATTAGGTCTCTATACAAAATATCAGGCATGTGTGTATATGTATGATACAAAATTTTTAGATAACTGTAAGAAATTTATGAATGAAATGTTAAAAGATGTAAAGTTAACTTCAAAATGTCAAATGGTAGAAATAAATGTAGCAAAGATGTGCAAGACCTCTTTTATAGACACCTATAAATCATTACTGAAATAAATGAAAATATCTAATGAATAGTAGTACATAATGTATTCGTGGTTTGTAATACTCAGAATTGTGAAAATAATGTAAAAGTAATGTTTTGCTCTTATTTATCTACAATCCACAGTCAATTTCATGTCCAATAAAAGATTCAAGTGTTTTTTTTTGAGGAGAAATTGACAAATTCTTTCAAAAATTTATATAAAAAAGCAAATAGCCAAGACCAGCAAGATAATTTTGAGCAAGACAAAGGCGAGAGGTTATCCTCTATATGACATCAAGACTTACAATTCACAGTAATTAAAATCATTTGGAATTGTGAAAAACTCAATAAATAAACCGATGAAATATAGTAGAGACCATGAAATAGATCCTCTTGATTTATAACAAGGTTGGTCTTACGGAACCAAGGTCTTTTTAGTAAATGACAATCTTTTCAATAAATAGTTTTTCTTAATAAATGATGCAGATTCGTTTAGTATTAATACAAAGGCAGTCGGATACAGCCCCTAAATCACACCGTTTAAACAGTAGCAATTCCATGTTGATGGCAGATTTAAAGGTAAATAAATAACTTTGGAGATGAGATAGATGATTATCAACATAAACTTGGAGCTGAGAAATAATTTCAAATAGTATAAAAATGCAATAACCCAAAATGAAAATATTTCTTATTTTGCTTATAAGCAGCACAAAAAAATCCTAGATACTATATTTATGAAAAAAAAAAAAAAACATTGAAACTAAAAAGACAACCTACAGAGTGGCAAAATATCAGTAACTCTCACAAGATAATTTTAAAATGTCACAAAACTCAAAGACTAATTAGTAGTAGACTTAAACTAACAGTTAACCAGAGAGGATATATCAGTGATTATTAAAAAGTATGAACTGATAGGAAACTTTATTAGTAAGAAGGAGAATGTAAAGCAAAACAACAGAACCACTCAAATGCCCATCATTAAAAAAAAACACAAATCAGATAATATAAAGTATTCATAAGGTGGAATAATTGAAACGTTGATCAATATTTGTGGGAGTAGAAATTGACACTACAAGTTTGGATAAGTCTGGCATTATTTATTACATTTGAATATTGGCGTCCATGTCATACATAAACTCAGCAAAAAAATTCTTGCATGTATAGACCATGATATTTATAGAAATAAAAAATCATTTATAGTAGCATTTTTCTTAAACCAGAAAAAATGCAACTGTTTAACAAATATAGAATACATAAGTAATTATGGCATAATCATACAATTAAATGAATTACATCAGAAAAAATGAATGGATTATAAATACACATAACAACAAAGATGACTCTCATATACATAATGCTCAGTGAAAGGAAGATAGCCTTAAGAAGAGTAAACACACTTAAGGATAATTTTTATGTAAGTTAAACATTTTTTAAAAACAGGCCAAACTAAACAATAGATTTTGAGATACTAGCTTACATAATAAAGCTATCTTTAAGCTTGTTTCAAACTGATATCCAAAAATGTCAATGTTAACTTCAGCACGGTGGAAGGAAGTTTAAAACGGGTAGGCATTAGGGGATAATGGGGATATACACTTGTGTTTTGTGCATGTTTGTGCTTCTGTGATATATTTCATATTTTAAAAATTTAAAAATATATAAACCAGGCTGGGCGCGGTGGCTCACGCCTGTAATCCCAACACTTTGGGAGGCCGAGGTGGGCGGATCACAAGGCAGGAGATCGAGACCATCCTGACTAACATAGTGAAATGCCGTCTCTACTAAAAATACAAAAAATTAGCTGGGTGTTGTTGTGGGTGCCTGTAGTCCCAGCTACTCAGGAGGCTGAGGCAGGAGAATGGCATGAACCCGGGAGGCAGAGCTTGTAGTGAACAGAGATCGCGGCACTGCAAGCCAGCCTGGGCAACAGAGTGAGACTCCATCTCAAAATATATATATATATATATATATATATATTATATACATATATATATCAACTAATCAGAAAAATGACTATAATCTAATATTTAAGTCATTATTTTGAATGTGAATTGCAGGTATTTAACGTTAGGGAAATAAAAGTAAAAACTATTATCACATATATTGTTTATTTTGTTTGAAATGTATACAATAAGCACATAGGAATATATCATTCAGATAGCATGCATATTAAAAGACAGATCCACAGCAAATAACTATTATTGTTTTTAACCCTTGAATTACGTGGACAAAAAAGAAATTTGATTTTATATAATTTTATTTTAATTGCTATTTATTATTAAAATGTAGACTTTGTAAACATACATATTAATCACACTTAAGTTATACGAATACATGAAAACAATGTACATATGAAAGTTGAAAACATGTAAAATTTTAAACATGAAAATTCCTAGTTATTTTCATCAGCTATTGATATTTGTCATGCTTGTTTGTATGAGCAATGTCATACCTCAATATAATAAAAATATCTGTTTTCTCATACTTATATCTCCAGGGAATTATCAACTTTAGTAATTGACTTTCTAAATTTTATCTTTAAAATATTTAATGCCAATTTTATAGATTCAGCTTTATCCCATAAATTTACATTAAGTATCAAGCTTATTTCATATTACCAATTGTTTTGAAAAAAACATTTATTATTGGTAATATAACTCAAAATAACAAAATTTGGAAAGATATTCAAATTATACACAACAAAATTTTAAAAATAATAATAATTTAAAAATATTCCTATTTTCTACCAAAGACCAGGGAAAAGACATTATTGCTTCTTCCACAGTACAATTTCTTCCCATTGATTTGGATCAATTTATCTCTTCCCTCCTCCCATTTTTATATGCTTTATTGTATTATTTATCTAATGTATCTGTTGCTGCAATTGTTTTTGTACTTTTCTAGTTTCTCTGATAAAATTTATATCTTTTGAAGGTTGTGTGTGTGTGTTTGTATCCTTAGTTCTCAGTAATGCCAAATTACATTAACTGCCTCAGTTTGAATTGCTTTAACAAAATACCATAAACTGTGTGGGTGGCTTATAAACAACAAATATTTATTTTTCACAATTTTGGAGGCTAGAATTACAAGATCAAGGTGCCTGCAGATTCTCGCCTGGTGAGACCCTACTTATGGACAGTGCCTTCTTTCTATGTCCTTACAGGGTGGAAAGTAAGAACTCTGATTTCTTCAGCCCTTGTAAAAGCACTATTCCCATTCAGGAGTCCTCCACCCTTAGGACCTAATTTCCTCCCGAAGGTCCCACCTCCTAATACAATCACATTGAGTATTCAGTTTCAAAAATAGGAACTTTGGGGAGACGTGAACATTCAGATCACAGTGCTATTTATTAAGCTATTGTTTTTCATCATGTGTCCATTCTCTGCTTAGTAATGAGTTTATGACTGGGAATCGATCAAAAAAGTTCTTTGTTTGACAAATGATTCCAACTCTACCAATAGAGTTTGCTAGAGTGAGATTGGAAGACTAGAGGAGGAAGAAAAGACTTACTTGTTTTTAGATGTTTACTGTTTGACTCTTCATTCCTCTCTGTTGGCTAGTCCTTTTGTCCGCTTTTTATTTGTGATAGACAGAATAATACTCACCTTCCTAAAGGATGTCCATGTCCTAATTCCTGAAGCCTGTGAATCTGCTGCCTTACATGTGGAAAGGGACTTCGCAGGTGTCACTACATTAAGGATCTTGAGATGGGTGTATTATCCTGAAGTATCACAAGTGTCCTTAAAAGGGAGAGGCAGGAAGGTCGGAGTCAGAGAAGGAAATGTGACAGTGGAACACAAGGGAGAGAGGAGATAACGCAATAGAAGCAGAGGTTGGAGTGTTGAGTTTAAGAAGATGGAGGAAGGAGCACAATCCATGAAACGCAGGTGGCCCCCAGAAATTGGAAAAGGAAAATAAATGGATTCTCCCATAGAACTTCTGGGATAAATGCAGCAAAGACTACGTCTTCATTTTAGACCCTAAGATTCATTTCAGATTTTTCACTTCCAAAGGTACAATATAGTTTATTTGTGTTTATCCAGTAAATAAATTTATAATAATTTGTTACAGTAGCAATAGGGTAATTGAGGGAGGAAATTCTGCCTTTGTGATAACATGGATGAATTTGGAGGACATTATGAGTGAAATAAGCCAGACTCGGTAGGAATACATATTCAGAAATATTATATGATCCAATCTATACAAGGAATCTGAAATAGTCAAACTAATAGGTGCAGAAAGTGGAACAATGGTTACCAGGGATAGATGGAAGGGAGAAAGGGGATGGTAATGGTCAAAGGGTACAAAATTTTAGTTATGCAGGATGACTAAGTTCTGGAAATCTACTACATAGCATAGTGTCTATAGTTAACAATACTCTTTTGTGTACTTATAATTTGCTAATCTACTATTTCTGTCATCATCAGGCCAGGATTGCTACTTCGCACCAGCAATGGCAGTTAGTTCCAGTGAAAACAATTGATTTCAGTCTGCACTTTTTTGGTACTGAAACTAGCTACACCTCTTCCTCAGGGGTTTGAGTTTTAGCTCTGTGGGATCCCTCTGTCTTTGTTTTTCTATGTCTAGCCTAGGTAGCTGCTTCCCTCAGGAGCTGTCACTGTGATTGATATATTAGTGTTCTCTTTTTGCCTTTTTAGTTGATAATTCTTGAAAAAGTTTGGATATTTGTCACCCTAAATCTCATGTTGGAATGTAATCCTCAATGTCGGAAATGAGGCCCGATGAGAGGTGCTTGGTTCATGGGGCAGATCCCTCATGGCTTGATGCTGTCTTCACGATAGAAGTGAGTTCCGGTGATACTCGGTTGTTGGAAATTATGTGGCACCTCCCTTGCCCTCTCTTGCTCCTGCTCTTGCCATGTGACACGCTGGTGCCACCTTTGCCTTCTGCCATGATTGTAAACAGCCCAAGGCCTCACCAGAAGCTGAGCAGATGCCAGTGCCATGCTTCCTGTGGAGCCTGCAGAACCATGAATCAATTAAACCTCTTTCTTTATAAATTATCTGGTCTCAGGTATTTCTTAATAGCCATGCAAGAACAGCCTAATAAAATTCTTTATATTGAATTATCTCTGCCAAAATAACTTATATAGTTTCTGACTCTTGACTGGCCCCTTAACTGATATAGTAGGATATCAATTAATTGATATTAATAAAATGGAATTATGATACAATATGGAACAGCATAGAGTTTATTTATTGTTATATAGCTTACAGAATTTCAAGCAAGAAGAAATTGAGTCAAGTGCCAAAAAGTCTCTACTCCTAAAAATTTCCATTGTGAAAGAACCACATTTTTTTTGGTAAATTGGTATTTTAAAGAAACAAACTAAAAATCAGAAGTTTCTCAAGGACACTCCTGAAACTCCTTCAACTATCTCTCATTCTCTCTCTCTGTTTCTCTCTCATGCACACACACACATTTTACAGACTCTTTGAAAAAATGTTGATCTTTATATTGTCTACCATACTCCTCCAACATATTCTTCAATTAGTAAATTTGTTCTTTATCATCTTTTCATTTTTTTGTAATTATTCTGTTTTTCCAAGAAATTAAATTCAAATGTGGAGATCGATATGCTGCTATCTTGTGAATTATGAGGAATTGCAAAGTTTATTCACAATAGCTGAGATATGGAAGTATACTTAATGTCATTTGAAGGATCAACAGATAAAGAAAATACAGTATATACACAGAGTGGATTGCTTTTTAGCATTTTAAAAAAGGAAATTCTGCCCTTGTGACAACATGGATAAATCTGGAGGACATTACGATAAGTGAAATAAGCCAGACTGAGAAGGAATATATATTCAGAAATATTATAAGATCCCATTTATACAAGGAATCTGAAGTAGTCAAAATAATAAATGCAGAATGTAGAAGGGTAGTTACCAGGAACATATGGACAGGAGAAATGGGTTGGTAATAGTCAAAGGATATAAAATTTCATTTATGCAAGATCACTAAGTTCTAGAGATCTACTATATGGCATAATGTTTGTAGTTAACAATACCCTTTTGTACACTTAAAATTTGCTGAAAGGTTAGGTCTTATGTATTTTTTAATCACAAAACAACAACAATACTGTTTTATTGGTGCCATTTATTCTTTTTCCCCATTTTCTTTTTCTGCCTTTAAATTTTTTCTGCCTATTTTTTAATGATTCAATTTTATTTCTTTTGTTGGTTTATCCTGTATAATTCTTTGTTTAGTTATTTTAATGGCTGCGTTAGGCTTTCTATTATATACATTACTGTGTCACTGTCTATCTGATATTATTCCACTTCACATGTAGTGTTTGAAACTGGCAACAATATACTTCCTTTTTTTTCCACCTGGTCTTTATGGTGTTCTTGATTGATATTTCACTCATACTTCAAAAATAAACATATATTGGCCCGGCGCAGTGGCTCACGCCTGTGACCCCAGCACTTTGGGAGGCCAAGGCGGGCAGATCATGAGGTCAGGAGATCCAGGCCGTCTTGGCTAAAACGGTGAAACCCTGTCTCTACTAAAAATACAAAAACTAGCCAGGCGTGATGGCAGGCGCCTGTAGTCCCAGCTACTCGGGAGATTGAGGCAAGAGAATGGAATGAATCTGGGAGTCGGAGCTTGCAGTGAGCCGAGATCGCGCCACTGCACTTCCTCGAGACTCCATCTCAAAACAAACAAACAAACAAACAAAACATATATTGCATTGGTTTTTTTGCTCAAATTATCTTTAATAGAACATGAAATAACAAAATTCTCCTGTATTTACCATGTAACTACCATATCTGATATTTTTTGGGTTTTACTATAGATTTATATTTTCATCTGATGTTATTTTCCTTCAACCTGAAGCACTTATTTTAACATATCTTGTGGTGTGGGTATACTGGTGATTTATTTTTTCATCTTCTATACATCTGAAATTCCTTATTTCACTTTCATATTCTGAAAGATATATGTGCTACATATAGAATTCTAGGTTGATATTTCGTTGCTGTTCTTTCAGTGCTTTGGAAATGTCTTCTTGTTTGCTGTCATCTTGCTTGCATTCTTTCTAACTAGAAGCTTGCTAATACTCTTATTTTTGTTCCTCTGTACATAATGTGTCTCTTTTCCTCTGGCTGTTTTTAGGATACCTCTTTACTACTGTTTGAGTAATTTGATATGGTATAGGTTGGGGTAGTGTTCACCGTGGTTCTGTGCTTGGATTTGTTTTATTTTTCAGATAATTAGATCTGTAGATTTGTAGTTTTTATCAGATTTCACATTTATTTATGCAAATTGTTTGTTGCCTTCTTTTGAGGACTTTGGTTACACTTGAAGTTGTTCCATTTTTTAAAATTACTTTTTCTTCATGCATTCTATTATGAATAGTTTCTATTGCTCTGTTTTCAAATTCACTTATCTTTTTCTATTAGTGTAATGACTAATTTACCATTAATCATACCCACCCCATATTTTTTATCTCAGACATTTCATTTCCACATAAAGTTTTATTTGAATATTTTAAATAATTTCCATGATTTTACTTAACTTTTGAACATCTGGAATCCGGTTTAATAACTATTTTAATGCCTCTGTTAATTCTAACATCTGTTTCAGTTCTGTATCAGTGTGAGTGATTTCTGTCCTCATTTTTAATTATATTCTCCTACTTCTTTTCATTGCAAGCCATATATTAGGAATTTTACCCTATTGAGTGATCTATATTTTTATATTACTATAAATATTCATGAGCCTCCCCTCTGCCATGCCAGGATGATGTTAAATTACTTGGAGACAGTTTAATTCTTTTGAGTTTTCTTTTAAGATTGTTAAGTGAAGCCAGAATGGTTTTTAGTCTAAGGTTAATTATCTCCCACAATTGAGGCAAGACTGGTGTGAATATATTCCACCCAGTGCCATATGAATTACGAGGTTTTTACAGTCTGTGAATTCCAGGCACTTTTACCTCTAATTCATTTAGATAAGTATTTCTCTCTTGTGTTCAGTAGTTTCCTAAAGCAGTTTCAACCCTGGTAAACAGTTAATGGGGAATTTCTGCAGATCTCCATAATTCTGCTACTGTGCAGCTTTCTCTTCTCTGTGATCCTGGTCTACAAACAGTAGCTGATGTGCTCTCTCTGAGCTGAAATCCATCTTATCAATTCAGAGTGTGCCAGACACCCCTGGGTCCCTCTTCCATGTACCTGGGAACTATTTCAAGGTTGTGGCTGGAGGCATTTGTAAGTGTCGCCACATTTGTTTGCTCTGTTTGAGGAGCACTATCCTTTATTGACTGATATTCAGTGTCTCTAAATCCATCGTTGTACATTTTTGCTTATTTTCTTCTTTATGTTTTCTGTGGCAGGAAGATAAGTCTAGTCCTTGTTATTTCATTTTGGTCAGAAAAAACATCCAAACATGTATTCTTAATTTTTTCTTTTTTTGGGGGGGGGGGTTTTAAAAAGCAGCTGACCCACCTGGACAACGTGGTGAAACCCCATCTCTACCAAAAAGTACAAAAATTAGCTGGGTGTGGTGGCACGTGCCTGTAGTCCCAGTTACTTGGGAGACTGAGGTGGGAGAATTGCTTGAACTCAGGAGGCAGAGGTTGCAGTCAGCCAAGATTGCACCACTGCACTCCAGCCTGAGTGGCAAAAAGAGACCCTGTCGAACAACAACAAAAAAGCAGCTGAATTTTTATT
>NC_045438.1:68893425-68978904 GCF_002776525.5 Piliocolobus tephrosceles
TTCTTCTTCTTCTTCTTCTTCTTCTTCTTCTTCTTCTTCTTCTTCTTTCTTCTTCTTCTTCCTTTCATTTTAAGATCAGGGATAAATATGCGCAATGTGCGGGTTTGTTACACAGGTAAACTTGTGTTATGGGGTTTGTTGTACAGATTATTTCATCACCCAAGTATTAAGCCTAGTATCTGTTAGTTATTTTTCCTGATCCTCCACTTCCTTCTAACCTCCTATAAGCCCCAGTGTGTGTTGTTCTTCACTGTGTATGTATGAGTTCTCATCACTTAGCTCCCGCTTGTAAGTGATAACATGCGATATTTGGTTTTCTGTTCCTGCATTAAGATTGCTAAGGATAATGACCTCCAACTCCATTCAAGTCCCTGAAAAGAACAACATCTCATTCTTTTTTCATGGCTGCAAAGTATTGCATGGTGTATATGTACCACGTTTTCTTTATCCAGTCTATCACTAATGGGCATTTAGGTTGATTCCATGTCTTTGCTGTCATGAATAGTGCTGCAATAGACATAGGCATACATGGAGTCTATTCTTTTAATCAAATCTGGCAAGGTTTTATTTAATTAGACACTTAACTATTTTATATTTATGTTTAATGCAATTATTGATATGTTAGGCTTTAAGATTATTTTTATTTTTCTTTCTTTCTTTCTTTCTTTCTTTCTTTCTTTCTTTCTTTCTTTCTTTCTTTCTTTCTTTCTTTCTTTCTTTTTTTTTTTTTTGCTATCTTTCTAGCCTGCCCTAAAGTCTGCTGTAAGCCTTATGGACTTATATTCTTTGTGTGTGTGTGTGGTATGTGTGTGTGTGTGTGTGTGTGTGTGTGTGTGTGTGTCTGTTTGCATGTGTATAGAGCTCTATGAATAATGTCATTGTAACAACAATATGAACTGTATAACAGTACATTTCCAATTCCAGTTTCAACAATCCCACCCTTGTCATACATTCTACTTCTATAAACCCATGTTTCATTTTTATTATTTTAAATGTAAACAGTTTAAGGTCTTTAAATGGTTTTTGTTATAAATTCTTAGAAAAGAGTTTTATATTTAAAACACACTCTTTCTGAAGTTTTCTAATCCTTCCTGTGGAACCAGTCTTCTATGTGGCATCAATATTCTTGCAAACAACTTTTTTTGATACTGTGTAACTTCTGGAAATAAACACAGTATCCTTCTAAAATCATCTTTATTTTTCTTTCATTTTTGAAGGATTTTCTTTACTGAACATATAATTTTGAATTTGTAGCTTCCTTATTTTCATATGTTAAATATTTCATTTCATTGCCTTCTGGCCTTCATTGTTTCTTATAAGAAATCAACCATCTATTATATCATTATAATTTACATGTTATATGACTTCTTTTTCGACTTTCTTTTTTAGCCATTTCATTTTAACATTACAAAGTGTGTTTTTCTTTGTGTTTACTCTTTTTGAAATATCTTGAGCTTCATGGATTTATGAGTTTATGTTTTTCATTGATACTGGAAAATCTTTTTTTTGGGGGGGGTGGGACGAAGTCTCGCTCTGTCGCCCAGGCTGGAGTGCAGTGGCCGGATCTTGGCTCACTGCAAGCTCTGCTTCCCAGGTTCACGCCATTCTCCTGCCTCAGCCTCCCGAGTAGCTGGGACTACGGGCGCCCGCCACCTCGCCCGGCTAGTTTTTTTGTATTTTTTAGTAGAGATGGGGTTTCACCAGGTTAGCCAGGATGGTCTCGAACTCCTGACCTCGTGATCCGCCCGTCTTGGCCTCCCAAAGTGCTAGGATTACAGGCTTGAGCCACTGCGCCTGGCCAATACTGGAAAATCTTAATCATTATCTCTTTATGAAGTTTTCTTTGCACTTTTCTTTTGTTTTTTTTCTAACTTTTTGTCTTTCTTTTGACTTTTTTTTTTTTTAACTTTTTAAACTCCCATTTCGCATTTGGTAAAGCATGTTACATTATCTCACTGATCACAGAATGCTGTTTTATGTTCTTTTCTACACTTAATCATTTTTATTTCTGGTTTTATAAGTTACATTGGTCTGGTTTCAAGATCAATGAGTAATCCCATGCTGTGTATAGTCTTTCGTTAAGTCCATGGGATAATTTTTTGCCTCTATATATTTTCTATAATTCACATTTTGTCCTATGTATTTGCTGCTCTTCCCCACTTATTCACACGTGTTGTTCACCTTTTCCAGTAGATCCTTTAACATGTTTACTGTAACTAAAGATAATATAGATAACATATTTATCACATTTATTTTATAATCCCTTTATGACCATATCTGGCCAATCTTTTTATCTGGTTTTATTGATTGTTTCCCTTCTTGGCAATAAGTTTTACTTTCTTGCCTTTTTCATGTGTCTGTTAATTTTTGATGAATGTTAACCATGATGTTCAAAAATCTGCTGTAAATAATACTTAAGTCTGGAAAAGGATGTGCTTCTTTTTCTGCCAGGCCTACAGTGTGGGGAATTGAGTCAAACAAGTCTGTGGTGGATTGGTTCTTGCTATTTGTCTCTACAGTGATCTTGCGGTGAAGAGGAATAGAATAAATGGCAGCTTTGGGAATTGTTCAAGAGATTATACACATATTTCCTTACACATGTTACTTTACCTAATAAAACCTTCTCAGTAGCAGGTAATTACAAGTAAATATTTGTATTTATTGTGTGCCATCTATAATAAAAATTAAATAATAATAACTTGTCAAACTGATTAAAGGGTATTTTCTTTTATAGATTTAAATAAAATATAATAGAAATGTCATGTGGGCTTAAAAATGTAATTTTAAAGTTACATATCAATTTCATATTAATGTCAATATGTTACTAAGTACAAGCTACTAGTTTGGTGAAACATGTGGTTTATTTTCGCATTTTGTTTTTGTTGGAGAAAAATATAAAAACTCCATTTTCAAAGATACATTGTAACAAAATAAAAAGTATTAACTGTGTGTTTTTCTAAATTATCCAGATATCCATATATATTAGGCTATTTCAATCACATTAATTAAATTATTTCATCTTAAATGTACTTTTTTCTAATTTGTAGAAAGTGAAAGCTATAATTTTTATTTTCATTTTGAAGAAGCACAATTTTTGTTTGAGTTAAATAATTCAAGAGCATTTCCCATGGAAACTGTTTCTTTTCATTACGGTTGTGTAGAGAATTAGCTTATGGAATAGATAAAACCTTGAAATCTGTTATTACAAAGATTTAGTTTTGATCACTTATGTGATTTCTGGATATATTACTTAACACCTTCTAACCTCAGTTTTCTATTTTGTAAAATTTGAAAATAATAGCTTACTATTTTAGGATTGCTATGAGCATCAAATGAAATAATACATATTCTATTATTTGTTTTTATGCATTTTGCATTATTCCATATAGCCTATAATATCTGAAAATGTAAATACCTTGTTGATAGACCATAGCATCTATCCCAATAATTTGCATAGAGCAAATGGTCTTTCTTTTGGAGAATTAAAACATTCATGAATAATTTTTAAAATAAATAATCCTCTTTTTTAGCCATTTGACTGTCCAGAAATAGTGTCTAATAAAATTATTTATGATAGGGATGTTTGTACGAGGTTGGTTGACAAGTTACCTAAGTATATTCTTAAGTTCAATGGTCTGTTTTAGGATTTTTCATAGACTACCATGCTAAAGGGTAGATATTTCCTAGGCATTATCTCTGATTTGGTTTTACGACTTTGGAAAAATAAGTCATTGATTGTTACTAGATTATGACTGCTTCCTAATCAGGGCTTGTCCAACTTCTCTTTATTGTTTTCTCTTTTATATCTTTAATTCAGTCTTCAGATATCTTCCTCCCATTCCAGATAAAATCTAGAAAGACAGAGAGTAAGAGCTCAAATTAGCACTTCTTTAAGTTACAGATAAAACTCTACTCTCTGGCTTCATTTTCGTCTTGGATATGGAATGAAAAATATGGAAAATATGATTATCTTAGTTTATCCCAAATGAATATATAAAAATTAGGGGTCAAAGTTTACTACAAAAAATATATTAATCTACATGACTTTATATTCTGAACATTTATTTCCCAGAGAGACCTCATGGAGGAGTGGTTTTTGTAGAACAAGAATTGACTACTAGGGTCTAAAACCATTCATTCTCAGGATTAATTAGAAAATTGGAGAATAAACTATGATAGAACATATTTGATTCAGGAATGTTAAATACAAGTTTCCTCCAATTATTAGCATTGTGGTGTTGGGATGGTCTCATAGTACAATCAAATAAGTTTATCAAGCCAGAGCAGCAAGAAGAATTTTGGGAGTGTGGTATCTGCCATAACGAAAACATTAAAGATCGTTAAATCAGGCCGGGCGCGGTGGCTCAAGCCTGTAATCCCAGCACTTTGGGAGGCCGAGACGGGTGGATCACGAGGTCAGGAGTTCGAGACCATCCTGGCTAACACGGTGAAACCCCATCTCTACTAAAAATACAAAAAACTAGCCGGGCGAGGTGGCGGGCGCCTGTAGTCCCAGCTACTCAGGAGGCTGAGGCAGGAGAATGGCGTAAACCCGGGAGGCGGAGCTTGCAGTGAGCTGAGATCCAGCCACTGCACTCCAGCCTGGGCGACAGAGTGAGACTCCGTCTCAAAAAAAAAAAAAAAAAAAAAAAAAAAAAAATCATTAAATCAGAGCCCATTTATTTTATAAGAAAGCTCACATATTTTATGGAGTAAAGTGAATTTACCATTATTCAGGAGTCACATAACGTACTTAGGCAAGCAGTCATTAATAATGGCTCTCTTTAAACCAGTGTTGCCTTTTTATATCTTTTTCTTTAATAGCTTCTATATGTAGATGCTATTAAAATTTCTCATTACAAACATCAATTCTGAAAGAGCCCTATGTAGTGATCCCCTGAAACTTACTGAATCTCCATAAAAAAGATATTTATATTTTGTTACTTAGTAGTATTCTCTCTTAAAAGTGACATACATTCCAAAATCTTATTTTTACTATAAACATAAATAAACATATAAAATATTTTTTATCTTAGAAAACATTTAAAATTGAATACTGAATGCTATGGTTTTCAGACAAAAGTATCTATTAGAATAAAAATAATGTTAATTTATTTCTATAATATCCATATTAATAAAATATATTTTAGATTATATTTCATAGATATGTGCTAAAATGGCTTTTTACAAATATTTTCATATTCTTGGTGTTAATTTAACTAAACACTGAAATTATCATTGTCTGAAAAAGGATTAAGTAAGCTGTCTTCAGTATATGCAGTTTTGACAATCCATTTAGACTCAGGATAAACATTATTTTTACATTAAAATAAAAGAAAAATTGCTAATGAAATATAATGTAGAGTTTTATTTATGCATATTTCTGGGGTTTTGTAATAATGTGGTAGAATTTTTTCTCCCCCTTATTTTTTTCCATTAGCCCACACTTACATTTAAGTCACAGCATGCAATTGAGCTAGAAAATTATGAAATAATTTTAAACACAGTATGACTTCTTTAAATAAAATAGTTGTGAAAATTGGAGGTATGCACTGTTTTGCCCAACAGGACAAGAGAAGACTCTTTCTATTTTAGTAATGTATAATCAAGTGTTGTCATTCATTTCTAAAATTCCTGTTGACTCTGAGGTGAACCATTAATGTGTTTATGTATAGGATTCACAGTTTGTTTTGATTTCACTTGTTTCAACTGACATTTTACAGGTTAAATACAAGACTTGATTATTTTATTATAAAGTTAGGCAGTAAAGGTCTCAGTTCTACTTACTAAGTAACAATTTATTTTCTTCTCTTTAACTAAAAACTATTCTTGTTAGGCCAGTAAAACCACACCAGAAAAGAACATTATAATTGTTATTAATTAACAAATAGTAGCTGTGTTGTAGAAGTAATAATGGTCAGCTCTAAATGTGATTTTCAGGGTTTATCTTAAGAATATGTAACAACAGGGTTATAAGAACAGTCTGAGTGTTGGCTTCTAGCACCAGTACTGACAGACTGAAGTAGAGAGCAGCCTGTTTCATGGAAATCTGTGACTATGTTCTCTTTGATCCATAATGGAGTTAATTATAATCAAGTACACAGGAAGTCCACAAAGTTTTTTTGTGTTTTTGTTTTTTTTTTAAGTAATTGTACCACTTAGATTTAAAAGGATTCATACATTTCAAAGTTAAAAGACGCCATTGGACTTGAAATCTTCTACGGACAGGGCAAACTTACAGAAATCTCATTTGCAAACAAAAATAGTTTTTATGGCAAATAAAGACTAGCTTAAGAGGAAAAAACTAAGAACTTGGATGACTTACCACAAAAACACATGAAGAACCACTCACAAGGAATAGAGTATTAATCAAGGACCTGTGATTGGCTGGATTTAAAATGTTTATAATCTTTGACTATGAAATGCCTCCCATTTGCTTATTTTCCTGATCGCCGTGTCTTTTGAAGTTAACTTCTCCCTCTCTCACTCTTGTGTGTTGGCTGTGTTGGGCACAGGTCGTCTCCCCTATGCTCACCCCATTCCACCCCATTCAGATTGAGAAAAGCTGATCCAGAGGACCCTTATCCACTCTGGAACTGAGTTAGACAATGATATCCTGCATCTCAAGTTTCAGGATAATGGTATAAATTGTGAGATGAGACTTTAGGGCATCTGGAAAGATAAACATATTTTGCATGTGTGAAGGATATAAATCATTCAGGACAAAAGGTCAGATTCCGGTTGTTTGTTGTATTAATGGTCCTTGATGAACCATAGTCTTCTACATTCTAACACATGTGTAGCACTTTCTCCGTAAAGCTGGATAGGGCTTGTGACTTATTTTGACCAATATAATTCCTTGGAACAACATGAGTAATTTCCGGATTAAACTTTTAAAGAAGCCTAATAACCTTGTAGAGAATTAGATTTAAAAGGAACACAGGCCTAAAAGTTAAATATAAAATTATAATGTTTATAAAAAATAGAATATCTCTGTGTCCTTGCTTTAGGCAAAGATATGTTAAGAACACCAGAAGTATAATCAATAAAAACCAAAACATTACAAATTGGAGTACATCAGAATTAAAATATCTATTGTTAACTTCTGGTTTAAGTTTCAACATGCAAAGAGTTTGGAAGTGATCACTTCCATCCTTACAAGGGAAAAAGCTCAATAAGTTAAATATTAACAACTGTTTTTGGATCCATTAGAGAACTGAGATTAAAAGGCAAAATAGTATCTTGAAATCTGAAGAGGCAGGCAAATACAGAGAAAAAAATAAAACAGGTTAGCTTAACTAGATAGGAAGCCATTGGAACTATAAACTGGAAGAAACACTTAAAGAGCAATTTTAACACATTGCTAAAGACTAAGGGTAGAGTAGGTTGACAGTGAGAAACTATTTAGGTCATAGTCATAAGAAGAGGACTATGAGCTATCTTGGCTTTTACCTGTAGGAATCCTACCAGGTTCTCAAATGTGAAAAACTAAGAAATTACACTTTGTGTCTCTGGCATGGAGAAAGGAAAATAAACCATTGCAAAATATACTAAATACATTCTCTGTAACAAAAGCTTACTGTCTAGTCAAAAAGACTTTTCCAGAACCCTGTGTTACACAGACAGAAGGGCAATTATGTGAGTGTAACCTCCTCAATTTTTCCTGTCTTAACTATGGGAGAGGGGCAGAAAAAAAAATCTTATAAATACTGTGAGAATCAAACTCAAAGGTATCAGACCCACTAAGGTACTGAGATGTTATCAGAAGACTATGTAGAATTTTTTTTCCCACTTCTACTCCTATATCGACAGTATTAAGTTTAATAACTGTGGATTTCAGGCAACAGAGCTGCAAGACTCAGAATCTATTTAAAAGCATTCAAAGAAAACAGGGAGACACAAACAAAGAACTAGGGGAAACTGAAGCCCCTGATACTTACAGTTACAGAAAACATTAAACACAGCCAACTCCTATGCAGATAAACATAAAACTGCATACTAAAGGCCGATCTACCTCAGATCCTATTATACAATACATCATATTGGGTTTCAACAGAAAGTCACAAAGCATATGAAAAGGCAAGAAAAAACAAAGTTAAAGAGACAAAGAAAGAACCAGAATGAAACTCAGATATGACATTAATGTTGGAGTTATCAGAAAATTTGAATAAATAGCATTAACATATTTAGGACTTTAGTAGAAGAAAATAGAAACATCAAGGAAAGATGAATAAAATAATTGGAGTCATAAAAACGCTATGAAGGAATCAAAAGGAACTACTTGAAAATGAAAGCACTATAATGTATACATAGAAAGTCTTTCAGAGTACATCAATAGACTGGATAAGATCCGGGAAAGGATCTGTGAGCTTTAAGATGGTATGCTAATAGAAACTTTCCAAACAGAAATGCAGTGAGAAAAAGAAAAACATGATTAGAACAAAATTCAAGAAGTTTGAGACAGTTTCAAAAAGTATAGCATGCATGTAATTGAGATATGAGAAGAAGAATGAGATAATGGAGCTGAATAACTATTTGAAGTAATAATAGTTGCAAACTTTCCATTTCAGAAACCAAACCAGAGACCCAGGAAGTTCACAGAACGCCAAGTACAACAAACATAAAAAGAAATCTGCACCTGGGAATATCATATTCAACCTGGTGTAAACCAAAGACAAATAAAATTATTGAAAGCAATTTGTTTTCAGAATCCACGCAAATGAGAAGGATGGAGTCAAATATTGGAAGTGCTTAAAGAAGCATTTAAGCCTAGAATTATATATGTGGTAAAATAATCCTTCGGAAGTCAAAGAAAAATAAGGGCATTTTCAGAAAAACAAAAGCATAGAGAATTTGTCACTAACATTTCTGCTTATAGGACATTTTTAAAAGAAGTTTTTCAAGGTAAAGTTCAGAAACTCCATGTAAATAAAGCTCATTGACAATACATCTGGTCACCTAGGAGCACTGGTGGTGTATAAGGAGATTATTGTTTACATATCTACTAACACAACATCTACTCTGAAGCCCATAGAACAAGAAGTAATTTTGACTGTCAAGTCTCATTATTTAAAAAACACATTTTGTAAGGTTATATTTGCCATATAGGTAGATCTCGGCAAAATAAATTGAAGGTCTTCTGGAAAAGACTTGCCATACTAAATGCCATTAAGAACATTCATAATTCATGTGAGGAGATCAATACATTAGGCATTTGGAAAAAATTGATTCCAAACTTCATGAATGACTTTAAATGTGGAGCCTGAAGATGTGACTGAATTGCGGCTATCTCATGATAAAATTTGACTGCATTAGGAGTTGTTTCTTATGGATGAACAAAGAAAGTGGTTTATTGAAATGACAGCAAAGAATGTAGAATATTATATAAACTTAGTTGATAAAGGTGCAGTAGGGTTTGAGAGGATTGCCCCCAACTTAAAAAGAAGTTCTACTTGGGGTAAAATGCTATCACAGCATTGCATGCTATGAAGAAACCTTTGTGAATGGAAGAGTCCAGCAATGCAGAAAACTTTTTTATTGTCTTTTTAAAAGAAATTGCCACCGTTGCCTTAACTTTCAGCAACCACCACCATAATTAGTCAGCAGACATCAATATCCAAGCAAGGTGCTCTATTAACAAAAAAATTTGCTGATGGCTCAAATGGCTATTAACATTTTCTAGCAATAAAATATTTTTAAATAAAGGTATATGCATTGTCTTTTTAAACATAATTCTATCACACTTTTCTTACACTACAATATAGTGTAAACATGACAAATATGCACTAGGAAATAAAAAGAAATTGTGTGACTTGCTTTATTGTGATGTTCATTTAATTACAGTGGCCTGGAATCAAACCCACAATACCTCTGAGGCATGCCTGTTGTTTCCTTGAAAAACATTCTAAATCAACTTGATCTAATTGATGTTTATTGAATACTCTACCATCACCAGCAAAATGCACAATTTTTCAAATTCACATAGAATATTCACAAAGATAAACCACACTTAGGTCATAAAACACATTTACATTTAGTAAATGTAAAAGAACAACATCATACAAAGTATGTTCTCAAAAGACAATGGAATTAAACTGAAAATCAATAAAAAGAACATGACTAGAAAATTCAAAATGTTTGGAAATTTAACAATATATTTCTGACTTACACATTTGTCAAAAAAAGCCTAAAGAGAAATTTTTAAATATGTTGTACTAAGTGAAAATGAAAATATAAATTATCCAAATTTTTAGGATGCACTGAAAGCAGAACTTATAAATTTACATCATCAATTGAATATATTTGAAAAGAAGGTGTGTTTAAAATGAAGAGTTTGAACTTATACTTTAGGAGACTAAAAAATAAGAACAATTTAAGCATAAATAAAGTAGAATAAATAGTATAAATCAGAGATGAAATCAATGGTAATAAAAACAGAAAAAACAAAATGTAGTGAAACCTAAACCTGGTTCTTTGAAGAGAACAATAAAATTGACACACCTCCAGCCAAGCTATCTAGGGATAAAAGAAACGAAAACACAAGGTACTAATGTCAGAACTTAGAGTAGTCATAACTATTCCTATCATAGCCAATAAATAATAATAAAAGAACACTATAATCAACTCACTATCCACAAATTTGATAACTTAGAAGAAAGATAATTAAAAAAAAACTACACAAGCTTTAAAACTCACCTAAAGAGAAACAGGTAAATAGATTAGACCTATGTCTTTTAACGAAATTGAGTCAATAATCAATAACATTAAAACAAAATAAAGTACCAGTTATATATGGCTTCCTTGGTGAATTCTGTCAAATATTTAAGTAGAAAAAATTCCAATTCCCTGTATTCTCTTCCAGAAAATAGAAGCAGAAGGACACTTTCTAAGTCATTCTATGATTTCAGTGCTATCCTCAAACCAAGATAAAGACATTAGAAGAAATCAATACATGTTGTAAACATAGATGCAAAAATCGAAAACCAAATTGATAAAATCAAATTCATCAGTGTATGTAAAAAATTATATGGAATGACCAGGTAGTATTAATGATAGGTATGCAAGACTGATTTAACAATAAAAATGTAAGTAATATAACCCATCATATTAACAGGATAAATAAGAAAAGTTATCATCATATCAATAGATGTAAACATAATTTTAAAACATCCAACATCCATTCATAATAAAATTCCTCAGACAACTAGGAATAGAAGACAAACTAAATTTGGTAATAAATGCCTACAAAGTCCAAAAGTTAACATCATACTTAACAGTGAGAAATTAGTTGATTTTTCCTAAGATCAGAAACAAGGCAAATATGTAACCTCATGCCAGTCCTTTTCTACATAATACTAGACTTCCTAACTAGTGCTACAAAAGAAAAAAATGCAAATAAAATGGAAAGAAAGAAATAACACTGTAATTTTTGACAGATGACATAGTTGTCAATGTATAAACTTTCAAAGAATCATCAAAAAAGTTTCCAGAATAAGTGATTATAGCAAGGCTGCACAATTTACAATGTTAATATACAAAAGTCAATTGCTTTTCTGCATACAAGCAATGAACAATTGAAGTTTAAAATTAAAAACATCATAATATTTTTCACAGCAAAAAAACAAAAATCTATATGTAAATCTATTTGTAGAAATAATACAGTGCTGATTAAAGAAATAAAATAAAATAAAAACAAGAAATGGGGAAAGGATACCATTCCATAAATGGTATTGGAATAACTGGATGTCCATATGAAGAACAATAAGACTAGGTCCTTATCTTTGACCACATAAAAATATTAACTCAGATGATTTAAGTATTTATATGTAAGATCTCAAATTAGGATAAAAATCCTAGAAGAAAACCTAGGAAATATCCTTCTTGACCTCAGCCTTGGCAAATAATTTATGGCTAAGTTCCCAAAAGCAATTGCAGCAAAAACAAGCAGAACCTAATTAAAGCACCTCTGCACAGCAAAAGAAAACATCAATAGAGTAGACAGCCTACAGAATGGGAGAAAATATTCACAAACTGTGCATGCATGTGACAAGGGTCTGGATTAGTCCATTCTCATACTGCAATGAAGAAATACTCAAGACTGGGTAATTTATAAAGAAAAAGAGGTTACATGGACTCACAGTTCCATATGCTGGGAAGGACTCACATATATGGCAGAAGGCAAAGGAGGAGCAAAGGCAAGTCTTACATGGCAGCAGGCAAGAGAACATGTGCAAGGGAACTGCCTTTTATAAAACCATCAGATCTCATGAGACTTATTCACTATCCTGACAACAGCACAGGAAAACTCGCCCCCATATTTCAATTACCTCCCGCTGGGTCCATCCCATAACATGTGGGGATTATGAGAGCTAAAATTCAAGATGGCATTTGGGTGGGGACACAGTCAAATTACATCATTCCACCCCTGGCCCCACCCAAATTTTATGCCTTCAAATTTCAAAACCAATTGTGCCTTCCCAACAGTCCTTCAAAGTCTTAACTCATTTCACTATTAATTCAAAAGTCCACTGAGTCATCTCAGTGTCATCTGAGACAAGGCAAGCCCCTTCTGCTATGAGCCTTTAAAATCAAAAGCAAGTTAGTTACTTCCTAGATAGAGTGTGGCTACAGGCATTGGGTAAATACAGGGAGAAATTAACCAAAATGAAAGGGCTACAGGCCCCGTGTAGGTCTGAAATCCAGCAAGGCAGCCAAAACTTAAAGCTCCAATATGATCTCCTTAAACTCCATGTCTCACATCTAGGTCACACTGATGCAAGAGGTGGGCTCCCATTGTCTTGGGCAGCTCTGCCCCTGTGGCATTGCAGGGTAAAGCCTCCCTCCCCACTGCTTTCATGGGCTAGCATTGAGTGTCTGCAGCTGTTCCAGGTGAATGCTCTGCTTCCCTTGTAAAACTGAATGCCTTTAACAGCACGCAAGTCACCTTTTGAATGCTTTGCTGCATATAAATTTCTTCTGCCAGATACCTTAAATCGTTTCTCTCAAGTTCAAAGTTCCACAGATCTCTGGGACAGGGACAAAATGACACTAGTCTCTACATAGCAAGAGTGACATTTACTCTACTTCCCAACAAGTTCCCATCTCCATCTGAGACTGCTTCACTCTGGACTTCATTGTCCATATCACTGTCAGCATTTTGGTCAAAGCCATTCACCAAGACACTAGAGAGTTCCAAACTTTCCCACATTTTCCTGTCTTCTTCTGAGCCCCCAAACAGTTACAACCTCTGCCTGTTACCAAGTTCCAAAGTGACTTTTACATTTTCTTTTTTTTTTTTTTTTTGAGATGGAGTCTTGCTCAGTCGCCCAGGCTGGAGTGCAGTGGTGTGATCTCGGCTCACTGCAAGCTCCGCCTCCCGACTTCACGCCATTCTCCTGCCTCAGCCTCCCATGTAGCTGGGACTACAGATGCCCGCCACCACACCCGGCTCTTTTTTTTGCATTTTCAGTAGAGACGGGCTTTCATTGTGTTGGCCAGGATGGTCTCGATCTCTTGACCTCCTGATCTGCCCACCTCAGCCTCCCAAAGTGCTGGGATTGCAGGCGTGAGCCACCGAGCCCGGCCTACATTTTCAAGTATCTTTACAGTCATAACTCACTCTACTGGTACCAATTTACTGTGTTAATCCATTTTCATACTACTATGAAGAAATACCTGAGAATGAGTAATTTACTTTTTTAAAGGGAGAGTTTTAATGGATTTACAGTTCCACGTGGCAGGGGAGGCCTCACAAGTATGGTGGAAGGGGAAGGAGGAACAAAGGCAAGTCTTGCCTGGCAGCAAGCAAGAGAGCATGTTCAGGAGAACTGCCCTTTGTAAAACCATAAAACCATCAGATCTAGTGGGACATATTCACTATCATGAGAACAGCAAGGGAAAACTCACCCCAATGATTCAATTACCTCTCATAGAATCCATTTTATGACATGTGGGGATTCAAGATGAGATTTGGGTGGGGACACAGCCAAACCATGTCAGGTCTAATATTCAAAATCTATAAATAATTTAAACAAATCAACAGACAAAAAAACAAATAACCCCATAAAAAAGTGGGCAAAGGACATGAACAGACATTTCTCAAAATAAGACATTCAAGTGACCAATAAACACATGAAAAATGCTCAGCATCATTAATCATCACAGAAATACAAATTAAAACCACAAATCAAAACTATCTCACACCATTCAGAATAGGTATAATTAAAAAGTCACAAAAATAACAGATGCTGGTGAGGCTGTAGAGAAAAGGGAGTGATTATTCTCTGTTCTGGAAATGTATTGTAAATTATTTCAGCCTCTGTAGAAAGCAGTTTGGATATTTCTCAAAGAACTTAAAACACTACCATTCAACCCAGCAATATTACTGGGTGTATACTCAAAAGAATATAGATTATTCTACCAATAAGATGGATATACTTGTATGTTTATTACAACCCTATTCACAATATCAAAGACATGAACTCAACCTAGGTACCCATCAATGGTGGACTGGATAAAGACAATTTGGTACATATACATCATGGAATACTACACAGCCATAAAAAAGAATGATGTCAATTCCTTTGCAGCAACATGTATGAAGTTGGAGGCCATAATCCTAAGGAAATCAATGCAGGAACAGAAAGCCAAATACCACATGTTCTGATTTATAGGTGAGAGCTAAACACTGAGCATACATGGACATAAGCATGAGCACACAGTCACTATGGACTACTCTATGGAAGGTGAGGAAGGAGAGTATGAGTTGAAAAACTACCTGTTGGTTACTTTGCTCACTACCTGGATCCAATGTACTCATGTACGAATACCACATATGTACACCCTGTATCTAAAATAAAAGCTGAAATTTTAGAATAATAAAAATAAAAATAAATGAGATTCCATGTTCACAGATTAGAAGTCTCATTATTAAGATGTCAGTTATTTTCAATTGCATTTATAAATGCAATACAACCCCAAACAAAATCCCAGCAAACTATTTCTCTGATATTGACAAATCTGATTTTCATTTTTACATAGAAAAGCTAGACTAAGAATATCCAACACAATGTTGAATAAAAATAAAGTTAGATGAATTATAATACCCTATTTCAAGACTTACTACAAATCTGCATTAATTAAGAAAGTGTCATATTGCTGAAATAATAAACTTATAGATGAATGGAACAGAAGAGAAAGGCTATAATTAGACCCACACAAATATAGCCAACTGATCTTTACAAAAGAGTAAAGTAAATTCAATAGAGGAAAAGTGGTATTTTTGGCAAATAGTACTGAAAAATTAGATTTCTCTGTGCAAAATAATTTAGAAACAGATTTTACACTTTTTATAAATATCAACTCAAAATAAATCACAGGCATGAATTTAAAATGTGAAACTATAAAAATTTTAGAAGAAAACACAGTATAAAATGAGGTGATTATTGATTAATAAAAGAATTTTTGTTATACAGCAAAAAAAGCAATATCCATGAAAAGAACTGATATGTGGAAGCTTATAAAAATTAAAAACTGTGTGAAAGACACTTAAGGGAGTGAAAAGACAAGTCACAGACTTGGAGGACATATTTGCAAAACACGTATCTAATAAAATGTTTGTATTCTATGTATATAGACTTGTAAAACATAACAATAAGAAAAAAATATGTAATTTAAAATGGCAAAATATTTTAACCTTACCAAAGATGATACGCAAATGGCACATAAGCATGTGAAGATATCCAAAACCATTTGTGATTAGGAACTTAAATAATGAGATACAAATATACACCTATAAGAATGACTAAGCAAAATCTAACAACACAGTATGGGTGACAGAACCTTGTCTCAAAACAAACAAACAAAACTAACAATATTAGAATCTGGTAAGAATATGAGGCTATCATTCATTGCTGGTAAAAATGGCAAATAATACAACCAATTTTGAAGTTTCTTAGACAGTTTCTTACAAAGCTAAATGCATTTTTACTATAACTAAGACCATTGTTGCTTATATACCTCTTAGGTCTACAAGTGCATTACTACTGTCAGTTATATACCTAAGTGAAATGAAGACATTTCTACACAAAATTTATGTAGTTGCCAAAAACTGGAAGCAAACAAAATTTATTTCTGTAGGTGAATGGATAAACCAACTTGGTAATTCCATACAATAGAGTGTTAGCCAGAAATAAAAAAAAAAAATGAATTATCAAGCCATGAAAACATGGAGGAACCTGAATTACATATAGTTAAATCAATGAAACCAATCTGAAAAGAGTATATATGGTATGATTCCAATTTCTGACATTCTGAAAAATAAAAAATAAAAAGCTATACTGATAATAATATATTGGTGGTTTCTATAAGTTTGGAGAAGGGAATTAATTGTTAAAGCACAGGAGATGTTTAGAGTTGCCACATTTTCAATGTATTACTGAAGAGTTGAATGCATAATATTTATTTTGAAAAACCATAGAACTTCACAGCACAATGAATGAAGCATAATGTTTGCAAATTTAAAAAATAAAAGTAAAAACAACTTTTAAGGTGTCTAGCAACCCCAGAAATGAATGTGTCCTCATTTTAAGTGTTAGGAGCAGGGATGGGGAATTGGCAGCCTAAGTAAATTTGGAAATAAATAAAACCCATAACACTAAAGGCAAAAAGATCTGCATGTAAGTACTGTACTCTAGCTGATAAAGTTCTTCTTCAGAAATGGTTCAGGTTACCAATTCTGATATTGCTATATGTATGTACTGAATTTAAACAATAGCTAAATGGATGGTGGAAGATGGGAGCCCAGATTTTTAATGTTAAAATGTGAATTCTCCAGAAAACAAGGAGAGGAGGTTGGAATCACCCATGTGGCTGGAGACATCAGTGTAAATTCATGTTTACCTTAATATAGATAGAGGTGGTTTATATACAAATAAGTATAAATAGGTTTTCAATTCATAGGTTAGTACATACATGTATATTTCACTGCTCTGTCAGATGAGAGGGTCTAAAAGCAATGAAACCTCATTAGCAATGAGCACATTTAGTGTACAGATCATGGTTTGTAACTCCATTTTCCAATAAATAAATCCAATAAATAAAACCAGAGATTCTCCGAAAAATGTCTGATTCTAAGACTATAGACATATATTTCACTGCTCTATCAGATGGGAGGGCCTTAAAACAATAAACCCAACTAGCAACGAGCACACTTAGTGTACAGATCATGGTTTCTAACTCCATTTTCCAATAAATGGAACCAGGAATTCTCTGAAAAATGGTTGATTCTAAGACTATAAAAGATGAGCTTGGAGTACTTGAGTGTTGGCGATTAAGAGTATGCTAAAATAAAACAAAACAAAAAAACAAGAACAAAAGGCCAAAATCTACATTGACTGGTCTATGGCAACAGGATATAAATGCCAGCTGAAAATGATTCAAATGATCAATAGCTGTAATCATTTGAACAAAACTGATGAAATAGTATTGGATTATAGCCTAAGGTATAAAATAAATAGCCATAAATTCATATGCATATACATAAATGTTTGGATTAACAAATAAAATGAAGAAAAGAGACATGTCTCCTTTCCAGAAGAATTATACATAATTTATGTAAATAAGTCTACCTTCAATAAAGTATAGCACAAATCTCTACTTCTTAACTGTAGACTAGATAGTGACTTCTTTCAAAATATAATGTATGAAAAGAAAGAAAAAATAAAACTTTAGAGTGGAGAAGCTTGACAGTTTCTCAGCCAGATGATGAAAGTCAGTATTCACAGTGATAAATCATATTAATAGTGTGCAATTTTGATACGATTTAATGAAAAGAGAAGTATATCTGCACGGTTTTTCTCCTAAAACCTACAACCCCAATTTAACCATGAGAAAAATATTAGACAATTGCTAATAGAGAAAAATCTCACAAAATACATGACCATTACTTAGTTTAGTAAAAAGTGTCAATTATTCGAAAGTTAAATATACATCTGCCATATGACTCAACCATTTACTCATAGGAATTTACCCATGAGAAAAGGAAACATATGTCCATACATTCTCTTCCGTTGGCTTATGGTAATACTGTTTTCCATTATTGCTAGATTTTGGGTGCCTCAACCAGCATCTCTTATTAATTCTTTTAGCCTACATACATCTATATAACAAGTTTCTTAAAGTCTCTCGACTTATGTGAGTTGAATTCTGCTTACTGATAAAATTATGCCTGAGAATATTGCTCAGATCATCAAACACATATGTCATCATTAGAGGAATTAACTTTTTGCTATATTTGTATCTAATCTATTCCCCAGATTATCATTTGCTTTTTTAATTTCAGGAATGATATTTGTGTATTTATTAAAATTTAAATAAACATTAATAAGTAGTAAGTTAAATGTCAGTATGTTTTAATGCATATGTTAAGAGACAGTAAAATATTGATAAATTTCACATAAACTTTCTATTTTTTGTGCCACCTATAACTTTTACACTTGGTCTGCCTTTGCAGAAATTTTTAAATGTCATATTTATATGATATTTTTATAATTATCTCTCAATGAAATCTCTTTCTTCTTATTCACACTACGATTATACTCAGTACAGCTCATGTCATCATGTTTCTGGATTTTACTGGTGCCAGAATATCAGTTCAATGATTTGTATTCTTCATAATATACTATATGCATAGACAAAGACCTTTCTCATTTGCAGGATCTTGGAAAATTATTATTACCCTCAAACAAAATAAAGGACAAGGAGGAGTCAATCCATGCATTGTCTCATGCCTTTCTTAAAGTTGTATTTTTTTTTTTTTTCCACCATGAGGCAAACATCCCTCTTTTTTTTTTGTTTTTATCTTTTTCAGATACCTTAAATACCTAAATTTCATAACACTAGTTTTAAGGAGTCATAGGTGATCCTTAACTTGAGAACTATTGCTTCTAATATTTTTACCAAAGACTTACTAACTTCTCTTTGTAAAATCTTGTGCATTTTGTGAGTATTCATATATGAGCCACAAAGAATCAAAGTTTTACTAGGCTAATCTCTATGTGACTATTTCTAAATGTCCAGATTTAGTAGGTTGATAGCCAAGCACTAAGAATTGCATAAGTCATATATTTCAATTACACATTTCAAAAATAATTTAAAATAAAATACAAGTGAGAAATCTGAATGGAATTATCACTTCAAATTCTAGAACAAAAGTGAGGATGTTTGGCATATGGCTCTATAACTGTTAATGTTTGATCTCAAATATGAGCTATTGTAGTGTATGCTCTCTGATTTCAGCCAAGTACAGAGCCGTGGTAATATGTGTGAACTCTGGAATCATAAGAATATGTGTTCAGAACTGTCACCCATCAATTTCCCAGCTGAGTGACCATGAAGAAATTATTTTATTTCTCTAAACTCTACTTTCTTTATCTATAAAATAAGAATATTAGTGTCCATGCTTTATATATCTAAGAACTAAATTAGATAATGCACATATGTAATCAAACTAATACCCAAATTTCTTGGTATAGAGTATAGAGTTTCTGATATTTCGGTCTCTGTCTACCTTCCTATACTTGTATTTCTGTATAGTCATCCTCATTTACAGAGTTTCCAGAAAAAGGGCTCCTGATCTAAACCCCAAGAGAGGGTTATTGGATCTCACACAGGAAGGAATTCAAGGAAAGTTGCAGAGTGCAGTGAAAAGAGATAGTTTATTTAAAGCTACTCAGATACAGAATAGGGCAGCCTAAGAAAGCAAGGGGAGGCACACGCCATCTTTCTTTTAAACTCTTCTTATATAACATATTATCTATGTAAAAGCTAAGTTATGTGTATGTGCTGGTGGACTGACAGCATGACAATCTTTAGTATTTTATTCAAAGTTATTACTGGCATTTTAGTGTGTAAACACATCAAAGCATGACTATAATCATCACAAAAGAATATACTTTTATGTGATATTTTGGCCTCTAGACATTTTGTTGTTGTGGGAGTTTGTCCTTTCAGGTATTACTAACCTGTTTCCTTAGCTGTAAACATCCTAGGACCATGGGTCATGACTGGCAAGAAATGTGCCTTTCCAGTGGCATAAAATCATCTCATAGGAGTTGATTATAAAATGGTATCACCCTACACCTGTAATCCCAGCACTTTGAGAGGCCAAGATGGGTAGATCACCTGAGGTCGGGAGTTCGAGACCAGTCTGACCAACATGGTGACACTGTTTCTCTACTAAAAGTACAAAATTAGTCCGGCGTGGTGGTGCATGCCTGTAATCCAAGCTACTTGGGAGGATGAGGCAGGAGAATCACTTGAACCTGGGAGCCAGAGGTTGTGGTGAGCCGAGATGGCGTCATTGCACTCCAGCCTGGGCAACAAGAGAGGAAAACAAACAAAAAAAGTATCACCCTAGCTCTTCTATGCTCCTTTTTTTTTCCCCAACATAATCCCCTTTTATGAGAGAACCCTTACTCATAAGAGGAGATGAAGGATGCAGGTCATTCTTCTGTAACTTCTCCTACTGACAATGGATGTTGATCTTTGGGGCAGGATTTTCTTGGAAATGTTTGCAGCTGGCCTCTAGGGAGCCAAGGGAGTTCCTCATTTGTGTGATGTTCTGATGATCCCATCAGATCATCAGGCCCTGCCTAGTACTGGAAGAGCAAAAATCTCTGGATTCCTGATCTAAGGGGACTAGAGGTAGGATGTCTTTATTTCCTAAGTGAGAAGATGGGATGGTTTGGAAGCCTTGTGCCACCATCATGTTTGTTTAGAATTGTTGCCATCTAGAAGACACAAACTTTATCAAGAGTTAAACAAGCAAGGGCCAAAAATTAGTAATAACAAGTTAGCTATCAAAGGTGCTAAAAAGGACAAAAAACAAGGGAGACTCAGGAAGGCTCTTTCAATTGTGGACCAAATATAGTTGGGATCAGTGCCTTGGTTATATTTGTGCACCAGACAGCTTTTTCATATATTTTCTGTGTATCTTCTTCTATTTGACCTGAAGTATTTACACAACTGCAGCAGGTTTGATTATAACATATACTCCTTCTTGTTCAAGCCATCAATAAGTAAGGGTTAATTTAAGATCCATTGCTGTATCTGCTAATAAATCAAGGGAGAGTTTTAGTGTGTCGCCTGTTTAATGGACAGTGTGTAGAATGAAGAAGTAAAGTTTTTAAGAGTTGCCTTATGGTAGGTAAATTTTCCCCAAAGAGCCCACAAACTGACAGCAACTTCAATCCCAGTCAATATAAGGCCCATTGCTTGCTTAATGCTAGGGTGAGTGATGTTATACAGTTGTATATTAGAGGGCTTTGCTTGTTCTATTGTACACTGACCCCTGAAGTAAATGTTATCAATACACTGGTTTCATGATCCCAAATGAGAGACAAATTACTTATAGGTTAATTGAATGAATGACCACATAGCCATGGAATGCACTGGGGGTACAAACCTGTATGGATGGGAGTCATTAATAATGTTGAGTAGCAGTGCAAAAGACTTTGGATGTTACTTATCTGTTTATTTGCAAAACAACAACCTTAGGTCTTCTAAGGGTTCAAAAGTGTAGGTCCTGTTGTCTTTCTCAGGAGTCTGCTGGGACTCATAAGAAACAGGTTTAATCTTGAATAGGTGTACCCAGCTAGTGATTCCCTGAATTTCAACAGCAATAGGAGTGCTTAACAATACCTGATAGGGGCCCTTCCATTTTTGTGATCTACAGGAGATCCTTCTTTTCAAGTTTTTAATAAGACTAAGTCTCCTGGTTAAGCAGGAGAGTTATTAATATTTATGAAGGTGGTTTTTATACATCTATATTGAACAAACATGCATGTGAAATATGACTTTGTTTATGTTGGTGTGGAGACTCAACTCTTGACTGATATGATCTTAGATTCTGTTTATAATTTGATATCTTATTACCATAAAGAATCTGTTCTGTAAGTCTTATGATTTCTGTTTTAATGTTAATGCTGATCTATTGTGCCTGATTTTCAAGTTGAGGGGAAGGTATAGGAGGTGTATCCTCCCCCCATCCAACCCTGTTTCCTGTCATGGCCTCAACTAGTTTCTCAATTCTTTTTAAAATTCCCTTTGTCCAAGAGGCAGGTATATTCTATAGGAGGAGGGGAGATTAAGGTTAATTAATTTATTTTTATTTACTTTAGTTTATATTTCCCCTTTTTAGTTAAGACATGCCAGAGGCAGTATAAATGGCCAAACTTTTATTTTGTTCCATAGTGATGTGAGGGTGGTGTGCTACCTGCCCTGGGTCCATCATGTCTCTTGGTGGGAACCCTATGGTGAAGAGACTTAGAGTCAAAAGACATATAGCCAATTAAATGCTCCAGGCCAGATGCAAATAGAGGTGGGCAGGTAGTAATTAGTTTAAAATCTCTTTTAAGCAACATAAGAACCAAAATACTAAAAGCCAAAATGCAAGGTTATAAAATTAACTTATCTATAAATTCTATGTATTGAGCTACTATAATCTTGACTTGCAGCAATTATCTATACAAAACACCATCATTTTGTTCAGCTGTTGAGGCATTTGTGTGCCAAGTCTTGTTTTGGAAGGTCTAAATTAATTTTAGCCCTCAAAACTGGCCCTTGCAATGCAATAGTATCTAGGCCTGGAGGGATTGGATAGTTTCAAATTCTGGAGCTAAAACATGAGGAATTAACAATATTTTAAATGAAAAGCTAATACATTATTAAATTAACCTTAATATTTTTGAATATAAGCCTGACCATATGTCTCATGAAAGCTGTTTGTTTTGATTGTCATTTTTGCCTGAATCTGAAGATGAAGTTTGTTTAATTTGAATTTGGTATTAGAAACTGACAGGAATCAATGCCTTCTTTAGATAAGATATATGCACTCAGGAGTTGAAGCCCTGTAACTTAACAGCACAAGGATTTGTTAATAGCATCTGATAAAGACATTTTCTAGGGTGCTGAAGGGAGTCCTTTGACTGATTTTTTTTCAGTATATGTAATTATCAGGCTGGGAGTGGTAATACTAGAGTTCATGGTCTGACTGGAAGCTATAAAATGATCCTACAACCTTGCAGTGAGTAATTTTTATAGCTTTAAAAAATTCCAGCAATAAAAAGTAAGTCAGAAACTTAATCGAGGATTTTGATTTTGGGGACATTTGTTAAAAATGTTAAAAGACTCAAAACATTTGATTAAAAGAGAATCGCAGGTCATTGTGGAATAATAGTTACTCATTTTATTGAAGCGATAATCAAAATGACTTTGAAAGTCAATAGATGTAAAATCCATAACCCTTTTAAATCTTAAAATTTGACAACTAAGAACCTAATCCAGACAGTGTAAGAATTATAAAATCTTGTTTCCAAAGCCAGTTACCAAAAAGGCAAAACAAAAAAAATCTTTTGCACTGTGACTGCTTCTCCTTAAGGAAAGCCCATTTATATAATCTGGAAGTCAAACTTGATGAAAAAAGTGCTTGGTTTAATCAGACACAGAAAGAGTGTTTTCAAGGTTATGAGTATAGCAGGGGAATACAAGGCTCTTAAGAACAGCATGGGTTTTCTGATTACACTGAAAATTTAGATATATCAAGAAAAGCCAAGAGTAGAGAATCAAGTTATACTAGAGGAAAACATTGCTTTTTTGTTTGACCTTCAAGATAAAATATTTCAGTATCAAGCTGTAACAACAGTTAGAACCAGAGGATAAAACATTACAGAGGCTGATGAAAAAATCAAAGGAGAGAGTTGTCATTTTAGGTCTTCTCAAGGAGAAAAAACCCTGAAAGCAGTGAGACACAGCAAAAGTTGAACTTTTGAGATATGGGATTCTGAAAAGTTTTTAAAAGAGAAAGATTTTAAAATTAAAAGTAAAATTTGTTGTAATTCCATTGAGAGCAAATCAATACCTTGAAAAACATGGTTTTATGTAGGAAACCAATCTTACAAAAACTATTATAAATGATTCCTTTTAATTATAATCAACTTAATCACATAAAAATTCCTTTATAAATTCTCCTTCACAAGCCTTATTGTAACTTACACAGGCCATCTACAACATGCTTTGCCTTTCTTGTTCTAAACTTCTGTCTCTCTTAACTAATCAGTCATTTTAATTTAAGACAACAATTTACCATACATGACCCTTTTTCATACAAAATTATTCTCTTTTCTTCATAACTTTTCCTACCAAAAATACACCTTTATATTCATAATTTTCTTCATCTCTCTTTCCCCTCTACATATTGGTTCCTTTCTACCTTGTTTCACAAGTAACTATTTTCAAGTCCATAATTTAATTGACCTTTAGATAATTTCTGATTTAGACAAAATTATGTTTTTACTAAATAAAACTAGATCCCAGAAGGCTTTTGGCCTCCAATGCTGTACACAGAGATACCAATTAAGCAATCCAAAGAATAAAAATCATCAAAACCAGAAGGAAAAAGATAGGTATAAATTTCAGGGTGTTATGAATCACTAGTGAGGCACAGACAGCAAATATGCAGCCAACAAAGGAGACATGGGGATCAAGAAGCAGAAGGTTCTGGCAAACATGCCTCTGAGCCACAGTTTATCCATCATGGCAACATTGTAACCTGATACCTCTAAAGGCCAAAAAATATTGTGCAATAAGGTGGTGGCGAACCTGGAGATCCCACCAGGCCAGGTTCCCTAGCAGACATAGCCCAAAGGATCCAACAACTCTGGGAAGGCAGCTCTAATCCCTAGTCTCTGGAGAATATTAAGGAACATGGTATCCTTGTGTCTCCTGGGACTCAGAAGACTAACTGCATTGAAACAAGGAAAAGGGACAAGAAAGGGAAGGGAAGAGACAACAAAGTGCACTCACCCAGATCCTACTTACCAGAGGTGGCCAATTGGTGCTGCAAACTGAATTTCCTTAGCCTAGGGCCTCATCTTAAAAATCCCTTTGTGGTGTTGTCAGGAAGAAGTTGTCAGAAAGAAAGGTTTCTGATCTCAATCCAAAGAGAGAATTCTTGGATTTTGCACAGGAGGGAATCTAAGGCAAGTCACAGAGTGTAGTGAAAAGAGCTAGTTTATTGAAAGCTACTCAGATACACAGTAGGGCATCCTCAGAAAGCAAAAGGAAACACTCATCATCTTTTTTTTAACACTTCTTATCTAGGGGTCTTGTCTATGTAAAAACTACTTTACATTATGTCTACATGCTGGTGGGTTGACAGCATAACAACCTTTAGTACTTTGTTGATTTAAAGAAAGTTATTCCTGGCATTTTAGTGTGTAAGTGCAACAAAGTATGACAATAATCATCTTAAAAACATAAATTATTATGCAATATTAGATCATCTGTACATTTTGTTGTCAGAGGAGTTTGTTCTTGCAGACATTATTAAACTATTTTCTTAGCAGTAAACATCTTAGGACCATGGGACATGATTAGCAAGAAATGTGCCCTGCTAGTGTAAGATGGAGTTGATGTTAAAATGTTTTCAGTCTGGCCCTCCTATGTTCCTGTTTCCCTAATAACAACATGCCTTCTGCTTTACTGTGAGCATAACTAATAACCTTCAGTTTCTTGAGCATGATAATTTTTTCCTTTTTTCAATAAGTTAGTTCATATTATATCCACTGCCTAAAATCATCCTCTAATTTCATTCTTCTCAGTGAATTCATATTTCCACCTTGTCTGTAAAAACTTTTCTTATCCCATAAACATAATGGACCACTTTTTCCTTTCTCTATTGAGCTACATATAAACATTGAACACCCTAATTGGTCAAATGTGTTAGAATTATTGATTTATATATTTATTCCTTCTGATCGCAAGTCTCAACAGATTGGACTGCATCTAATTGGAGTTTGCTTTTCCATCTTGTAGCACATAATGAGGACATAACAAATACCTTATTACATGAATTTCTGACTTTGCAGATTGATTTTAGGATGTTTCATCTTGTCATATCTAAATAAGTATCTTGCTTGTTTCTATATTGGACAAAAAAGGTGACACTATTTCTTGGACACAGTCTTCTATCTATCTCATTCTATGTCTCTATCCATTTTTGAGGTAGGAGATCAGCAGGACTTGTTTTCTGAGCCTTAGTCATGACCCTGCTGAACAAGAGAGGACGTAGCAAAGAAACCAGCCAAAACCTGCTAGAATCAAGATGGTGATGAAAATGACCTTTAGTTCCTGTCACTGCTTATTTGCATTTGCATAAGACACTCCCACCAGCTATCTGATGTTTTACAAATGCCATGGCCACAACCCAGAAGTTACCTTACATGGTTCAGGGAACTCCCCATTCCTTTTCCAGAAAGTTCATGAATAACCCACTTCTTAATTAAGCATATAATTGAGTGGGTATAAATATAGGCAGTCGGTAATTTTCCAGGGCTACTCTGGAGCACTCTGCCTATAGGATAACCCTACCCCATCTGTGGAGTAACCATTTTGCTTTACACAGCTGCTCTAATAAACTTGCTTTCTTTCACTGTTGGCTCACTCTTGAATTCTTTCCTGAGTGAAGCCAAGAAACTTCCCGGGCTCAGCCTCTATTTTGGAATACGTCTGTACTATTTTCATTATATGTTAGTTGAGTGTACAGATGCTTCTTGACTTATGAAGAACAAGCTTACAACCTTATAAACTCATTGTAAGTTGAAAATATTATAACTCAAAAATGCATTTAATATATAACATAATGAATATCATTGCTTAGCTTATCCTGTCTTAAATGTGCTCAGAATATTTATATTAGCATACAATTGGGCAAAATTCTCTAATGAAAAGCTTATTTAACAACCAAATGCTGAAAATGTAATTACAATGAAAGTGAAAAACAGAATAACAGAATGGTTGAATGATGCGTGAAGTACCGTTCTACTGAATGCACATCACTTGTGTATAATTGTAAAGTAAAAAAATCATAAATCAAACCATTGTAAGACGGGAATTGTCTGTATTTAGTGTTAGTTATTAATGTTGTGAAGTTTTTGTTTATTAAAATGTATGTTGCATGTAGAATTAAATTTTACCTGAAGCTGCCTTCATATATTAAATTTTTATGTAACAAACTGCAGCCTAACTTAATACACAAACAAACCAAAACCTAATTTAGGTCTCCAAAAAACAACCAAGCTTCAGCTAATCACAAACAGGCAGGGTTCAGCCAATCACAGGGATCCAGTTCATCACACCATGCCCAATTAAGGGAAATGCCTCATTACAAGATGCCCAAATAAGGCAAATACATTGCTTTAGCCAAAACAGCTGTCATAAGAAAATATCGCCATTGATTACTTTTGACAAATACTCTGGAGATAGACTTTTTCCATGGAGCTGGATTTCATTTAGTCAGATAACAATACCTGAGAATGGATATTTCTATAGAGCTATGAGACAGATTCTAAGTGACAATGCTATGGAATAGGATTTTTTGAAAAGTCCCAAATCCAGTCTGCTTTCTCCAGAGCATTCAAGGCAGCTGGATTTCTTTTCTTTTGTCTTTTTTTTTTTTTTTTTTTTAGACAGAGTCTTACTCTGTTGCCTGGGCTGGAGTGCAGTGGCACAAACTTGGCTCACTGCAACTTCTGTCTCCTAGGTTCAAGCCATCCTCTTGCCTCAGCCTCCGTAGTAGCTGGGACTACAGGTGTGTGCCACCATGCCTGGCTAATTTTTGTATTTTTAGTAAAGACGGTGTTTTACCATGTTGGCCAGGCTGGTCTCGAACTCCTGACCTCACGGGATCTGCCTGCCTCACCCTCCTGAAGTGCTAGGATTACAGGTGTGAGCCACTGCACCAGACAAGCTGCTGGATTTTGAAGCTACCACAGTTGTAGAGAAAGTAATGGGAGTAGGCCAAGTTTAATGGACACAAACCATGCTGCTCCAAATTCAGCCATTTTTTCTACAATAAGCACTCTTAGGTTGTTGGAAGCCTTTGGTTTTTATAATCCTGAAAACATCAATTTTAACACTTTTTCTACTGTTTTTCTTATTTTTTATTTATTTATTTTTTTTTGAGGAATGTCCTCCCTCTGCCACTCTAGAGGAAATCCTGCTAGATTGCCGCATGTTTACAATAGTTTTCTATAAGAAATGTATCATTTAGCATATGTATTTCTATGTAATCTGCTTTATTTATTTCTGAAAAGCCTCTAACAATTAATATTCCCACAATAAGAATATGAGAGTGGCCATCTTGTCCAACACAGGTAGATTGAAATTGCAATTTTTAAAGGTAATGAACTATTATTTTTTTCATACAGGTAAGCCATGAATAGGTACATAGTGCTTTTATTATCTATCTGGATCTACTGTTAACTTTCTGTGTAATTCTGAGAGTCTATTAATATTTCCTTTATATTGATTTCTTTAGTTATAAAATGAGAATTGAATTAATAGCTTCACTCATGATTTATTATATGAATAAATAAAAGTGATTCATTACTTTGCATATATTGAGTACATAAAAACTAGAGTTTTTGCTACAGGGGTGGAATCAGGCTCCTTATAACCATTAACTGAATAGATTGAGATCAATGCATAGTTTTAACTTTTGTGTGTATCTGTGACCCCCTACCTATGGCACTGCTTAGAGTTCTTTTTTTTTTTCTTTCTTTCTTTTTTTTTTTTTTTTTTTAATGTGAAGCTTTTACCTCCTCAAGTGTTTTGAAACAGAATTCCTTGAGTCCTTTTTGTGAAGAGATTTGATGGCAAATCATGAAGTAACTTGCTTTTTTCAGCATATTGCAATTAGTCACTTATTTTTAGAGCTGAATGTTAATTAGTCATTTCATGTTCTTAATTAAAAATGTTTCAGAATGGCATTGAGGCATAGAACAAATGAACAAATTAAGTCCATTCTGCATGATAGTTCATTTACCCTTTTAAACACATAATATATTTTAAATGTTGAAACTAAACTAAGATTAATATTATAATAGAGCGAGCTAAACTTAGTACTTAAGTGCTTTTTTTGACAAAGTCACTAGGGTCATAGTTTTCTATCTAATATCCTTTTTACAAAATTCTGCATAAACAGATCTCAATTATCACAGTGAATCGCCTAGCTAATCATGGTTTTCTCATTCTCATTCTACTCAGCCTATGGAACTCAGAAACTTTATTTCTTTATTACTATTTATTATTTGTTTAGCATTAAGTTTCCCCAATTTGGATTTCATAATCATTTTGTCTCATTCACCAATATAGTTTCATTTTATACTTGTTATTGTTTTTTTCTTTTTCTTTTTGCATATGTTATTATTCTCTAAAATTCCATGCAAAAATTAAAAATTTGATCAATTTTTATTTGGGAAAATTTCAAGAAGATGAGCAGCGATTGGGATCTAAGAGGCAGACAAGATACAGGAAGAAATTAGACAGTTAACTTTTCAAATTTTAGGATTATCTTCACTTAAGTCTAAGATTTTCTTCAACAGCCCAGAAAGGCAGATTTATTTTATTACTTATGCTCTTGTTGTTTTACTAAAAACTAAGATAAAATTGGAAGGCTAGTATTTTCTGTTATATTTCTGCACTTATAAAAAATTTCCTCTGTAATTCCTATGTGGTAAAGATAAGATACACAACATATTGACAAATGCATTTGTCTGAGTGTTTGTGTTTATTGGGCACAGAGGTGGTGCAGTTGCTAAGGATAGCTGAATGTATATAAGCTATGGTATTCTTGACTTTTGTTTCTTATACCACAGTGTCTCTGTAAGATTTTTATTGGGTGTGTAGTCTGTGTGTATTATAAACCTGTTACAAACCTGTGTCTTTGGATGTTTGTCATTTTGTGTGGGTTTGTGTTTTTAATATAGACTTGTTCCTTTGATATATGCCTGCTCTCCCTGATAACATTTATTCTCAATTAAATATATTTTGCTTGGAAACACTTCTCATACTTTTTGTTGTGTCTAAGTGACCTCTCACCACATTTTAGTTGTAGCTCTCCAATGTTCATTTCTCATCAGCCTTATTATTACAGAAGCCCTGTGAAGGAAGACTGTTCATTGCTCTGTGAGCATGTTTTACTCCTGTCTTCACAGATAGCATCAATGACACACATACAACTCACAGCTGCTCTGCCCACCTCCCAGTATCCCAGCAGCTTGAAATGGAAAGTGTCATTACAATTGCTTAACAAGGATATCTCATAACAGCTGCAGAAATCAACATGACAGAATCCAAAAGAACAGACCTAAGTAGTAGAACTCTCAAAAATATCAATTCCACAACCTGCTTCACTTGCATGCTTTGCAGTCTGATTAGGCTTAATTCCTGATATAGCTTCTCAACTAGAGCTGTCCTAACAGGAAATCTGGCCTGTGATGTCATAACATTCACATTGTATTTTCTCTTTTTTTATTTTCATCAGGAGGGTTTTTCTATACTTGGTACATATTTTCAATAAAGCACTGATAGATGCAGATGTACATGTCCCATTTAATGAAAAGTGTTGTCCTTCAAGGAGGCCTAGATGGATTGTTAGAAAATTGTATCAAAAAATAAAAGAAGAAATAACATTAATAATATACAGACATTTTAAGAAAATAGAGTAGTGAGGGGACACTAAGTTTTATAAGTCTAGCATACCATGATATAAATAATTTGACCAATAGACCCATCTAAAAAAATGTAAATCATAAATTTCTCATAAATATGGACACATTTGAATCAAATGCTATTAAATAATATCCAGTAGTGTCTCAAAAAATTTTAAGATAACCACGTGAATGTTATTGATGAGAGAGAAATTTTTTTCAACATCCTAAAATCAATCAACAGGAGAAAAAGGCACTTAATCTCAATAGAAAAAAAAAAAAAAGCCCTTCATATAATCCAACATTTATTAGGGTGAAATTCTCAACAAAATAAGAAATATGTCATTGATAAATAAATAAATAAATAAATAAATAAATACACAAACAAACTAATCTATGAAAATTCTACTTAATAGTAAAATACCAAACACTTAGCCTCTATGATCAGAAAAAAATGTAAGGATGTCTGCACTGATCACTTCTATTAAAAACTTTACTAAGGGCTAGCACAATATAGCCAGAAAAAAAATAAAGGTACATAATTTTGAAGTGAAGAAGTAAAATTATTTTTGCCAACTACATATATTATTGTTTACATTGAAAACTTTAAAGTATCCTTAAAGAAAATTTATCATAAATAATGAGTGACTTCAGCAAGGTGGCCAGCTACAAAGTTGATATTCAAAATTGTTCTATTTCTATATGCTAACAGTAAATAATTGGGAAACAGATTTTAAATTAACTTAAAATTTTCAAGCATAAGTATAACAAATGATGGATTCTCTGAATCTTCATGTTTAGAGGAACTTTAAATCTTCAAGATATTTTTGAAAGAAATTAAAGAATATTTTAACAATCCATGTTTATTGTTGTAAATTAATTCACAACACATCAATTTATTGATTTAGCACACCCTCTTTAAAATCTGGACTGGCTTTGCTGTAGAAATTGAAAGGTTGATTATAAAACTTGTTTGAAATGCAAAGGACCTAGACTATCCAAACAATCTTAATGAAACATGTAGATAGAGTACTCAAAGAAGTAATCAATAATCAGTGGACTGTGGCAATGCCATGAGAATTGACATAAAGTTCAATGGACATAGACCCCTACATATATGGCCAACTGATCTTAAAGACACCATGACAATTCAAAGTTGAAACAAAAGTCATTCTCAACAAATGGTGCTAGAACAGCTGAATAAACATCAAAAAATGCATCAATTCTCACTTCACATTATATACAGATATTCATTTGAGATTAGTCATATATCTAACATAAAAACTAAGACTAAAGAAACTTCTGGAAAACGAATGAAGCTTCTAGAAGAAGTCACAGGAGAATATCTTCACAACCTTGAGGTAGGTATCTATTTCTTTGAAAATATTCATAATACGTGTATCTGACATAGAATTTGTAAGAATACATAAAGCACTCCTACAAATCATGTAAGACAAACAATCTATTTAAAATAGGTAGAGATTTTAGACAATTAACAGGATAGGATACAAAATGTCAGGAAAGTTATGGGAAGTGCTTATTGAGAAATGCTAGTGAAAACTGTAAGGTGCTCAGCAGGAAATCAAATTGAAAATACAACTTTAGACATCCTGGATTAGCTAGAATTAAAAAGATTCAACTTTTAAGAGAATGTGGAACAACTGGAACTCTGATGCACCACGCGTGGTGGTGTGACATAGTACAACTACTTTGGAAAACTGCTTGGAACATTTTTTTTTCTTAGATTTAAACATGAACCTAGATAATGATACACTAATTTTACTCCCAGAAAAACAGTGAAAATATATGTCCTTAACACATGTATGCAAGAATGTTTGTAGTAGCATTATTTATTATGGCAATGGGTAAAAACAAAGGCTGCATTCATGAAAAGAAGAATGTATAAACACATTATGATATAGTCATACAATGGAAGGCAGTTCAGCTATGCAAAATGAAGACAAAATTGTCAATAGAAGCAACACGTTTAAATGTCAAAACACTACGCCGAGCAAAATAAATCAGATCTAAAACAGAATATATTTGACATTATTCACAGGATATTCAGAAACAGTCAAAATTAATCCAAAGAGATACAAGCTGCATGCTACTTACTGTTACCTATGGAAGGTTAGAATAACCGTAGGAAGGAACAAGGGAAATTCTTTGACCAATAGAAACACGCTATATTTTAATAGGAGTGTTAATTATACAGATGTAAACATTGTAAAAACTCCTTGAACTCTACATTTAAAATGGGTGCATTTCAATGTATGTAAATTACACTTCATTTTTTAAATGTATGTAAACTACACTTCATTTTTAATGTTATTTCTAGAAATTACTAGAAAAATACTTCACTATGATTTAAAATGGGCCATCAATTTTCAAAATAAAATTTTTACTTAAATTTATGATTTTAAGTTATTTTCTAAAGATGTATAAATGAAACAATCACTTCTATAATGTTTATTATTCGAGAATATGTTCTTTAAAAATAAATTAAGGTTAACTAAAAGATAGAATACATTGTAGAATCCAGTGATAAGGAATATCAGAAGCATCAAGACCTAAATAAAATAGTTCCCTTGCAGAAAAGTTAAAACTAAGTCCTGAATAAACAGCTCGGAATTTTATGAACTACAGAAATTTTCAAAAAGGAACCTAACTAGTCAATAATCAATTTCTAGTGTTGCAATTTATTTCATTATTCCTGGCTGAAATTATGAATGTATTTTAAATATATAGTTGAAGACAATATCTGTTTTCAGGTAGATAAAAGATTCCTATTTGATTTTTAAAGAATTACAATTAACTGCACTTAATATTATATACTGAGATTACAATTAAATAAAAAACAGTGTCTGTTTATTGGATATATTTTCTAAAATTTGATTTATAGCTTTGTTATACAATATTTTTCTTGAGAAAAACATGTAATTTTATAAAGAAAATAAAGCTCGTGCTTTTGTGAAGTGCAAAACCATATAATGTTAATCATGTAAAATTTTACCAAGACATATTTTCTGTTTTTGTTGCAGAAATTGATAAGCTGATTATAAAACATATTTGGAAATGCAAAGAATCTAGAACCAAAATATTTCAGTTTAAAAATCATGTGTTCCTTTTTAGTGTAGCTTCGATAATCTTTATTTTTTATGCTCCTTCTTAATTTTTTTAAAGATATGTTACTTAAAATTAAGATAGAGAGTGGTAATTAGCTTCACAGGCTTTTAGCACTAATAACTCTATATTAGGAATTAAAAGAATGTTTTGTAAGGCTATAAACATTCAAACTTTTGATGTATATTGGAGATAAATGTGCCATTTAGGTGAACTTTGGATGTATTTATCTTTTTTTTTTTTTTTTTTTTTTTTTTGAGACGGAGTCTTGCTCTGTCTCCCAGGCTGGAGTGCAGTGGCCGGATCTCAGCTCACTGCAAGCTCCGCCTCCCGGGTTCACGCCATTCTCCTGCCTCAGCCTCCTGTATTTATCTTTAAATAAACAATTTTATTTATTAGATGAGAGATTTTAAAATGTTGAGTCGAATTGCTCATATTAAGTTCCACATTCTTTTAATATTTATACTTTTTTTGCCACTTTCACATATTAGTCTGAATTTATATTTAAATAGAGTATACTACCTTTTATAATTAGCAATGGAAATTATTTCAGTTATCTTCATGAAAACTTCATGATTTTTTAAATATTACTTTTTTAAACAGGAATATAATAAATGTTTACAAATAAAAAATACAATTCGTTTTCATTTAAAAATTTAAAAATGTTATCTGTAGCAATGAATGAAATTCTTTTAGCTAAAGATCACCATATGAGCTAGCAATGCTTGACCTGAAAGAAGACTATTGGGTTAGTGGCTCACGATTATTATTTACATTGAAAACTTTAAAGTATCCTTAAAGAAAATTTATCATAAATAATGAGTGACTTTAGCAAGGTAGCAGACTGCAAAGTTGATATTCAAAATCCTTCTATTTCTATGTGCTAACAGTAAACAATTGGGAAATAGATTTTAAAAATTAACTTAAAAATTTCAAGCATAAATATAACAAATGATGGGTTCTCTGATGAAGATGATGATAATAATAATAGTCACTACTTAGTGGTGATGATGATATTTTATTTAGAGACAGTAACACCTTTTATGATTGATGTATCTTACTTCTTCATAAGCATCATCCTAGCAAAGAGAAACATCTGATAAAAATACAAAAAATAAATGAAAGTAATTACCATGTGTTGCACATTTCGAGGAAATAATTTATTTGGGAAATAGAACACACTGAATTATCAGTTTCTGGTTTACCTAAATTTTTGCACTTAACCTAAATTTTTCTACTATGAGCAAGGAGTTTATTTAAAAACAAATACACATTTTTTTTTTAAATTTGAAGACCCAGAAAAATGATGTTTGACAAATCAATAATGTGATTTTCAAAGAAAGAATCATTTTATATTTATTAGTAGTAAATGTATTTTTTTTTTTTTTTTTTACATAGATTAGAACTTTTGAAGGTAAACTAGATAATCTATCTTTCTCTTTGAAGAAATTTTTCCCCTGTCAGTTCCATGGTCTATTTGTGCCTGTTAAACACTTAGAACAATAAAATTGCCTTTCATTAAATAGAAAAAAGGGCAAAATGTTCTATAGTTTTACACTGAGGTTACTATTTGAAATTTTTAAACATTACTAGTTTTTCTCTTTCAAAATTTTTACTTTTTCTTTTCAAATAGAGAAGGGAGGAATTATTGGAAAGAATGCTTTTTATTTCTTTATTTTAATTTTAAGAGGGAGGTTCAGCTGTGTTACAAGTAATACAAAATATGCCAAACTTTAGTAATAAAAACTATGATGTGAGGTATATTTCTACCAGAATCTCAAGAAGACATGAAATGCTCCCATCTTGAAGTTGAAGGTACATGGCAAACCTATGAATGCCTTTGGTTATTCTGTAGGGGGCAGCAAAATCTAAACAAAATAAGTATTGAAGGCCTACTGACAGGAACCATTTAGCAGCTGGTTTGTTCTATGAACAAAGGGATGGAACATACCTGAATTGCTTCAAAATTATCATCATGGCTAATTAAAATTCTTTACGTTCACAACAGGGGTTGCTTGTATTCCCCTTTATCTAATCTCTTCCTTTATATACACAACTACTGAAGCTGAACAAAACCAGTGAGATAAAATTAACACACAAATTGTTTTTCCTCCCTTTGGGCAGGAAAAATCCTGTTTACAAGGAAAATGATATTATACATAAATATTTATGAAAAACAACAAAATCAAAATGATTGTGTTTTTGTGTAAACTAGCAAAAAATAACATGAGGTAGAATATTTGATACATTTATTAACTGTTCCACAGTGTCCAAAAATAAAATTTATTTAGAACATATAACCATTTGCTATCAATAAATAATTTTAAGTTGTGCCAATTAAGAGAAACTAAAGACTTAATTAACCAATAAGTTTATTCACGTTGCTTTCATTTCAGCATATTGTCAAAAGATGATCTCTTCATTTCCTTCCCCCTCACAAAAGTTTTGTTAGGAAAGAATTAAGAAAGCAAAAAGATACATTATCTTCATTAGGATTCTAGGAGGGAAATTTAATCTAGTCAGAAGTATAAGTGGAATGACTTGAAGGACAACATTTTTCATTAAATGGGACATCTACATCAACCTATAAAATCATGTGATTTCAAAACTGCAGTATTCATTATCTTTCAGAATTAAATCATCAGGCTTTTGTTAAAAAAAAAAAAAACTTACATAAAGCGCTTCTTATCTCGTGTTCTTTGGCTTTATATTTTACTTATTGATTTTTCAAACAAATAATGTGTGTTAACATTAGACACTGATCATGATATTTCTTAGGTATATATAAAATCTGTAACTGGCAAATTAAAGAAATACAGTAATTTATGACATGGAGGATTTATCTTTAAGATATTTAAACAAAAGTGAAATGAGATATTATTACATTGGCAAAACCTCAAATAATATCAAATAAACAAAGTTTCACTTTTTTCTTCTATTTAGAAAGCTTATATACATATCTTAGTTTCTCTAAACTTTCAACATTAATTTTATTTCTTTTCTATTTGTTACTGCTTATTCAATTTCTTCTCTCATTAGAACATTCTATGAGAAACTGTATTCAGTACTAAGAGTGTAATTAAATCCAAAGTGTTTATTTTTTTCTCCAATACTATTAGGCTGGTTGAAAGTAATCGTGGATTTTGCCATTACTTTTAATGGCAATGGCATTTTAATGTATAAAACCTATAAATGGCAAATTAAAGAAGCACAATAATTTGTGACGCGTGGGGGATGTATCATTAAGGTGCTAAAATGAAAATGAAATGAGATATTAAATTGGCAAAAAATCAAATAATATGAAATGAACAATCAAAACTTGTCAACATGCTTTCACATCCAGAGTTTGGATAGACACTCCTTATCCAATCTCTGGAACCGAAGACATATAGATAAATTGTTGTAATGAAATCGTTTCAAGGAAACACTTTTTCTGGCTATCTGACTTTGTTTTTCTAACTTGGGAATCCAGCAGATTTGTATACTGAGAGGTACATGTATCAATTTGAAATTACATTCTTTCTGTGTTCTTGTTCTTAACAGTATACTTTCTTTAATAAAATGGAAAACAAATGTGCATGAATGTGTGTGTGTGTGTGTGTGTATGTGTGTATGTGTGTTTACATATGTTGGTCTCCAATTGCCTTAAAACAACTACACCAAACTGCCTCTTCTCAAAATCGTGATATTAGGAGTGTAAAAATATGCAACTCATGATAAGGGAAATTTGCACCAACATAACGTAAGAAAGTGAAATACTACAAGATGGAAACTATTATTAAGAAAGAAGATTAATTCATGTTGTTTCTGTCTTATACTACTTAAGGCATTGTTTAAATCCAATTTCAATTTTCATTCTTAATTCATCAACATTTCAATATGATTTATTAATATTATTAATTGTCTTTTTCTCAAATGGCAGAACAAGCTGTGGGTAATGTACAGACTGCACCAAGAGAGCTTTAATTTACTCAGAACATTTCGTGCACTGTTTTGTAAAAATTATATTTCACAGAAAGAAAAATCTTCCATCATTTAAAAATTAGGATTTTTCCAGGTTATACTTACATATCTTAATGTACAGGAATAAATGTAATGGGCCTAAAAGAGCAAGACTCTCTGGTACATTTTTAAAAAGGGCTGAACATAGAATCAGAACTCTGTTAAATTATGAACAATTAATTTAACTTTGAAAATATTTATATTCCTTCAATTTCTAAAATTATATGTCTTATTTTATTTTGTTTTATTGTAAGCCTGTTTTTTAAGGTCCATTGATTTATCTACATCAACAATTTATCAAACATATTTTTCCTGCAATCTACTAGTTCAACCATCATAAGCTGCTTGCTAATTGTGATAATGTTTCACTGGACTCTAGTAAAAATAAGAAAAATAAAATCACTGTACAAACTTTTCTTTAAAGCCAAAATACCAGATGTATTTTACTACCTAAACACTCACTATCCGATCTCTGGAGCTGAAGACATGTCGATAAATTGTTATGATGGAATCATTTCAAGGAGACACTCTCTCTGGCTATCTGACTTTGCCGTTTCAACTTGGCAATCCAGCAGATTTTTATACTGAGAGATACAGGCATCAAGTTGAAATTACATTTTTTATATGTTCTTGTTCTTAAAAGTATACTTTCCTTAATAAAACGGAAAACAAATGTGTATGAATGTGTGTGTGTGTGTATGTTTGGTTTTTGAATCCATACTTGCAACTATGTTCGTCTCCAGTTGCCTTAAAACAACTACAATAAACTGCATCTTCTCAAAATCATGGTATCAGGAGCGTAAAAATATACAACTCATAATAATGGAACTTAACAGGACAAAATTTTCATGGAACTACTCTAATACCTGTTTCCCCAACTCCTGGGATACTGCTTGTTAAAATAATATATATTCCTTCTTTTCCCTTGTCCCTCAAGCTTCCCAAACAGTTTACAATAATTTCTGTGGTAGATTGAGTAGTGTTTATTTTCATGTTCCTTTATTGCTGAAATAAAGACTCATACTTTCAAACGTCCAGGCTGCTGTTATTTTTGCTTCAAAGCACTTAAGAACCAGTTTTTCAGAAGGTAATGAAATTGATATTCTCATGTAAAAGTCTCAAGTAAAGGCTTAGATAATTCTGAGACTCACATTTAGAGTATCTAACAAATAGTCAACAATTTTCAATTTGTTTATGAAAATGCTACTAAAGCACCCTTTGATGGACATGAATTATGAGTCATTTTATAGTGGTTGCTGGTAATGATGTGCTGGATTTCATTAAACAATCTGCATCCTTTCATTTTATCTGTTGAATCCACAGCTCATAAACACGAATTAGTTGGTTTAAGATTGGGGGCTAGTACATAAAATAATCATGCAATAATTTTAGTAGCTCATTTATGTATACATTAAATAGAATGGAAATTTTTTTTAAAAAAAACTATTTCAGTAATTTCTTGTAACACTTAGGATATGAAAGGTTTACAGAGACAGTGGGTTACTCAGAACAACATAACCACCTAATTCAAGAGCCAGAACCACATCTTGTCTCCTTTATCTCTGTCCAACACTCCTTTTACTAAAATGGTAGCATGCTACAACTCATATGAAAGTGTTGACTAATCACTGCTAAGGCATCTGAGACTGAACAAAGAGCTAAATAAAATGACATCACACTGATCATACTCAAACCTCTGACATGTAACTCATCAAAGTGACATTCTGCAGGTCATTCAAATTCTCTGATCTTGGTCTTCATTTTCATGTCTGTAAAAAAACAAAGATAATATTATATACCCAATAACTACGTAAAACCTTCAGTACAGTGCCCTTCACCTGGTAAATATGCCACAAACATTTATTACTATTATTATTGTTGTTACTACTCTTTCTATTTTTACCTTAATGTACATAATGTTCTGGGGCAATTACTCTCTTCAAGTAAAACACTTAACAATAGCACTTTGTTCTTATATCCAAATGTAGAAAATTACATTTTTTCATACATATACATTCTTTTCACTATGGGTATATATGGTTATATGTAAGTGATTACATTTAAAAAGTCCACACCAAAACTTTAGCATTAAATTTGCTGTCAAGTTTTTTTGAATTTTGTCTTTCATTTTTCCATGAAACTAAATTGGTTTTGTCTACAGAGTTTCCTATGAAATTTGTGGAATTATTAAATTTATATATATATCCAGTATATGCACTGCCCCTTGAGTTGTCACTTGTGACAGTTGACATTTTCTCTCTCGGAGTCCCTATCTGTAATAATGGTTTGAGAAGAGAAACTTCTGTTAGAGGCTCCTCAGTGATCATGAGGTAGGCTTTGCAGGTTGACAAGTCAAACAAATGTCATTTATTATATTTTTGGCTCTTCTTCCATCATTGGGATCATTTAAGTTTCTTTATTCTGTGATCCCTAGAGATCTGTGCAACTCCATTTGAATTAGATGCTGTCAAAATCATTACATCTGTCAAGAATTCAAATTCCTTGCAATTCAATATTAAATTTTCCTTGTCATTTCAAAAAAATACTGAAGACAGTTTTCAGCAAATGGAGATAGAAATGTCAAACATTCTCAGCTCTCACACTTTTAATACTGAATTAATGAATGTCAATCAATAATCTTATATCAGGTCATCTTTCCTCCATGACGTGACACCTAGGAATAAAAATACTCTGCCACTCTGTGTCATTACTATTGTAAATATTTGCATCTGAGAAATGGTCTACTCTAGGAGTGGAAGACTGAGAAGATACTTGCTGTTGGATGACTTTTTGGCAGAAATTGAAAAAAAAAATATAATCTGAAAAAAGTAGCAGTTAATAATTTATGTAACAAATAAAAATTGCTAGTTTAGAAGACTCCAGAGAGCTTTATTCTAAACAATTTACTGTAATAAAGATCTGAAAGTATGACAGGAAATTCAAACTTCTGATCTTACATTCAAAAATCCCACTCTTGTCTTTCAGTCTCTCCAACCCATATGCTCCAACATACCATTCTTTCCACCTTGTTAAAAATAGACAAAATTTCAACTCCAGCTATATCAACTTGCTTTCCCCTACATTGCCAGGTTTAGCTAGTGAAAAGTTCCTTTATAAAAAATGATACAATGACTTTACAGTTTTCTTTTCTGACCTCAGCTGTTTCTCATTTCATTTGCTTTTCCCAATTATAATCTCCTTCTATCCTCATTATTGCTGATCTAAATGTTTTCTTTTGGATTCAGGTTCTGAATCCAATTCTACCTAAACTGCATTTGGCAGACCACAATAGGTGTGTGAGCTCTTTGACACTTTTAAATATAAAGGCAGGAATCCACAGTAATATTTAGAAACTTTTTTATAGCAATTTGACAGAGTAATTTTATGCTGATTAAATTTTATATTAATGCAAAGTTGGATGGTTTGTACTTTGTGCTTTTTCATCTACTTTTTCAACTGATTCACTTTTCTTGCATTTTGCATAAGTATCAGTTTACACCACATTAGGTATTTTTAAAAATAAATATCTGATCGTTTACCACAGATAGTTTAGAAAATCTGTTCTAATTTATCTCCAACTTACTACCTCTCAAATAATGACACTGGATGTTTAAAATATGTCTCCATCATATGTAGTGCTCTTTGAATTTCTACTTATGACAGATGATGCTTTGTTGGTTTTGTTTTTACTTATAGTAAAATAGAGGCCTGAGTGTCAACACTGCTCTGAAATACATCAGTAAGGTAGGCTGGATTGTACTTTTTCCTAGACTTAAGCCAAGTTTGTAAATAAAGCTACTGGAATCTGCATTCTAATTAAAGGAAAGACTGGTTCAAATTATATGCCCCAGGGCCAGAAAAATAAAAGTCAGAGATAACTGAGGTTGAGAGAACCTGCATTTGCTCATAATGCGTGGGATTGGAGCTGACTTATGGCAACTGTCCCAGACCTTCTTGCATTGATGCAGTAATTCTAGACCTGTTTTTTTCATGTGGAGGGGACAGAGGTTCTCATAAAGCCTCAAATCCCTCATCCCCACCCCGAGTGTATGATCATTAATAGCATGTCCGTCTACCCAGTCTAACAATAAAAGATTTTATAACTGCCGTCCACTTCTCCTTCCCGTTCCCAATCACAAATAGGTCACCTGGTCCAATTCACTCTACACATTTATTCCTCTTATCACTGCCCTTTTTCCAGCTTAAGCCCAGACTCATCATTTCTCACTTAAAGCACTGCAATATGCCCAACTCATCTCATTACATTTGCCTTGTGCATTTTCTAGTAGAAAGCAGTAGAATGCAGATATCTCCACGTGGGATTCTCTAGCATTATGAAGCTTACTAAAATCAGTGATTTCTGCTCTTGAGTGGTCTCCTCAAGATGATATTATCAAAGGTTGTAAAAGTCAGAACAAGACACCCAGAATATTTTGGAAGCTTTTAAATGGAGTTTAGTGTCAACATGGCATCAAGCTTTATACCCTATATGACATCAGTGACAGCTTTAAATTTCATATTAAATGATAGGTTGAGCAGGACCAAATGCTTTCTGAACCTTTATTTTGAATTGCGGAGGAAAGCAGAATTGACAGTTTCAGCTCTGTAATCATCCTTTGAAACTAGTTTGATGATAGAAAGGGTTTCAAACTCAGTTAAGAATTGTGTAAATGATATGCAAGAAAGTTCTAGGAGTTCTTATTCCAGTGTAAATGTGGAAGAGCCCATGTGCAAATTTTATTTTGCTTAATGGCAGTTAATAAATTACTCTATCTTATTTTAAATTAACACCTGCAGTATAATTACACCATAGGAATCATAAAGTACTTCTGAAAACAAACAATACATTTTTGTTTTCCTTTAACCTGTATAATCATCAAAGATCAAAGACAAAAATGATAATCTGACTTGAAGGGTAAGATGAACATTTGTTTCAGGAAATATAAACCAATTATTCTTTCTAGCTAGAAACAACCCTTAACATTCTTCTAGGGCATATTCTATAGTGAATTATATATGGAAAAATTGGAAACCATTGTTTATGCAGATTTTATTGGTATTAAACCAGAACACTTGACATATTTTCTGACAATATCAACAGACATTTTAATTCAAGATTTTTGTAAAATATAGGGATAGCTTTCAATCTTTCTACCCAATATTTTAAAGTATTTTCAGTTTTTTTAAAAATTTATTTCTTCCTCCTATTCACATTTGGAGAAATTAATTAAAGTAGGGGATTGGAAAGAATTTCTGCAAGGTTACTGCCTGATTTCTAGCCAAAAAACTAGGGCCTATTTAGTTGAAAAGGAGCCTATGTTAAAACAGAATAAACTTCTTCTGGTCCTGACATTCCAATTCATATATTTTTTTACAGGTCTGAATTAAAACATAAACCATGGTTTAATTTTGAATGTGAAAAATACTTTGTGGTCTTAGATTAGCAGTCATCTTCATCACACAGAAGATTTCAATTAATGTGTGGAATTTTATGATTAAAAGCAGATAATTGTTACTAAAACTGACATAGATGCCTAAGAAAACAACAACTTTACTCAATAATAAGACCAAACATTTATTGAGTGTTATGTGCTAGAACAATTACTTGTGTTTTACAGTCTTTAACATGTTTAATTCTCACAATAATTTTACCTGATAGCTATTATTCTATTCTATATAGAAAATGACATTGATGCACTGAGAGATGAAATTATTTTCTAAGGTCTTACAAATAGAAAAAGACAGTACTGAAAGGAGACAAGATTTACCTAGATTTTTGTGTTCTGGTATGCTTGCTATATGTTACATAATTACTATCCTGTTTTTCAAATAGTTATGCATCTACAAAACTTCTTTGTTATTTAATATGGCTTCATTCATTCAAACATTGCTCATTAAGAACAAGAAATGCTTCTACATAATCCAGTTATAGTAATGGATATACAAGAGAAGTTTGTTGTTCTTATGAAGTTTACGGACATATTAAAAAGTCAGCCCCATTACAGATTCGGGAATAATTTAATTATTTCATGAAATCAACACACTATTTGGGTTTGGGAAATGAGAATAACTTGGATCTTGGTACCAAGATAAGCAGAGCACTATGGAAGTAAAACTTCTTGAGGATAAACAACCTTGCAAAGTGGAAATTTTGAGCACTTAGAAAAACAGAAATGAGAGGTATACTAGATTTAGACAGTATAACATTTGTAACATGGTTGTGGACTTCTGGACTTTCTTGTGGAGATATTGTGAGACACTTGTGGGCTTTAAACATAAACCTTGGGGCAATGTTTTACTTTTATCTTTTCTTATTTCCTCTAGGATGTACTGGCAAATGGCATGCAGCCTCATTACATTTAACTTAATTTCATCTCATTTAGCTAGAGATTTCGTTAATTTACAACCTGGTATAAATTAGCTCTCAGAGACAAATATGTCCACATATGTATGGTCTCTTATGGTGAAGCAGTTTAGTGTCTATGAACTTGGCCCAGAATTGGTAATTATTCTTAGGGCTAGAGTTCAAATTTGGCATTTTATTTATTTTGATGGACTCTGAGTAGTAGTGATGCCAGATATTTTCTTGATCCCTTCGCAGGACATCCAAGATGGGTGCCTCATTTACTCAGCCCACCCGGGTCAACTCCTTGTGGGAGGGAGCGTGCGAGCAAAGGAGTGCAGGCACCAGAGCAACCTAGTGTAAGAATCAGTTGCTTTAGCACCCGCAGGAGCGAAGTCTGGGCAGGCCTCGCAGCAGTGTCCAGGTTAGGGGTGCCTGTGGCCCCAAAGCTCCAGAGGGCATGTTACAATGCTTGCTTAGCTCTGCCGTCTGCAGACAGCAGTGTGTTATCAGCTCAGGTGGTCCTTTGCCTCGTCACGTGGGGAAGCTGCTTTTCTCCAATGAGGGCAAAGGGCCAGTGTGACAGCCTTTTTGGGTACCCGCATCCAGTGGATCCCAAATTCTTGTTCGGTGCCCAAGAGGAATGAGGTCATGCAGATGAATTGAAGGATGGTGAATGCGGAGAATTGTATTGAGTGATGAAAGCAGCTCTTAGCAGAGAGGGAGCTGGAAAGGGAACAGGAAGGGAAGGTTCCTCTCTCCTGAAGTCAAGCCGCCTCTTGGCATCTGGTTTTCGAGGTCAAGTTGCCTAGTTCAGACACCATCTCTGAAGTGAAAGTTGCCTCTCCCAGATATCCAAATGCTTCTCCCTGATGTCTGGCCACTTCTACTGTCTGCCAGCTGAGTCTGGGGTCTTTATAGGCACAGGATAGGGGAGGCCATAGGTAGTTTTGGAAAGGGCAGCATTCCATTGGTAAAAAGACATTATTCAGAAAGAACCAATCAAGAGAGAGCAGGCACACAGAGATGAAAGTTCTCACTTTGGGCTGTAGGTCTCAGGCCTTTTGGCTCAAAGGTGTTTTGCCAGGGACCCACCCCTGTCTGCCTAGACATTCCCTCCCTCCTATAGCTGTCAGCAGTACAGTTTTCTTTCTTTCTTTCTTTCTTTCTTTCTTTCTTTCTTTTTTTTTTTTTTTTTTTTGAGACGGAGTCTTGCTCTGTCGCCCGGGCTGGAGTGCAGTGGCCGGATCTCAGCTCACTGCAAGCTCCACCTCCCGGGTTCACGCCATTCTCCTGCCTCAGCCTCCTGAGGAGCTGGGACTACAGGCGCCCGCCACTTTGCCTGGCTAGTTTTTTGTATTTTTAGTAGAGACGGGGTTTCACCATGTTAGCCAGGATGGTCTCGATCTCCTGACCTCGTGATCCGCCCGTCTCGGCCTCCCAAAGTGCTGGGATTACAGGCTTGAGCCACTGCGCCCGGCAGCAGTACAGTTTTCAAAGTTTCCCAGTTGAAACTAATATTCAGTTGGGAGTGAAAATGGAAATCCTAAAGAATATCACCCAAAATTTTATATTTCCTAGAGTCTTTCATCTCATGAAAAGAATGGGGGCTATAGAGGTCTTGTAATTTGTAGTCTTGGCTTACTTGGGTTGAGTGATATTGGTGACAGAAGAGAAACATAATCTATCTGGCATTTTATTAAAGGATAATGATATAAAGGTGATTAAGTGACAGTCACTATTCCCAGGAACTATACACTACAGTTTACAGTATAATGGATAATAGTGGTTTTACAAACAACTAAGTCTAAATTTGTGAGAATGTCTTTTATAGAGATGTATACCAACTACCAGAGTAACAAGTGAGACCATTGCTCTCTCAGGATGGATGGGGTGCATAGATAAAGAAACACCTGACTCAGGACTTGAAAGAAGTAGGAATTTGACAGATAATAAAGGGCTGAAGAGAGTGTTTTAGAGGGTAATAATAGCACATATAATATTAGAGAGAAATAAATAAAATATATTTCAAAAATGATCCTTGGCCAGGTACCGTGACTCATGCCTATAATCCCAGCCTTTTGGGAGGCCAAGGTGGGCAGATCACTTGATGTCAGGAGCTCAACACCAGCCTGCCCAACATGGAGAAACCCAGTCTGTACTAATAATGCAAAAATTCGGTGGACATGGTGATGTTTGCCTGTAATCTCAACTACTTGGGAGGCTGAGGCAGGAGAATCACTTGGACCTGGGAAGCAGAGGTTGCAGTGAGCCAAGATCATGCCACTGCACTCCAGCCTGGGCAACAGAGCAAAAATCCATCTCAAAAAACAAAAAGCCCAGAAAAACAAAAATGATTTTTAATTTAGTGCAGATAAAGCATAAAGTGGAAGAAGGAATAGTGACAGGAGATCAAGTTAGCAAGGTTGACCCAAGCAAGATTGTAAAATTTGCACCCTACCACAGTAGTGAAACCAGTATCTTTCTCCTAACAAATCAGCCTAGAATAATTTTAAATAGAGAGTCTACATATTGAAAATTTTATCTGAAATGTCAACAGCCTAAAAAACCCCACATATTTTAATCTTCTTAAATGTGAATTATGTTGCGTTGACATATATCAAATATTATTTAGTCAAGCAATTTCACTTAAACTCATGGTTCACATCTATTTTGAACCTTTCAGCAAACTTTATGTGAATTGTGTGACATGTTATAAAATTGTTTATCAATAAATTCTCAATTAGTTTAATAGAAAATAGGAATAATCAAATATTTAAAAAATACAATTCTGGCATTGCATAGGTAGTTCACAATTTAGTGCATAAAGCAATAAATGTTTTAATAAATGTTTATCATGCTAATGTAATGTAACGATACTTACTTACTTTGAACCTGCAACTTGACAAAAGTAACTAGAATTAAAGCAACAATTGAGAACATTTTAAAGTGGAAATAAAAAAAGTTTTGTCTCATGTGGAAATAAGTGTTCAGCATTTTAAAATAAAGTTTATTAAATTGTGTTAATTTTCAATAGAGCAATACATTGATAATTATTTTTCAATGTATAGAATGCAATTTCTACATATATACCTTCTATATACATAATTATAATTATGTATATCTACATGATAATTAGTTCTAGATCACAAATAAATATATACAAAAATAGAATAATTTGAAAACAACAAGCAGTCTTGACTTACAAAGAAACTGAATTATTGAGCCATCTTGCCTTTTCTTTTTTTTTTTTTTTTTGAGATGGAGTCTCGCTCTGTCACCCGGGCTGGAGTGCAGTGGCCGGATCTCAGCTCACTGCAAGCTCCGCCTCCCGGGTTTACAGCATTCTCCTGCCTCAGCCTCCCGAGTAGCTGGGACTACAGGCACCCACCACCTCGCCTAGCTAGTTTTTTGTATTTTTTAGTAGAGACGGGGTTTCACCTTGTTAGCCAGGATGGTCTCGATCTCCTGATCTCGTGATCCACCCCTCTCGGTCTCCCAAAGTACTGGGATTACAGGCTTGAGCCACCGCGCCCGGCTGCCTTTTCTAATTTGTAAGTTTAAAGTGGTGTATATTTCAAAGCAAAAAATTGATTAAGTTAAATTGAAGGATGAGTACTGTTTATTGTGATGAAAGAATCTCATAAAAAGAACAATCACTAATTATTCATATGAAAGAAGACGTATTTAGCATAATAGTTAGCTATTTATAGTAAAAGAAGGTAACTTCAAAATGATTCTATACACATACATACATACACACACACACACTCACACACACATACATACACCCACACAGACAGGAGCCTCAGTCAAGGGCCTTGTGATATTTCTCAAATCACACTTAACATTTTCAAATTCAGAAAGAATTTTAAAAGAATAAATTTTGAACAAATTCAATTGGAAATTTTTTAGTAATTTTTACAAATCATAGAATTACAATATGAAATTTTCTATTATTGTCTCCTTTATATTTAAGGAAGGAAGGAATAAAAGAGAGGAAGACATTCATGTTTTCTTTACAAAATTCATGGAATCATGTTATTTTACTAACTAAAGTTTGTATTTCATAATTACATCACAGTATATAAAAATATTGATATTTTTGAAAAGGGCATTTTATCTATGATTTTTATAAATTAAGGTGAATAAATACATGAGATGACCATGTTTAATACATGAGATGGATTAAAGGAAATGAGAAATACTATTTATTGTTAGAAAAACTTTAAAGTTAAAGGGGAGCTTCTGGATGGTATAGTCTCTATATTACCAACCAGAGCATGTTAAGGAAAATAGACATGATCTTACCAGAGAGGATACCCTCACATACACACATGCACACATATTTAGCTGAATTGGAGGGTGGTACTGTGCACCAGATTTTAAGAGCTTCTTGCAAAATGAGGAAATTTTTTTTTGCTATGTAAGATGACTTACATATAGCAAAAGTGCTAGCTCTTAACATGAAGAGAAGATGAAAGAAACTGAATTAAGCACAATTTCTAATATTTCACAGCCACTTAGACATGTGAAGAAAAGGACTGATATGAGATGAAAATTACTCAGATCTTCTCTATTTTGGTTAAAGGATAGATAGTAATGTCTTCTCCTGGAATGAAGAGTGAGAAGAGTAGCAGATTAATTACTACCATCTTTGATATCAATCAGTAATGCATATGTGATCTAATATTCAATTTCATTGCTTAGAGAAAGGCAGATTGTGGGAGTAAACCAAGAGTTAAGAGACTTACATTCATGGCATTGCTCCTTGGTTAGTTAGTTAAATTTTAAAAAAAGATTTAAAAATAAAAAAAGAGATTTAAATTCAGTTGCATCCCTGTTAGCAAATATCTTTCCCTAGAATACAATGTAAATATAATAGGCTAAAACCAAAGCAAACCTAGAAAAGCAACATTTGGAGACATAGTGAAAGTTTCCAGAAAGTTAGAAGACTGAAAATAAGAAGAGTATTTAGAAAGCCTGGTTTGAAAATGGTACTGAGCATTACATTTATTACACTGCATTATAGACGTTAATGGTGATAGTGATATTTCATGCCATTATTTGATTCCACTGGTGAATGGAATGAAATAGCCCAAATGGGTATTCAGAAATCTTCTGTTCAAATCTTTGGCCTAATGGCAAATCGATGTGTAAACAGTGTAGAACAAGTGTGTGTGTGTGTGTGTGTGTGTGTGTGTGTGTGTCTTTTTATCTTTTTTGGGGGTCTCAAACATTTCTAAAACCTGTATTAGTAATTTGTTCCTGTGTTTTGTCTTCTGTTGCCTTATCATTTCTTTACTCAAAAATCATACTTGCTGAATCATCCACCGTGTTGCAGACATTGCAGATACTGTTAGAGGTGATCAAAAAACTAAAAATTTATAAAAACAAAAAAGAAATAAAAAAATTGGGCACCATCCCTGTGATACTTACAATAGAGTAAACTTTTGGTTGCAACTGGAGCTTTGGGCACAGTTACTTTCTTTAAATAAGAGACAACCCAAAATATAAATTTATCACGGTTTTGGTCCTCTCTTCCTTAGGTTAAAGAAGAAACCGTCCTGGCTGGGCGCAGTGGCTCATGCCTGTAATCCCAGCACTTTGGGAGGCCAAGGAGCATGGATCACGAGGTCACGAGTTTAAGACCAGGCTGTCCAATACGGTGAAACACGGTCTCTACTAAAAATACAAAAAATAAAAAACCCATCTGGGCTTGGTGGCATGTGCCTGTAGTTCTAGCTACTCCAGAGGCTGAGGCAGGAGAATTCACTTGACCCCAGGAGGCAGAGATTGCAGTGAACAAAGATTGAACAACTGCACTCGAGGCTGGGCAATAGAGGGAGGCTCCGTCTCAAAAAAGAAAATCATAATAATGATAAACTGTCCTATATTTAATAATTTCCCCAATTTTCTGAATTATTTGTTTCAACATAGTCACTTATGACTGCTGTTCTGTAAATTTAGGCACCAGTGCCTAATAGGGCTTGATAAACTCTTCCTCAAATTTCCTGTTGAATTCACGTGGGTATCTTCTACTGTATGCATGTGTTTTAGATTGCAAAGCCTTTCAGAAGATGAAAAATAAACACATTTTCAATAAAAAGGAACATAATTTCTGGAACTTTTCATATATATGTATATACTTCAATATTTTGCAAAGTGTTGTTAAGTCCTCATTGAGTATGCAGCTAGAAAGACAGACTCACAAAACCAAAAAAAGCAAACAAATAAATAAAAACAAATTTTGCCTTTTTGTGTCATTATGTATTGTACAAACACATATACACATAATATATAATAATGAATCAAACAATCATCCTAATCAACTGTCTAATTTTGTTTTATTGTAACCTTCCTGCTTGGAAAGATGGGATCTTAGTCCCAGTGCATCAAAGATGGAATGAGAAGCAAAATTCTAAGACATATTTTTATACAGACAATTCTGCCTCTTAGAAAGTGCTTGGGCCGGGTGCGGTGGCTCACGCCTGTAATCCCAGCACTTTGGGAGGCCGAGGTGGGCGGATCACGAGGTCAGAAGATCGAGACTATTCTGGCTAACACGTGAAACCACGTCGCTACTAAAAATGCAAAAAAGTAGTTGGGCGTGGTGGCGGGTGCCTGTAGTCCCAGCTACTTGGGAGGCTGAGGCAGGAGAATGGCGTGAACCCGGGAGGCGGAGCTTGCAGTGAGCCGAGATCGCACCACTGTACTCCAGCCTGGGCGACTGAGCGACACTCCATCTCAAAAAAAAAAAAAAAAAAAAAAGAAAGAGCTTGAAAATTGTGTGCTGAATTTCTGAAATATTACTTCTTTTGTGTTTTTAACTATAACATTTAATATATTGCATAAGGTAGCATAAATGTCTTGTTTTATGATTGGCATCAATTCTTAAATACTTTTTTGTTGTACTCATTCACTTATTTTCTGTATTTTCAAAAGCACATTTTTTTTTTTTTTTTTTTTTTTTGTCAAGGCAGAGAAGGGAAACGTGGTAATTTTCTATGTCCTCTATCTATTGGCCAGAATTCTCTGGTTAAATGACTTAATTATCTAAATTTTCTTAAAATGTACCAACTTTATAATGTTATTCTAAAGACTAAATACATTTACACATGTTGTTAGAAAAATGCTTAGCATATTATATTAAAAAATGATAGCAACAGTTCTTATTTTAGATATTGTTACAATTATTGTTGATTTTCAAAAATTATATAGATTTATTTATTTATTTATTTATTTATTTATTTATTTATTTATTTTGTGTTTTTTTGAGATGGAGTCTCACTCTGTCACTCAGGCTGGAGTGCAATGGCACAATCTCGCCTCACTGCAAACTCAGCCTCCCAAGGAGCTGGATTACAGGCACGTGTCACCACGCCTGGCTAATTTTTTGTATTTTTAGTAGAGACGGGTTTTCACCGTGTTAGCCAGGATGGTCTCAACCTCCTGACCTCGTGATCTGCCCGCCTCAGTCTCCCAAAGTGCTTCCATTACAGACGTGAGCTACCGCATCCAGCCATATTTTTTTATTGATTAAATGTACTTTGTGTTGTATTTCGTGGCATAGAGAATGGACACATTTATTAGATTCCAGAAATAAAAACTTCAAAAACAAATAGAAGACAAAAATTGAAAATATAAAACAAGTTCTGGATATAAAGAAAGCTTTGTGTATTATACACACAATTTGTTAGAAAATTAGAGAAGCATTTTCACGTTTGGAAAAGCTAATATGTAAATATGAGATGTATTTGGGTTTGACTTCTTATAACATTCAAACTTCCAAGAATTTTCTTATTACTGAGAAGTGAATTTTCCAAATGGAAATTTTTATATTTGGACAAAACATACCAGCATTTTAGGAGATCATTTTTTTTCATATACAGACAAGATACAGTATTTCTATGGGATATTTGAATGTGTATATTGTGTGGTTATTTTTCCAAAAATCATTTGTTGAAAAAATGAAAATCTGTAAATAAAACGTTTTAGGACACCCAATATTTTTATATATTTTTGTCTCAAATATAAATTTGACATTTTTTTATATATCTATTTGAAAAATTATACATTCATGTTTATAAATAAAGAGTAAATACTAGATTAATTATAACTTATTAATTTAGCCACTAATTATTTCTAGAATTTTATGTGCAAGATATTGAGTAATCAGTGAATCATGGAATAAGATCACCTATTTTCTAAATTCAAGGCTAACACATTAGCCAATAAAATATTATTTATTTCTATGAGATGATTTAAAATATATCTGGCAATGAATCTTATTAAGTAAAGATTTTGTAAGAAAAAGCCTAGGTTCCTGCCGGGCACGGTGGCTCATGCCTGTAATCCCAGCACTTTGGGAGGAGGAGGTGGGTGGATCACGACGAGGTCAGGAGGTCAAGACCATCCTGGCCAACATGGTGAAACCGTGTGTCTGGTGAAAATACAAAAGTTAGCTGGGTGTGGTGGCACGTGCCTGTAATCCCAGTTACCGGAAAGACTGAGACAGGAGAATTGCTTGAAGCCAGGAGGCAGAGGTTTCAGTGAGAAGAGATCGTGTCACTGCACTCCAGCCTGGGTGACAGAGCGAGAGTCCATCTAAAAATAAATAATAAAATAAAAGCCCAGTTTCCAAATGTTAAAATATTTAAGTAATTATTTATAATTTATCTCACTATTGACACATTTTTGAATCTTAGATTTTTTAAAATGCTACTTAAACATTAATAACAATCTTTGAGCTTCTATAATTTAAATATTTCAATAAAGATCTTCCTATATATACTACATTAAGGAAAACACATACGCAGAGATAGACAAAACCACCTCACAAATATAAGAAATTGCTATGTATTTGTGTGTGCATGTTTCTGTGTAAAAAAAAAGATGAGTTTATTCAAAAACCACTTATTTATAATTTATATTATATAAAAAATATGAACTTTATAACACATGTAGGCTGAAGGTATAACCCTGTTCTCAATTTTTTCTCATGGCATGACTGTTTTCATTATTTACATTTCTGTTTGAATGGAATCCTTGTAGGTCCTTCCTTGCTACAAATAGTAAGTTTATTACTCTAGCCAGTTTTATTCTTCTCTACAACTACAACAATAAAAGTGATATTATTTAATTAGTTTTTACTCAATATCCTCCTCAACTAAATTGTAAGCTCAATATAGACAGACTTTCTTTTTATAAACTGTAAGGTCAAGAGCCTTGCAGATAGTAGACGCTCAATTAATGTTAGGAACTGGATAGAGTATTGAATTAATTAGAAAGCTACTCTGAAAAGAATGCAGAAGCCAGGATGTTGATTTGATTTCAGGACATGAGAGTTACTTAGAATTCAAGACAGTCTTTTGTTTTGTTGTTAGCTGTCTATATATAAGCTTTTGAAAATTACTTAGTTTCTCTGCCCTGGGTTTCTCTATTCAATATAAACATTTAGGTATAAGTTTGTGTTTGTAATAAAATATCTCTCTAAAATGAATAAGATATGTAAAATCTAAAAGTCTGGGCCTGAATTCCAATTCCAGTTGTGCCAGTTACTAAGGCCAGTTCTTGTAAATGTAAAGTGAGAATGAATGATTAAACTTAATTGGATTCCTAAAGCACATAACCCAGAGCAAAAGTTTTGTCTTCTAAATGAGTCCAATATATAACTCTGTATGTCATTTTTTCATTTTAAGGTACTTTTAGCTCTAAATAATTAATAATTTGCTGACATAATTCTGTACTAATGTAATCATGAGGAAGATGGGTATTATCAAGCCAAGCCATTTTGGAAGCCTAAATCTCCTCTGTTTGGATCCTGGATGGTACTCAAGACCCCACTGACCAGGTTATAATGTCAAATAATGAAAATACCATACACAGGTCTATTTCTGTATAATACTCATTACAACTTCTTAAAATCAAACACATTAATAATGTGCATCTCTGGAGGAAACTAATCCAGCATAAGTCTGAGCATAGTTTTTAATGCTGACTGCAACTCAGAATGAGTAGAGAAAGACAGCACTGCATGATATTGGCTTGGAACACATGACCACTGAGCTATCATTGTGTTAGCAGTGAGGTGCAGTGACAGGTGTATTGGAGCTGTGAGCAGTATCAAATATATCCAGGACATTATGCACTCATAAAGCAGTAAAAAGATCTCCTCTCTGAATGTAATATTCTGCCTAAAATCAGAAAATATACATGTGGATTTCAGCATACTGACAATGACATGACAGAAGTTGGTTAAGTTTGTGATAAAGCTGCCTCTAGCTCAACTCTAAATATAGTCATCTCTGACTGCTAGATACTGCTGATGAAGCTCCCAACTTATTTTGCATAAGAATCTAAATATTATCTGAAGACAACTTCTAAATAGATATTTAAATCAGTATTCACTAATTGGAATATTCCCTGTTGTCATCAACTTGCAAATGTTGTAACACAGTTAAAATTAATTCTAAGTTCATGTGTGTTTTCTGCTAAAAAAAAAATGCATACTTTTAACAATCCATTACATATTGAAATAAGAGAAAGAATTGAGAAAAGCAAATAAGTTTAAGGAAGTTAACTTTGGTAATTGGTTCTAAAGGAAAACTATGCAGTAATGTATTATTATTTCTCCTACAGTAAAATATTTTCTATTCTGTATAAATGAGTTCAATTAAATATGCAACTTTCCTTGATATTCACTAGCTGATAATGTTATTAATAAGTATTCTTTATTCTCCACTTCTGAGCACATCTTTATGATCCGCTGCCTCTTAATGTTAAGTGTGTTATATAACTTGCTTTGGTTATACAATTTGAGAAGTGATGTTTGTCACATCTGGATTAAGTCTTTAAGATTTAAGGAAGTTGGGCCGGGCGCCGTGGCTCAAGCCTGTAATCCCAGCACTTTGGGAGGCCGAGACGGGCGGATCACGAGGTCAGCAGATCGAGACCATCCTGGCTAGCACGGTGAAACCCCGTCTCAACTAAAAAATACAAAAAACTAGCCGGGCGAGGTGGCGGGCGCCTGTAGTCCCAGCCACTCGGGAGGCTGAGGCAGGAGAATGGCGTGAACCCGGGAGGCGGAGCTTGCAGTGAGCTGAGATCCGGCCACTGCACTCCAGCCTGGGCGACAGAGGGAGACTCCGTCTCAAAAAAAAAAAAAAAAAAAAAAAAAGATTTAAGGAAGCATTCAATTGTTTCCTGTCACTATAGATTAGTTTTAGTTTTATAGAAACGAGTATATATAAAATAATATGTTATTTACTCTTTTGACTGGCTTTTATCACTCTACATATTTTGATATTCAGTCTTTTGTTCAGTGTCTCTCTAGGTAATATTTTATTGTTGAGTAGTATTCTATTGTGTAGATATGTCACCATCTTTTTACCTAATATATTATTCTGAACTCTCCAGGGAAACAGAATCAATAGGAGATATGTATCTATATCTATCTATCTGTCTATCATCTATCTACTTATATATGTATGTATACTTACATATAGAATTTATTATAAAGATATAAAGGCTCTCATGATTATGAAGACTGAGTAGCATCATAATCTGCTATCTGTAAGCTGGAGGCCTAGGGAAGCCAGTGATACACTTTCAGCATGAGTCTAAAGGCCTGAGAACCAGGGAGCAAATGAAATAAATCCCAAATTTCCAAGGCCCAAGAATCAGGGGAGCTAATAATATAAGTCTCAATATGAATGCAGGAGAAGACCAAAGTTCCAGCCCAAGCCATCATTCAGAGAGCAAATTCCTCCTTCCCTAACCCTTTTGCTCTATTCAGATCTGCAAGGATTGGATAATGCCAGTCTACCCTGAGGAGGGCAATCATGTTTACTCACTCTATCAATTCAAATGCTAATTTCACCTGGAAAAGTCTATACAGATACACCCAGAAGTAACGTTTAGTCAAATTTCTTTGTACCTTGTGATATGATGGTCAAATTGACACATAAGATTAATCATCACACTCATTCACCTGTAGATTGGCATTTGAGTTATATCTAGTTTTGCCTGTTAAAAATAAATCTTCTATGAACATTCATGTACAAGTCTTTGCACGGTCATGTACCTTTATTTATCTTAGGAAAACACCTAAGAGAATGCCAATCTGTTTTCTAAAGTAGTTGCACCATTTTACGTTGCAGCCAGAAGTGTATGAGAGCCTCTGTTCCTCCACATTCCCACATAAATCATTCTAGTAAAGTATTTTTAATTTGCCTCTCCCCAACTATATTAGTGATGTTGAGCATATCTTTGTGTGCTTATCTGTCTTTGTCATATCTTCTTTGATGAAGTATCTATCAACTATTTTTCTTTTTATGTTGGTTGTTTGATTTCTTATTATTGAGTCTAGGAGTTCCTTATACAAGCTGGATTTTTTTTCTTTTAATACAACATATGGTTGCAAGTATTATATTCTAGTTTGTGTGTCTTTTCATTTTTTTTTTCTTTTTTTGAGACAGAGTCTCACTCTTGTCACCCAGACTGGAGTGCAATAGCGCAGTTATGGCTCACTGCAACCTCCGCCTCCCATGTTCAAGTGATTCTCCTGCCTCAACCTTCCAAGTATCTGGGATTACAGGCACCCACCACCACACCTGGCTAATTTTGTATTTTCAGTAGAGACAGGGTTTCACCATGTTGGACATGCTGATCTCAAACTCCTGATCTCAGGTGATTTGCCCACCTCGGCCTCCCAAAATGCTGGGATTTCAAGCGTGAGCCACTGCGTCTGACCCTTTTCAATCTTATAACAGTGATTTTGTAATTTCTGAAAAATTACAGTTTATCTATTTATTCTTTTATGGAAAGTGTTTTGGTGGCATATCTAAGGAATCTTTACCTAATCTATGTGTGATGATTAATTTTACCTGGCAATGTGTCTGGCTATGAGGTACCTGCATTAAACATGGTTTCTGTGTTTATGTCTATATGAAGGTGTTTCTGGATAAGATTAGGATTTGAACTGGTGGCTGCAGTAAAGTAGGTTGCCCTCCTCAATATGGGTAGGTATCATCTAATCCTATTAAAAGCCTGGTATAGAGCAGGCAGAGAGGAAAGAGGAATTTGCCCTACTTTTCAGCGTCTCACTGTTTCAGGTGAAACATTTCATCTCATTTTCTTCAGCTCTTGAACTGGGGATTTACGGCATTGACTTCCATGGTTCTCAGCCCTTTGGACTTGAACTGAATTATATTAACAGCTTTCCTGGGCTTCAAGCTAGCTGATCTCATGAGAATTCTCAGCCTCCACATCACATAATCATATGTGCCAATTTCTCCACAATCTCTCTCTCTCTCTCTCACACACACACACACGATATTAATTATGATAAATTATACTGATTCTGTTTCTCTGAAGAATCCTGACTAATACATTAAAGTTAAAAAGAGTCTATATTTTTTTCCTAGAAGTTTTACATACATCTATGATTTTTGTTTATAGTTCAAGGTAAGTATCAAACTTGACTTTTGCATATGCACATCTAATTATTCTAGCACAATTTGTTGAAAAGACTATCCTTTCTCCAATGCTATGTCTTTGAACCAGTATTAAAAATATATCATCCTTATATGTGTCAGTCTATTGCTTGACTCTCCATTCTACTGATCTATTTATCTTTATAAAGCTCTCACATGGTCTTGATTACTATAGCTTTATAATACATCTTGGAAAGACTAATACTGCAACTTTGATCTTATTTTCAGAATTGTTTTGCATGTTCTAAGCCTGTTGAATTTTCATTTGAATTTTAGAATATGTTCGTCAATTTCTACAAAAAAAGCCTGCCAGAATCCTGACTGGAATGATACTAAATCTAAGATTAGGCTGGGTGCAGTGGCTCACACCTGTAATTCCAGTACTTTGGGAGGACGAGCCGGGCAGATTACAAGATTAGGAGATCGAGACCATCCTGGATAACATGGTGAGACCCCATCTCTACTAAAAATATAGAAAAATTAGCCCAGCATGGTGGTTGGCACCTGTAGTCCCAGCTACTCAGGAGGTTGAGGCCAGAGGACAGCGTGAACCCAGGAGGTGGAGGTTGCAGTGAGTCGAGATAGCACCACTGCACTCCAACTTGGGCGACAGAGTGAGACTCTGTCTTAAAAAAAAAAAAAAAAAACTAAGATCAAAATGAGAATTGACATTCTAATAATATTGTGTTTTCCTTTATGTTAACTCATTACATATCTCTATTTTTATTTATTATTGTCATATTGTTAATGAAGTTTAACTTCAAGACATTATTTATATATTCAAATTCTTTACTTTTAGAACATATGGAGTAAAGTTGTATTAATTGTCTTAAAGTACTTTAGCTCTAATTCTAACTACTGTGTTATGTCTGGGATGCTTTCAATGGATTATTTTCCTTAATTATGGGCAATATTTCCCTGTTTCTTTAAATGCCTGGTAATCTTTGATATTATGCCAGACATTGCAAAATTTTTGTCATTGTGTTTTGAACATTTTATTCCCTGTAAATGTTCTAGGTATTTTTTTCTGGGATTTAGTAAGTTACTTAGACATAGCTTGTTCCTCTCAGATCTTGATGTCATGACTGGTTAGGCAGCTGCAGAGAAGTAACCAGGCAGCTAATTATTTTTCATTAATTAGGTATGGTCTTTCTGAGTTTTTAATCTTTTGCCTCATGAATTATGAGTTTTTTTCTGGTCTTACTAATGAGAACATACACTGTTTCTGGACCTATGTGTGCACTGGTCATTGTAATCGCTGATCCTTTTTTATAGTTCTTTACCCAGTCTCAGGTAGTTTTCTCACAGATATGTACGGATTAATATTCTGCTCTTTGAGGGGGACTTCTGTGGGTTTCTAGGATTTTATCTCCCTGCCCCTCTGCGGTTTTCTCTTTTGTGATACTCTGTGCTGTGAACTCTTGCTACCAAAGTCTCCTGGTAGTCTTAGCTCCATCTCCTCAACTCATGGAACCTGCCAGAATCCTCTTTCCTTTTTGTGAGCACATCCTTTCTAAAATGTAAATATGATCCTTTAGTTTTCCTACTTAAAATCTATGTTTTATAGCTTGGCATAATTTATAGGAGTTCTTGTGATCAGGTTCTTGCCTACTCCTCCAAACTTGTATTGTTATACTCTGACACACAGAGAAAGAAAACAAAACAAACAAACAAAAACCCAACACACTGCTTATGTAATAAAATCTCCTGGGTGGATTTATTTACATTTTTAAATATATTGTCACATTTACTACAGGAATGGTTGCAAAAAAAAAAAAATAGAAATTTTTCATATTCCCTTACCAAACTTTCCCTAATGTTAACATGTTACATAGCCATACTAAAATTATCAATACCAGAGAACTAAATAGTCACATAATTCTCTCTCTCTCTCTGTCTCTCTCTTTTTAAATAGATAGAGTCTTGCTCTGTCTCCCAGGCTGGAGTGCGGTGGCACAATCTTGGCTCATTGCAACTTCAACCTCCTGGGTTCAAGGGATTCCCCTGCCTCAGCCTCCCTAGTAGCTGGGACTACAGGTGCACATCACCAAGCCTGGCTAATTTTTGCAATTTTAGTAGAGATGGGTTTTTTCTTTCTTAGTTTTATCCTTTCTTAACAGTTGCCAGGTCTTTAATTTGCCTTCGCAGCATTGATACTTTAGAAAGTACTGGTCAGTTACTTGGAAAATATCTATCAATTTGGGTTTTATTGATACTATCTCTTATTAAAATGAGATTGTGACATTTTGGAAAAAGTACTATAAAAATGATATTGTTCTTTTTTAATGAATGATATCAGGGATTTCACAATTTAAATTTATTTTATAAGTGGTGATGTTAGCCTTGACCACTTGCTTAAGTTAGTATCTGCCAAGTTTATTCATTTTAAACACTATTTTTCCCATTGAAATTTATACATATTTTGGGGGTACATATATTTAAATTACACAAATATTCTGTTTGTTTTCAAATTTCCTTCACTATTTTTGTTCATATATCATACGTGTGCATATTTTGGTGATACATGCAATATTTTGATACATGTGTACAGTGTGTTTCCCCCCACTAATTTTGCCAACCAAAGATAACTTTTCCCTAAAATAATTATTACACTGGTGTTTAGTGTGAGTGGTTTCTTCTTTCCCTCTTTTCTTCTAAATTTTCAAATCAGAATTCTTCTATGAGAAAGAATTCCTTCTCTCTTATTTATTAATTCAATATTTATTTGATTCATGAATTTTTATTATATGGACTATAGCCAAAACTATCATTATTTTATTGCTTAAATTATTTGGCCATTAGGATCTACTACAGGTTACCTCCTGTGTTCTTTTGTTATACTGTTATCCTTTTGTGATAACATTTTTGTATTCTGGCACCCCAAGATGCTTTAGATATATTTTGTAATTTCCTCACCCTAGTCCTGCATTCAACCATTATTTTAACATGAAACCCTAGTTCCTTTTATTGGAGAATGATGTTTAGGATAAAAGATTGTTTAAGATATAATACTAATATAGATTGTTTAGAATATAATACTAATTGTGCTCATTGCCACTGGAGTACTATTAATACTTGGTCTTGGCCTTCTCAATACACAGCTAGGGAATATATATATATATATATACACACACACAAGATGATTGTTGACTGGATGATCAACATATGTTTATTTATCTATATTTAAACAGTCAATCATCTTGTATCATATACCGTATAATTTTTCATGACCGGTTCAACTGACCTCCAGTTCTATCATTTGAGCTTTTTCCTTTTCTTATTTTCAACTTCATTCTCAGATACTTAGATAGCCAATTCTTATTTTTATTATCTATTTTTATAGCTTTGTTTAATGCCAGTGTGTAATAATTTCATAAATTCTCACTCATCTCTGAGTATCTATTTTTAAATTTTATTGCACAGATTACAATATATATTTATGTATAGAGATTTTGTTTTGTTTTGTTTTGTCTTTATCTTTAGAAAGTAACTTAGTTTATATTTTGCATTCCACATGCCCTTCAGTGTGGTTATGTTATTGATTTGCAATACAGTTAGGTTAAATTTTATTCTGGAATTATATTTTTTGTTTTCTTCAATGTCCTGGTAAGTTTTAATAATTTGTTCATAGTCACAGTTACACAAAAAATATATTCAGAGATGAGTCACCATCTTGTTATTCCTAGCACCCATTGTCTTTCCCCTCATCTTTCTACCCCTTTTCGCCCACTCCTTCCCAGGTAATCAACATATATCTGGAATATTTTCAATTTCACCTTTTTTCACTTACCTAGCTCTTTCTCATTATTTATAACAATTATTTTTTACTTTATTGGGCCTAATCCTAGGCCTGAGATTATGCTACATAGTACATAGTTTGATTCTCAAAAAAACCTTATGAAATAAGTAATATTCCTAGCCCATTTTTAGGAAGAAGGGAACAAAAGCTTAGAGTGATAAAGTAAATTGACCAGGGCTTTACAGGCATGTAAATGATCCAGTTCACATTTATATTATCAGGGCTATCTGATTTAAATATGCACTACCATCTTCCAAATATTTTTTAAGACCCAATGATACTTTTACATTGAGGCCTTTAGTGATCTCCCAGGGCAGGTAGGCATTCTTTCTCTTCATCTTCCATGGTTACCTGCTTATTATTCATGTAACATTTTGAATCCTAATTCTGCCACTTACTATGTTTATGACCTTATGTAATACAGCTAACCCACCTGTACCTCGATTTTTTTATCTACTACAGTAGCTACCTTACATGGCTGTGGTGAATATTAAATTGGTTAATATTTGTAAATATTTATATTGCATGTAAAAGATACAGTGTAATAATTGAAAAGTGTTTTAAACACACCAACTTCTGATTACTAGTTTAATTTTTAAAACATTAGTTTTTCACTTCCCACTTTTTATTTCACACTAGATGAAAAAGATTTTTTTGGTCACCCTTGCAATTATTTCCACTGCATAAAAAGTGCCTAGAACATACATCAGTGTTCAATGTATACCTGAAAAAAAAATTTCATAAAAATTAAAATCTGTTAATAGCATTCCAAAGGTTAAAAAAAGATAAAATGAAGTGTTAATTTGGCAGTCATTTTAAAGCCAATATTAAAATTAAAATATAATTAAATGTCTGCATTGACATACAAATGTATCCTGGGAAAATAGTGAAGTTTTTATTGAAGATTACATGCATTACAAAATAAATTTCAATTGAAAAATAATTTTTACAGAATGATTTCTGGATTTTCTTTTTCCTAATTTAAAAATTATGAAAAGAGTTAGCATTTTTTATAAGACTTTGGAGGTGAATCATTACATACTGCTGGCTTCCTTTCTGCCAACATCAATAAAACAGTAAAATTCTTTGGCTTTGGGGTCTTGAGGGACAGCCATGAACCTGAACTTGATGCCCTTCTCAAAACTGTTTCCTGAGAAAACTCTGGAGTGAGCCACAAAAGAAAGAGAGTAAAATATTTGTGTTAACCAGACTTTCTGGATGTCAAAAGGTCAAATATTACTGTATAGATAGATATTTGAACCTTTTACACAAATCAAACTGTTATGCTTCCATGAGTTGTTCAGGCTCTTTATCTCTGCTTACAATGAGGAGGAAAGGTAAACAAATATCTTTACATATTTAATAATTTTAAGGAAAATGAAAATGAAATGGTATTAGGTACATTTAATGTATGCTTTATTTAATATTTTTAATTGTATAAATGTGGGAGTACAATTGCAATTTTAATACATGAATTTGTTATGTAGTAGATAAGTTTGGGCTTTTAATGTAACCATCATTCAAATAGTATACATTACACCCACTAAGTTATTTCTCATCCCTCACCTTCCTCCCACCCTTCCAAGTCTCCAATATCTATGAGTCCACTCTGTATGTCCATGTCTACACCTTATTTATCTCCAACTTATGAGTGAGAACATGTGATATTTGATTTCCTATTTCTGAGTTATTTCACTTAAGATAATGGCCACTAGTTCTGTCTGTCTTTCTGTAAAATACATTATTTCATTTTTTTTTGGCTGAGTGGTATTCCAAATGTGTGTATGTGTATATTTTGGTTGAGTAGTGTATGTGTATATTTTGACATGGTAGTTTTCCATGTGTGTACGTGTATATATACATATATAACATTTTATTTATCCAATTATCCATTAAAAATTGTATTAGTCCATTTTTGAGAGAAAGACATATCCAAGACTGGGCAATTTACAAAAAAAGGTTTAATAAACTCACAGTTCTAAGTGGCTGGGGAGACCTCACAATTATGATGGAAGGTGAAAATCACGTCTCATATCAGATCAGGTAAGGGAGAGAATGAAGGCCAAACGAAAGGTGTTTCCTGTCAAAAAAATCATCAGATCTTGCGAGATGTTTTCACTACCACGAGAACAGTATGGGGAAACCACATCCATGATTCAATTATCTCCTACTGGTCCCTCTCATAACATGAGGGAATTATGGGAGCCATAACTCAAAATGAGATTTGGATAGGGACACAGCCAAACCATATCATTCCGTTACTGGCTCCTCCCAAATCTCATATCCTCACACTTTAACACCAATCATGCCTTCCCAGCAGTCCCCCAAAGTCTTAACTCATTTTGGCATTAACTCAAAAGTCCACAGTCCGACATTTCATCTGAGACAAGACAAGTCCTTTCTGCTATGAGCCTGAAGAATCAAAAGCAAGTTTGTTATTTCCTATATATAATGGAGGTACAGGCGTTGGGTAAATACAGCCATTCCAAATGGGAAAAATTGGCCAAAACAAAGGGTCTACATGCCCCATGCAAGTCCAAAATTCAGTGGGCAGTCAAATCTTAAAGCTCCAAATGATCTCCTTTGACTCCATGTCTCACATCCAGGCCATGGTGATGGAAAACGTGGGTTCCCAAGGTTATGGATAACTCCGCCCCTGTTGCTTTGTAGGATGAATTCTCCCTCCCAGCTGATTTCACGGGCTAGCATTGAGTGTCTGCAGCGTTTCCAGGTGCGTGGTGCAAGCTGTCAGTGGTTCCATCATTCTGGGAACTGGAGGAGGGAACTGGAGGAACTTCTCATAGCTCTACAGGCAGTGCCCCAGTGGGCACTCTGTGTGGGAACTCCAACTCACATTTCCCTTCCACACTGCCCTAGCAGAGGTTCTCCACGAGGGCCCTGCCCCTGCAGCAAGTTTCTTCCTGGACATCCAGGTATTTGGATATATCTTCTAAAATCTAAGCGGAGGCTCCCAAACCCTAATTCTTGACTTATGTACACTGAAAAACTCAACATCATGTGGAAGCTGCAAAGGCTTTGGGCCTGCACTCTCTGAAGTCGCAGCCTGAACTGTACCTTGGCCCCTTTCAGCCACAGCTGGAGCAGTTGGCATTCAGGGCACCAGGTTCCAAGGCTGCACACAGCATGGGGACTCTGGGCCCAGTCCATGAAACCAATTTTCCTCCTAGGCCTCTGGGCTTGTGATGGGAAGGCTGCCATAAAGAGACATGCCTAGATACATTTTCCCCATTGTCTTGGGAATTAACATTTGGCTCTTTGTTACTTACGAAAATTTCTACAGCTTGCTTGAATTTCTCCTCAGAACATGGGATTTTATTTTCTGTCACATTGTCAGGCTGCAAATTTTCCAAACTTTTATGCTCGGTTTCCCTTTTAAAACTGAATGCCTTTAACAGCACCCAGGTCACCTCTTGAATGCTTTGCTTTGCTGCTTAGATATTTCTTCTGCCAGATACTCTAAACCATCTATTTCATTTCAAAGTTTCACAAGTCTGTAGGGCAGGGGCAAAATGCTTCCAGTCTCTTTGCTAAAACGTTAACAAGAGTCACCTTTGCTCAAGTTCCCAATAAGTTCTTCATGTCCATCTGAGACCACCTCAGCCTGGATTTTGTTGTGTGTATCATTATCAGCATTTTGGTCAAAGCCATTTGATAAGTCTCTAGGGAGTTCCAAACTTTCCCACATTTTCTTACCTTCTTTTGGGCCCTCCAACCTGTTCCAGCCTTTGCCTGTTACCGAGTTTCAAAGTTGCTTCCACATTTTCAGGTATCTTTTTAATAGTGCCCCATTCTACTGGTACCAGTTTACTGTATTAGTCTGTTTTCATGCTGCTGATAAAGACACACATGAGACTAGGCAATTTACAAAAAAAAAAAAAAAAAAAAAAAGAGGTTTAATGGACTTACAGTTCCATGTGGCTCATGGATGGGCCTTACAATCATGGCAGAAGGTGAAAGGCACATCTCACATTGCAGCAGGCAAGAGAGACAAGGAGAGCAGAGTGAAAAGGGCTTCCCCTTATAAAGCCATCAGATCTCGTGAGACTTTTTCACTACCGTAAGAAGACTATGTAGGAAACCGCCCTTCTGATTCAATGATCTCCCATAGAGTTTCTCCCACAACAAGAGGGAATTATGGGAGCTACATTTCAAGATGAGATTTCGTTGGGGACACAGCCAAACCATATCAAGCAATATTTAGGTTGATTCCCTACCTTTGCTATTGTGAATAGTGCTGTGATAAACATACAAGTGTAAATATCTTCCTGATAAAACAATTTTCTTTCTTTTGTGTAGATACACAGTAGCGAGGTTTCTGGGTCAAATGGTAGTTCTTTTTTTAGTTCTTTGAGAAATCTTCATATTGTTTTTCTATAGAGATTGAATTATTCTACAATCCCACCAACAATGTATAGACATTCCCCTTTCTTCACAACCTTGACAACCTCAGTTAATATTTTGACTTAAAAAATTATTTTAAATTCAGAGGAGATTTAGGCATGTTTGTTACATGGGTGCATTGCATACTGGTGGGGGTTGGTCTTCTAGTGTACCTGTTACCCAAATTTGATGTTTTATTAATAGCCATTCTTCCTCGTATAAAATGGTTCTCATTGTAGGTTTATTTTGCATTTCTCTGGTCATTAGTGATGTTAAGCATTTTTTCATATGTTGTCTTTTCTGATTGTACTTATTTGAATCTTCTTTTTTTTCTTGGTTAGCAATCTATCAGTTTCGTCTGTCTTTCTAAGAACAAAATTCTCATTTTATTGATGCTTTTATTGTTTTTTTAGTCTTAATTTCATTAGCTCTGCTCTGATCTTTTTTAATTCTTTTCTTCTGCCAGCTGTGAGTTTGGTTTGCTTTTGATTTTCTAGTTCCTTGAGGTACAATACTAAGTTGTTAATTTGAGATCTATCTTTTTGATTTAGGCATTTAACAATCTAAACTATTTTCAGCACCATTTTCACCGTATCTCAGAATTCTTGGTATATTTTGTCTCTGTTTTCATTCATTTCAAAACAATATTTGATGTTTGCCTTAGTGCCATTGTTCACCAAGTTTCATTCAGGGGCAGGTTGTTTAATTTTCCTGTCAGTTAATAATTTAGAAAGTTTCTCTTGACACTAATTTCCAGTTTTGTTTTTTTTTTCCACCAAGCAGTGGTCTGAGAAGATACTTGACAGGATTTTGAAACTTGGGAATTTATGTAGACATGCTTTATGTCTAAGTATATGGTCTATTTTGGAGAATGTTCCATGCACAGATGAGCAAAATCAATATTCTGTTTTTTGGGGGTAGAATGTTCTGTAAATGTATATTTGGTCCGTTTGGTCTACAGTCTTATTTAAGTCCAGAGTTTCTTTGTTGATTTTCTACCTTGGTGATCTGTCTAGTATTGTCACTGAGGTGTTGAAGTACCAATTATTATTGTATTGCTGTCTGTCTCTTTTCTTAGGTCTAGTGGTATTTGTTTTATGAGTCTGAGTGTTCTAGTGTTAGGTGCATTTAAAGTTGGGCAAGGACATGACAAAAAAGAAAACTATAGGCCAATATTTCTGATGAACACAAATCCTCACAAAATACTAGTATGCCAAGTTCAACACCATATCCAAAAGATAATATATCACAATCAAATGAGTTTTTGTCCAAAGATGCAAGGATGGCTCAACATTTAAAATCAATAAATGTGATTCATCACATAAATTCAAAACAAAAAATATATAATCTTCTTAATAGAAGCAGAGAAAGCATTTGATACATGTCAGCATCCCTTCATGATAAAAATCTTCAAGAAACTAAGCATTGAAGGAATATATTTCAAAATGATAAAAGTTATATATGACAAAATCACAGGTAACATCATACTGAATCAGAAAAGGCTGAAAACATGCCCCTTAAAAACTGGAACAAGAGGAGGATGCCCAGGTCCTCACTCCAATTCAACATCATACTAGAAGTCCTTGTCAGAGCAATCAGGCAAGAACAAGAAATTAAAGACATCCAAATAAAAAAAGAGAAAGTCAAATTGTCTCAGTTAACTGACAATATGATCTGTATTTAATATTTAAGAAAAACAATTTTGCAGTAGTTAAAAAAAAAAAAACTACAGTGTAACCATCAACAATGAGCTGCTTCTCTCTTTCTCCTTTCTTTTCCAGTTTTTTTAACATAAGATGCATCAGAACACTAATGTGGTTATGGATAATCAAGGCCTTGTACTGTAGGAGAGGACATTGATAATAGCTGTAGTTCCAAAGGGGAGCTAACCTCACTTAGCAAGTTGTGCCTCAGAGAAGGACATTGTTAGATCCCTCAGTGTTTGAAGAGTCAACACGTGATAAGATGTAACTCTATACTTCTTGAGACAGGCTGTACTGTTTACTGACCAAGTATTCTGGGTCAGTAAACAGGCAAATATGAAAACTGTTTAGTGAATGAATAATCTGATTTTGGCCATTTAGAAAAGCACTATTAATTCTAGAAAAGTCAATTTTGTTACTATTGATTAAAGTGAGTCCATGGATTTATTTCAATTAAATTTTAAAATTATTGATAATTCTTGTTGCTCAGAGAATCTATGGTACCATCCTAAAACTTAAATGAAAAGGATAATTGCAACTTCATGTTTTGCATGTGCATGAAATGTTACCTAGTGTTTCCCCACCCACAACAAAAATTACTGGCTCTAAACAACAGATTAAATAGAACAAATTTGTTTCTCTCAATTACCAACAGAGTTCTATTTTATATTACTGATTCTTAGTAATGTGTATATATATATATATATATTAATTTCTAATATATATTTATAGTTTATATTTATATTTATTTCTATTTGTATTATAATACTTAGATCCTGCAAATGCTCTATGTTGGGTTCAGCAAAATGTCCGGAAAAATCTCCTGGGTTACTACAAGGTATCAAAAGGTTGAACCTTGAATTCAGGGTGTTTGCAGTTTCTGTGCTACTATGCTTTTACACACAATAATTCTCACATACTGAGCACCTTACTTCTTCAGGTGTGCTGTAAAACCAGCCAGGCCTTCCGAGGTCTAGTTCCCCACTCAATTCAGGTGATTCTGCCACTGAGTTAGTAGAACCCCACTCCTCACATAGAGAACAATATATGGTTTTGTTCTTTGTGCAAAGTTTTTCTTTGCAATCCATTTCCTTTTGCTTTATATTTTTGCTTTTTTAAAAAAATCTTGATTTCGATGTTCAGCTTTGTTTTATTTTGTTTTCTCAATTTTTCAAGTAATTTACTTACAGAGGGATATTGGAAAGCAACTATGCTTACATAGTTTTCAACATACATAAAACATATGAAAAAATTTTGTTAGTTTATGTCTGTTTGTGGGAGTGTGAGCAGTTGTGTCATAAATATATTGATTTTGAAATAAAAGTAACGTAGTTGATTAATTAAAACATGGGTACTCTTCATAAAGTAGGGATTAGGATAGACATTGAGAGATAGCTGCTAATGAACAAATCTTTTTAAAAATGTATTATTACTGTACTTTACGTTCTGGGGTACATGTGCAGAACGTTCAGGTTTGTTACATAGGTACACACATGCCATAGTAGTTTGTTTCACCCATCAACCCGTCATCTACATTAGGTATTTCTCCTAAAGGTATCCCTACCCTAGCCCCCCAACCCCTGACAGGCCCTGGTGTGTGATGTTCCCCTGGCTGTGTCCATGTGTTCTCATTTGAACAAATCTTTTCTTAAAATTTTTGTCCCTTCTATTTTTTAGTTGTCTTATAGATTTAGAGGGAGGAGTCAGTAAGATAGCATTTAGATATTAAATTTTTCAGTTCAAGAAATGTATAGTTTATAAAAAAATATTTTATAGTATATGTTCATCTGCTATAACTCTTGTGAATACATAAGAAGGATTTTGCACTAGTTACTGGAGTTATAGCATAAAACATTATGGAATTGTCCTCAAGTGCCCAAAGTTTAATAGTGAAGAAATAATTGAATCTTTCTCCATATGTAAATTTAACTTTCGTTTTTTTTATTGTTGTTGATTTTTTTTTTTTTTTGAGACGGAGTCTGGCTCTGTCGGCCAGTCTGGAGTGCAGTGGTGCCATCTCGGCTCACTGCAAGTTCTGCCTCCTGGGTTCACGCCATTCTCCTGCCTCAGCCTCCTGAGTAGCTGGGACTACAGGCGCCCTCCGCCACACCTGGCTAATTTTTCGTACTTTTAGTAGAGATGGGGTTTCACCGTGTTAGCCAGGATTGTCTCAATCTCCTGACCTCGTGATTCAACCGCCTCGGCCTCCCAAAGTGCTGGGATTACTGTCATGACCCACCGCTCCTGGACAACTTTATTTTCTTATTAGTGAATATGAGACTATAAATGATAGGACAAATTTTACATATTTTAAATGTCTTATTGAGACAATAACATTAATAAAAATATAATTTATATTCAGCAGTCTACTTCTAATTTTGAAGGCATTCAATAATTAAAAGTGTGTTTATATATGCAATGTTTGAATGATCAAATGTGGTCTCTCTTAGTGAACGTTCTCTGTGACCTTAGAAAAATGTCTATTCTAATGTTGTTAGATGAAGGAGTCTATAGCTGTCCATTGTGTTCAGTTGATTGATAGTACTGTTCAGTTGAAATATATTTTTACTGATTTTCTTCCTACTAGATTTATCAATTACTAACAGATGGGTGTTGAAGACTCCAACTATAATATCGAATTTAGCATCTCTCTCTGATGTTCTTTTAGTGCCTCATGTTCTATCGGTTTTAAGGCTCTGTTGTTAGATGCATATAAATTAAGAATTGATATGAGTTCTTAGAGAATGGATTCCTTCATTACTGTGTAAAATTTGTAAGTTCTTTGTGTTGTTTTCTTGACGGTCTTTGGCTTACATTACACATCTTAACTAATCCGAATCTACTTCAGTTTTACACAAACTTAGTTTCATAATATAAAGTTTATTTTTGTATTACTCCATCACCTGTACTTTCTTGTGCTATCACTATTATACATATTATGTCTATTTGCGCTATAAACCCAATGGCACATTGTTGGAATTGTTACCTTATATAAACATATTTTTTAAAGAAGATGGAATAAGGGAATTTTGAAATGTAGCTTTGAACTGGATCTCCTAATTTTCATGCAGGCATTTAAAAAATTCGCTGGAATATGAAGAAACAAAGGCATTATCTGGATATTTGGATAAGAAAATATCTTTTGATGTATAAGGTGATATGTTAAAACAGGGATTCTACCCCTGGATAGTTTTATGGTAAATTTATTTTAAGACAGATAATCGCATAGCATATTATGAAGAATATTGGGTCTTAAATTTTACCTTGTAAAAATTAAAAATAAAACAAATCTCTGCTAGGAGATATCTCTCAATGTTTGGTATCAAGTACCAAATCTGATAAAGCACGGTCACATTGATATTAAAGATATTGACTACATTTGGTTTTTATTTTATCTATGTTTACTGGAGAAATGACATTTTAAATCTTCCCCTGTGTACTGAAAGGCATGTTGAAACTATGAGATGATGTGCAAAACAATGTATTAATATTATATAAATCTTGGGGTGAGAAACAGCAGGAGACTGTGATCACAAGAGACTGTGAATATGAGAAAATAATCTGAATTTTAGGTCAAAAAGGTTAGCATTAAAAATCAGTAAGTTAGAATGAATAACAGCTAGTACTTGATAGCACAATAGGTTGATTACAGTTGACAATAATTTACTGTATACTTTAAAATATCTCAAAAATGCAATTGGAATGTTCCTAACACAAAGAAATAAAAAAATGATTTAGGTGATGTATATCCCAATAACCCAGATTTGATCATTACACATTGTATGCATGTATCAAAACATCACATGTACCCAATAAACATATATAGTTGTTAGGTACTCGTAATCATTAAAAATGTTTTGCTAAAAAAAAGCTTCTAGAAAAACAAATAAGTAAGTCTTAATCTGTGTCATATCAAAGTATTGTGGTAGAGTTTTAACTATGCAAATTTCTTAACAACATAATAGCCTGTCATCATACAATAAGTAAAGTAAATAATAACAGAAAATCTAAGTAATACAAAAGAATATGTGTGAGAATAAGAACATAACTAATATAGGGAAGAAATAAAATAGTCAAATTTTTTTCTACTTGAAAAGAAAAAAGTATTATGACTCTGCAAATACATGTTCTTTCCAGTTTATAGTCTTTAAAGGATGCTATTCCCTCAGTAGAAGCCTTCTGAATTCACTACAGTTGATGATAATTGCCTACAGTCATTTTTAGAAACTATAAGCATCAATCTAATTATTGTATCTAAATATGCATAAATGGTTGTTATCATAGCTATCCATTTTAGCTTACTATTAAAAATCTTTTTCCCTTATGAAAATGAATCTTATGTTTGACTGGAAATATTTCTTTAATTTCGAGTTATGGGGAAAACCCATTAAGGTAATAGAGCTTTAAAATGAAATAAAATTTTTATCAGTAAGAGCTATATTTTATGTTTCTGTTTTGAATTATTCATGGAGTCCTAGAATTTAGATATTGAAAAGGGCATGAGAGATTATCTATTCAAGTAAAATATTTAATCTAAGTCATGCTATCTCTTGGGGAAAAAAAAGCCTCGATGCTCTTGTATAAAATCAACAAACAAGCTATTTGCTGAGGCAAAGAGCTATTATTATAAAATGATATAAATCTTATATAGTATACTTTTTGTTTATGTTATATACAAATATTTTATAGTATATGTTATAATATAAATACTACATGTAAAAATATATTAATATATTTAATATTCCTTCTATATTTTATAGTATATATTTCTCTGGTATATATTATTTACTACGGTAATAAAGTAGCAATAACTAAAGTCACCAAGTCATTAGATAATTTTTCAAAGTCTAAATACAAAACCTAAGTATAAAACTTAATATTCTTCACTGCTGGTGCAGGACCAAAATCAAGAATTACTTTTTTTTTCTTTGTGTCTAAAATTTAATATTTAATTTGTTAGATTTCCATGAACGCACACTTATTCTCCTCCCACTTCAACAGAGTTATATGTACATCTTAATAGTTTCAAACATGTTTGTACTCAAGTAATGCATTTATTTTCTTTTTCTAACCTTCATGAGACATCTGCCTCCAAGTGCTCCTGTTTTCAGGCCAGACTGTGAAACTGACTGACCATGTTGCTTGTTCTGTAACTGTCATCTTGGGACTTTATTCTGTAACATCAACCTGGAATTTCCCCTCATATAATCTTTTTACTGTCCCTCTGTTCTGTTTCACCTGGTCCTTTTCTTTTTCTACATTTACTTTTTTATTTTGTAGAACATCCATCCTCTAGTGGCTTTCTGTGGATACCTGGAAAATAACATTTTGACACATTGTATATTTCATAAAAGTCTTTTTGAATCTCCACATTTCCTAAGTAATTTTCCTGAAAATAGAATGTTCAGTTGACACTCCCGTTTTCTTGGAAATTCAAAGACTTTGCCCCATTTTGTCTTTTGTGTTCCACTATTGCTCTCGCAAATTCCTAACGATATTGTGACTCTTAATTCTATGTATAGGATTGTTTTGGCTATTTGAAAACTTTTAGAATCATCTTATTTATGGTTTTCTAGATGTTTAGGGAAATTCATTTTGGTGTGTATTTTTTTTATTTATTTTATTAATATACGGATCCTTAAAACTGAACACTTCTGCAGTAATATTTGTAGAGATTTACTTGTGTAATGTTTTTGAATTATTTTCTTCCCTCAATTTATATTTTCTTTCTTTCTGCGACTCCTCCTAGTCATATGTCTAACATCCAATTTGATCATATAATGTTGCCAGTTTTTCTCACTTACTTTTTATTGAATTTGTCTCTTTTTCTACATTTTGTAAAATTTCCTTAACATTAACCTTATTACTTTTCCATGAATTTTCCCTTGAATCATATCTTTCATTGACAAGAACACTTTCTTGTGTATATAATTCTTTAATCTTATTTGATAGATGTAATATCTTTTAACTACCTAAGAATATTAACTATAGCTCATTTAAAACTTTTTGTTCATTGTTCCTGTTTCCTCCAAAATTCCTTTGTATCTGACTTTTATGATAGATAACTTTTTCCATTTCTGATGATCTTTACTATCCTTTCACATTGTTTTTGTCAAACCTCAACCGGAAAAAATGAAATACTTTAAGTATTTGAAACAGAGATTTAGTACAGGAGGTTAGCGACATAGACAGTAGCTCATCTGATAATGAAATCATGGGGCAGTGCCTCACTTTGGCAATGTAGAGATGGTTTTGGAGAATGAAAATATGAAACCAAACAGAGCAAGATATGGAAGGAAATTAACTTTAGGGAAAATAATCATAGAACTAGCAAACATATTTAAAAGAAAGTTAGGAGGATTTTATGGAAACTCTTACATGGGTGGGACCTCTCCAGTAGTTTTATTGTTGATTGATTTGGTTTGAACCAAGCATTTCAATTGATATCTTCAAAATTGAATGACCAGGAAATATTTTTTCATGTGATGATCCACCTCTCTAGACAGGAATATTTTAACCTCCTTTCTGGACAGTATAAGCTGAGCTGGAAGTTAAGCATGGGAAAATGGCTAGTGACCTCACCATTCATCAGCAGATGCTCTCTCAATGGCCCAGCTTTCTGCCTTTACCTAAGACTCACACAGCCTTGTGAGTTTTCTTTTTGTCTCTCATCCACAGAGTAAACTCCCTGTCTCCAGCTACTTTCGAGAAGCCATAGGATCAAACTGAGTGATTTAGTGGAAAAGAGGTGGAACTTAACACTCTTTATGTGGGGTTTCAATCACTCTTTCTGTGTTTATACCCAGTTCTCTTTTTACATTTGGTGGTGTCTCCAATTAGTGAATCTTTCCAGTGGTTCCATGGCACAACAGTATCCCTCTTATTTAAATTTTTCTCTGTGAACAGGTTTTGGCTTTTGTCATAATTAACCCAACTAATACCTATTCATTCAAGTTTCCACCTTACAAAATTGTGCTTATTTCTCTCATTTGTTCTTGGTTTCTCTAGATGCTTGTGGATTTATAACTTGTTCACTTTGGTTTCATTTTAGTGAGAATTCAAAGAACAGAGATTTGTGTGAGTGTATAATATCTATCTTTTCTTTTATCATCTTAATGACAGGTGATATTTTATAGATAAAAAACTTAATGAGTGAAATCTTAGTGACAACACTTTTTTTAAAAACAAAAGAAAAGCTTTAACTAGCTTCTTATTATTGCAAAATTATGTTATGCATGTTTATTTTGTTCAAAATATATATGCAACTTTTATTTTTAATATTTCTCTCCTAATCATATTTGCATGTCAGGATTATAGAAGTCTTATCAGAAACTGATAGATCACTTATGTAGAAATGTCTGTCAGTAGAATGCATTGTTATTTCACAAATCCCGTGAAATTAGAAATAGTGTAAATATTATATTTTGTGTTACCTTCCTCAATGCGTTTGTCAAAAAGAATAGCACATCTGTGGATGATTAAACAATACCTACTGTCAGTCTGTGTCTTAGTGATTGTCCACTGATGAGAAACTTCAATTATCCTATTATCAAAGCGTAATTTCTCATGAAAAAGTCTGTTTTTTCTAAATTTTTACTAGATACAATCTATGCTTCAATGATTAAGTGAAATACAGTCCAGCAATTCACATATTTCACATTTACTTTTTTGATTACTAAAAATTACATGTTATTAAATCCATGTGTGTAAGCAACACAATAAATGTTTTGTGCCTTCACTTTGAAGGTAGAAAAATATTTCTTGGGTTACATACTTGATCAATGCATGGCATTAAGGGTGAAGATTAGGAACTTAAGGGTGAGCTGATTTGAAAATATCACTTCAACATTTGCAAAAATAATTGGTATTCATACATAGATTTTCACAGCTTGAATACGCATAAATTGTTAATTTAAGCATTGTTTATGATCTCACTCACCTTAGTAGAGGTAGTTTACGGAAGTGGAAACAGTATTCAATTGTACAGGCTTTTAAAAGAATTATCACTCTAACATTTGAGATAGTTTGTAAAAAGTGAATTTTGTGTTATTTTGAGTGAGAAGTTAAGGCCTACATGCCTTTCTAAATTCAGAGAACCAGAGCCAATTTTTCTATATCAATTTTTCCTCTTAGAAAGAATACAACTACATTGTCAATGCAGGGACAAAGTTTTAATCAAGCTCTGCTTAAACCAATACTTAATGCAAGTAGCAAGAATACCTGTTCTTCCATGAACTGACTGGAAGCTTTCCTGCTAACCGAGACAAAACTCACTAGGAATAGGTATTGGGAGGACGTCTATTCACTAACAGGTTTGGAATCAACTTCTAGAGTCATAGAACACTGCAAGGCTCATGAGAGTAAAGTTAGAGAACACTGAGAACTCCTTGAGTATTTTGAAAATTCCAAGAAAAGTGCAGCCAGACAAAGCAATTTGAACATTTCATGGGCTCTTATTTTTGACATTTCTATGATTTTGCAGTTGTGAATATGGATATGATATTTTCTCCTTTTCGCTGCTCATATTGAGTACCTACAGACTTAAATGATTTTCAGGCATTACAAAGATACCCCCTGCAACTGTAGGCAAATGAAGTAGGGTTTGCTTAGCATAGATAGCGTTTATCTGGAGAGCAGGTCCATATGTTTTACCAGAGTCTCAGAGTGGCATCTGTATTAAAAAATGATTTAAAAGGGGACTTCAAGCTTCCCCCTGAAAGAAAAGTAAGACTATCTCAGTTTATCAAAGGACATAATAAATCCTGGGTTATGTTAATTTTGCATTTCTCTTCTAGGGCCTGTATGTATTGACTGATAGGCAAATAGAGTATTCTTTATTGGTGATTACGCTGCTAATTGAGTGTAGAAGATAATATTTATTGTTAAATGAAAAAAAAACTCAATAACCAATTCAAATTAGAATTTCACTCTCATGGCAGCCATATTTTACTCTTTAACCTCTAATTTTATGTACATTTACTTACATCTTAAGATTTTAATCTCTCTCTATATATATATGCTATGAAAATGGATGCCTGGCTTGAATGTAGTCTCACACAGAAGAATATCTCTTAAATTTTATTTAATAATATTTATGTAATCAATAAAATAGATGTAATAACCAGAATATTAAATATGTATGGTTTTATCTTTCTTAATCAGGAATTATGAACATAGATTTAGTTGTTTTATATTTCTTTTTACGCAATGAAATATATACCATTAGAAAAAATGTCTTAAAAGTAAAAGAACCTTTCCAAAGGGAAATTTATATAAATATTACTAAGGATTTTGCTAAAATAAATCAAATTTAAAATCTGTTGAAACCCCCCAAAGCACAAAAGTCTTAAACTTCCCTAAACTTTGTCTATATAAACAATCCCAAACTTCTGTTCTATGAATGATTGACTCTCTGGCAGGGTAGATCCTGGTATTCTTGTTTGTTTGTTTGCTTTGCTTTTTAGCCCATGGCAATTCACTCAACAGCTGTGAACTCCATTTTCTTGCTGTTTGTTCCACCGCCTAGGGTTTTTTCATTTGCTTTTTATGACATAATATGATATCATTAGAAATGAATTTTGTAAACTATAAATTAGATAATCGTATTTTGTAACGTGTAAATGTTGGGGTGACAAATATTGCTCACGGAATTATATCAAAACAGTTAACCTAGTTTTACTTTTACCTCTATATTTATTATGCTGTTTTCATGGCAAATGCACATCTCGTATGAGTTGGTGAGGAATTATTAAAGCTGCAAAAGTAGGATCATTTTATTCTACATTTATGTTTAGTTGGTTCTTTATAAAATGAAGTTTTTACATAAAACCTTTTTAAAAAGGAAAATTGCATGTAACTAATGTACTTTTACTCAAATGTTTTAACTTTTATGACAGAATCAATTCAGACTTGAATATCAACATGTTGTGAACTACTTCTAATTACCAACAAACAAAAAAAATACTATTCAATTAAATATAATTAAATTAAATGTACCTATTATTGTTTTGAATATAAAGCAAGAGAAAGCAAATGTCTTGATTTTCAAAGAGGGAGGTAAATAAAAAAAAAAAAAAACTATTTTGAAAAGTTCTGCATAAAAGGGTAACTTTAGATTGCATTAATTTTTCAGTGAAGCAGCAGTTTAATTTTATACACATCTAGCCAGTTGTTATTTTAAGATTCCAATGAAGGCTACTGAATAAATAGGTAAGTTAATAAATCCTTGTGCTTAAGCATATGGCATTTAAATCACAAAATAAAATGGCATATTAGTTAATCAAAATTAATTGATGCTGCTGAGGAAATTATGCCCATCTGTAGCAGTTTCTTAATAAATATAAACCTGAAAATAACTAAGACCAATAAAGTGCAGTAGTAGTTTTAAAAATATCATTAATTTCATTCAGCTCTAAAATGTCAAAGGTCCTATGAGTTAAATTAGATAGCATTTGGATTTGATGATGTTAGATATTTTAGAATATATTTAAAATAAATGATTGTTAATTTTATCCATTTAGTAAATTCAGTAGGAACTTAGTGTTCTCTGTTTTCTTTTCTTTTCTTTTTTTTTTTTTTTTTTTTTGAGACGGAGTCTCGCTCTGTCGCCCGGGCTGGAGTGCAGTGGCCCGTTCTCAACTCATTGCAAGCTCCGCCTCCCGGGTTCACGCCATTCTCCTGCCTCAGCCTCCCGAGTAGCTGGGACTACAGGCGCTCGCCACCTCGCCGGCTAGTTTTTTGTATTTTTTAGTAGAGACGGGGTTTCACCATGTTAGCCAGGATAGTCTTGATCTCCTGACCTCGTGATCTGCCTGTCTCAGCCTCCCAAAGTGCTGGGATTACAGGCTTGAGCCACTGCGCCCAGCCGTGTTCTCTTATTTTCTACCTTTAGCAATTTCAGCATTTAATTTACATTACCTATTCCTAATAAACACACACACACACATACTCAATTGGCATTCGCAGATTTTTTCCTCCTAAAAGATGTTAATAATCTTCCTTCAGGATAGGACATTTATCATAAATTTGTTCTCCAATAATCTATGTCTATTCAGTGTTCTTAAAGTCACTGACTGTCCTTAGGACACCCAGACATCCAGCAGTTAGGTAGCTTGCCCAAGACTACAAAACTCCTAAGTATTTGAGTTGAGTTAGATTCAAATACAGTACTCTTACCCTCTTATGAATGATATTGCTTTTTCAGCAGAATTATCTTAGCTCCTGAGATAGGCACAAAAATATTGGATAAAACAATAGTTCAAAAGAGAAAATAAGGATATCAATATTATTTCTTAAACATCATAATGATTTTTAAACTATATACTTTTACTGTTTTGAAATCAGAAACTATGAGAGGAATCTACTTTTAAATAACATATTAAATATAATTGAAATTCCCACTGTGTTTTACTCTCCTTCAGGAAGAAATCTACAAAGTTTGTCTCGAGGGTATATTCTGACAGGACATAATGTAAGATAAATTACATTAATAAATGTAAAGCTAGACAGTTTTTACAGCAAAGTGGTCCACTTGTAAGTATGTCCTAGAACAATAATTGTTTTAAAACAGGACATTGAGATCTTTGGGTAGGATATCAGGACATTTGAATGCAACAAGAACATAACATGCACTATACAAATATAAACCTCATTTACATTTTTTCACACCAAAAGAGCTCTTTGACAGAAATATATAAAAGTACTAAATTTGCAAAAAACCTTTCCTGTGAAATGCCAGTCACTCAACAGAAGAATCTTAGTTTTAAGATAAAATCTTTCCTCCAAAAGTATATTAACGCCCCTCCGATAGTTATTATGTTGAGATAGAGACAAAATTTTCTCTATTTGATCTTAAAAACTGATTTCAAAGCCACTAAGTCATGACAATAACATAAGGGAAAGTCTAATCCCTCTATTACTTTCCTTTTTAAAAAACTTGGCTAAAGAATTAGAGAATATGGAGTAAATTCTTATTCCCACAGTCATACAACTGCCTTTGCTCTGAAGATATGATTGGTGCCGTCAGCAAAAACAGTGATAACCTACAATAACTCAAGCTCACAGCTGTAGATAGCTCTGGTTTGGGGCAACCCACCTTCTAATGATTTAGAAAGTAAGATTTTTATAAAAGCAAAAGAGTAAAGAGAATGCAGACAGACAAAAGAAGTCATACTACAGTATAAATGAAATACTTATATTTTATTTATCAGAACACTAAAATATAACTATAAAATACACTCATATCCCAACTGATTCAAAGTTAACCTCTAACAAAATGCCAAGGACATGCATTGAACAATCTACTCTTTAAACGAACTTTATTAATGTTGTTCTGCTTGGTTATCATTAAAAAAGAAGGCTTTAGGAAAGCAAAAGAAAGCAAATTCTAAGGATTAAACAAAAGTGTCAGGAAAACAGATAAATTAAAAGTAGTTTTATAGGCCATTGCTTGGCATAATTTATAAGCAATTTCTTCTTAAGTTGTTGTCAAAATTCTTTTTTTCTCTTTTTAAGAAATTTAATAACAATATAGACAATTTCTTTCATTTTAAAAGTATATTGCATAAACAAGCAAGTACGATTTATTTGTCAGACAAATGTGACAAACAGCTGTTTTAATTAATATTTGCTATTTTTTGTTTTTTACTGAAGTATAAAGTTTAAGAACTTAAAAATATATATTGACTGCTCCCCTGTCAGCAAGTCCTTTTGTGCTTTAATGATTTGATTTAAATTTAGTATTTTAAGTTTGTTCTACATTTTTTGAAGAAGACAGTAATGTAATGGATACTGAAATAATGTAATGTAAAGACAACTAGTGTATAGAAAGAGAAATACTGTAAGGGAAAGAGAGCAGGTATCAGAGTCAGAGCTGGTTTTGAATTTGAACTGTATATATATAAAAATGTATGATTATGAGTTAGTTCCAAATGTCTTTTGAGTCCATTTTTTTGTGTGTAAAACAGGAATAATACTACTTATAATGAAAAACGTTTACAGGAATTTGAAATTCTTTTCATGATGCATCAAAATATAGTTGATTTTCTAAACCTGTACTCTTCAATGTGGTAACCACTAGCCACAAGTGCTACTAAACTAAAGAACTGTGGATGGTGCAACTGAAGTGCTGAGTTTTTATTTTATTTAGTTGGTTAATATAACTGAAATTTAAATTTAAAAACTAATAATTTTACTTTAAAATATAATCAATATAAAACCTGATGAAATGTTTAATGAAGTATTTATGTAAAAGGTAAGTAGGCTTAAAACAAATTGTATATGTGAATCTAATGTTTTAATAATAAATTTTATACAATAAAGTTCCAGCACTTTAGAAACTTTATTGTCTAATTTGAGATGTATACTAAATATTTAATATGTCAATATTTTAAAATTTGGTAGAAAAATAAATGTAACTATCTTATTTTAAAAATTTTGTGTTACTTACATTTGAAATTGTAATATTTAGGATATATTAAGTTAAATGTTTTTGTAAAACTAATTTTATCTCATTCTTTTTACATATTTCACCTGACTAGTAGAAAATTTAAAATTACCTGTATCTTTTAATATATTTCTATTGTTCAGCATTGCTCCATAAATGCTATTTTTTATTAAACTTACTGAAAATTAGCAAAGATTTAATATGGAGAGAAGAAAAGATAGTTGTTTTGTATTCATACAATCAGTAGTTCTTTAGCTTGGCTTCATATCAGTCTTACCTGGTTTGCTCAAAAAATATACACTTAGACTATATAATAATTATATGGGAAGTTGAGAACCACTCTTCTAACTTTTTTAAAAAGCTGTGAGTGGTTTTTAACCCTACTCCTGTGAGAGACTTTTAACTTCTTATTTTAGAATACTAGTGAATGGACATCCAAGATGGGTTGACTATTCGTCTACATTGCCTTTTCTCAGCCTCTTTTATTTTTCACAGAGAAAAAGCTTTTAGAATTATTTCAGAATCATGAAAAATTAAAGTGGTAAGGACTTTGTCAACCATGACAATCTTTCAGCCACCAAAGCTACCTTCAGTAAACTGCCTGAGCGTAATGCACTGAGTTACGTATCTTCTTTAATTCGTTTTTCCCAACTGAATTTATTTGTGATTTTTTTTATTACTTCTCTTCATTGAACAATATGCTTGGGTGGAGATTGTGTATACTTTTGCTCACTAATGTTTCTTTATAACTTGACAGCTAGTAAAATTTAAGTATTTTGTAAATTAGTAATTAAATATGTTAATGTGTAAATAATATTAATTGGAATATGATGTAAATTAATAATTCTCATTTTCTTGGAAATATGGAAAATTCTTGCCAATATTATCAGACCATTTTTCCTATTTCTAATCATGTCTGGATTATTAGTTTTTGATCTTTCTTTGAGGCAAGGATATTAGTATATTTTTATCACGGATTATTATATGTTTTAGATAAACTTTAACTTTTGTGTATCATCGAAAGTAAACCTGAATCATAAGAAAAACTTTATTTTCCACCAGATAAACTGAAAACAAAAATCACCACTTCTTAAAGTATCACATAAAAATGGTACTTCTCTCTGTGTGAAAGGTGCTCCTACAACATACCATCTGCTCTGTGAATTTTGTACTCTCGGTCAGTTTTCTCTGTCTTCTAATTTCTTTTACGTAAAAAAGGCTTTCTTTCACATTGGGAAAAGTATCTAAATACTATTTCCTCATTGGAGTAAAATGTTGTAATATTACTCATCTACAACTAGTGAATGTCTCCCCCTTTGAGAGTAGATCAGTATATGACGTGTCTAATTAGCAGTAGTTTATTATTTTCACTCAGTTTGGCTGAGTCGTTTTTAAGAGGATTAATCAAACATTAAGCCTTGGAAGAAAAAATGAGAAGTCTAGTCTCTGGTTTCCAGCTTCTGTCACAACATTGTCATTCATGATTGCAGTTCTGGGAACAGGATCTTCAAGCCAACCTGTTTGTCTCTCTAAAGTGTGTCCCATTCTGTCCCTATCTCAACTTCTTCTCTTAAAATCAAAATTTAAAAATATATAACAGTTATCAATTCCTAATAAAAATATTAAGTTGAATCCAAGAATTTGGGAATTCGTTAAGTGTTTTTCTCTCTTAACTGGCCACCCACGTAAGTTTCTCTGACCCTTTGACACTTGTGAAATCAATGTAATTTTGAGCAGAAAATAAATAAACTAAGGATATGAAGAGTATAACGTGGAGGTTTGTCCTGAGAATTTGCTGTATAATTAGGAAAAGATGATGTAACCATAAAAGAATAAATGCCAAGTATCATCAGCCAAGACCAAACAATTGAGTTAATAATTGCTAAAGGAGTTGAAAAGATGAGAAAAGACTGTGGTGTAATCAGATGAAAACTATCAGAATAGTGAAGAAGGCACTCCAGACAGGAGATAAAGTGTGATTAGCTACATGACATACAGGTAGTAAGTGCCAATAGGACAAGCTGGAAATAAACTATTTGCATTGAAGGATATGTTTTGATTGAAGGATTAGTTTACTCATTCTTTAATTTGTGTGGATCATTCAATTAAATTATAAATATATTGACTGAGTTCCTTCAGTAGGCCAAGGGAATGTTTTTAACTCTCAAGGATTAAGAGAAATGGGGCCCTTGACATCTTTAAATTTGCAAACTAATAACAGGGACACAATGAATGAAACATCCAAGTATAAAAATAAAATGAATACTTCTGCTTCCACTTGAAACAGAGTAACAGGGACCAAATTTGCCTTCAATCCTTAAATAAACTAAAAATATAATAATAATAATTGGCAAAATATATGAAACTATACATCTCAAGGCATCAGTAAAGAAAGAACCATTTTCTCTGAGAATTGGATAACAGAAGATATGAATTCTATTATTGCCCAACTTATAGCTGAATGCAAGTGCAATTCCCTTTTGCATATTGATCTTATGAAAATTTTATTAATTTTTATAACTCTATAAACATTTCTGTAGAATATTTCACTCCTATATAGAAAATTGTATTACAAATTGTGAACCATTTATTTATTTTCTACCAGGCTTTTGGGTATATTAGTACATAGAAACTTGAACTTTCATTTGAAAATAAGTGGTGATATGGGATATAATTGTCTTCTGCCTTCTTAAAAAGTCCTTTATATTAGAAATAAAATGTATGCACAAGAAAGCACAGATAATAGTTCACAACCAATATCTTCTCACAAATTGAACCCGTTGTGTACAAAGAACATGGATCAAGAAATAGAATATTGCCAAAGCCCCTGAAGTATTTACTGTATGTTTCTCTGATTTTACATTTGAAACATAGGCAGAGTTCTGATTTCTAATGTACAGATTTGTTTTAACAGTTTTTTAATTCTATACAAATAAAACCAACCATACGTATTTTTCAATTTTGGATTGTTTTTCCTTAAATTATGTTTGGGATATTCTTATTTATGGAGCAATAGTTTTCATCCTAATGGCTACATATTATTCAATTTTATGAATATAGATTTATTCTATAATTTATTCGTTTATGGTTGTTTGATGTTTGTCTTTAGATTTTTGCCATTATGACTACCACTACTGGTAATATTTTCTCTGTATGTATATACCTGTGTATATATAAATATATATATATACGTAGTCTTTTGATTAAAATGTATTAATTCTATCTAGTATAAAGAAGCATAGGCCAGGCGCGGTGGCTCATGCCTGTAATCCCAGCACTTTGGGAGGTCAAGACAATTTACTTGAGGTCAGGAGTTCAAGACCAGCCTGAACAACGTGGTGAAATCCTGTCTCTACTAAAAATAGAAAAATTAGCAACGGGTGGTGGCACGTGCCAGTAATCCCAGCTATTTGGGGGTCTGAAGCAGTAGAATAGCTTGAACCTGGGGAACAGTGAGCCATTGCATTCCAGCCCAAGTGACAGAATGAGACTGTATCAAAAGAAGATGAAAAACAAGAGGAAGAAGAACAAGAAGGAGGAGGAGGAGGAGGAGGAGGAGGAGGAGGAGGAGGAGGAGGAGGAGGAGGAAAGAGGAAAGAAGAAAGAAGAAAGAAGAAGAAAAGTATAATTCCTGGGTCCCAGAGTCGGCATATGATTGGCTATAGTAGGTTATGCCAATGTTCCAAAATGGTTGTTTAAATTTATATTCTCTCTGAAATGTTCATTTTCCAGTTGTTGAACATGCTCACTAGCACTTGATATTGGCCAATGTTTATAACTTTTAGCTCTTCTGGTGAATTTGTAGAGGTATATCATTGTAGTTTTAATTTGCATCATAGAAACTAAACATCTTTGCAATAGCTGTCCCTAGATAACTTCATCTGTGATGTAGTTCTTCTAGTACTTTGCTACCTTTTTAAATTAGGTATCCCCATGCTTTTTTAATTGGTATTAGTACTCTATATATTCATAGAATTTTGCTGACACCACGTTTCTGGCCTTTTCTATTTACTTTAGGCTTATTTTGTTCTTTAAACTTTTTAATTTAGATGTTTAGTTAATTTTCACTGCCTTTTCTTAAATAATCGCACTGAAGGCTATAGCCTTCTGTTTAACCAAACTTCATTTTATATTCTTTGTTTTTTAATTGTATTATCTATGAAGTTACATTTTAGGTAAATAAAAGATTATTTTATAGTGTTTAATTGAATTGAATCTTTCATCAGTGTGTATATATACACATGTATACACACATATACATTGCTATATATAATAAAGTTTACCTTATTGTCTGTTTGGTCTAACATAAATCGAGTTATACCACTTCTTTTGATTAGTATTTACCTTGGCACCTATATTTTTATGCATTTCGCTTTGAAATTAATGTCCTTATATTTTAGTTTCTTTTTTTTTCATTTTAAAAGCATGAGGCTGGATTACTTTTCCTTTATTATTATTATTATTATACTTTAAGTTCTAGGGTACATGTGCACAACGTGCAGATTTGTTACATATGTATACTTGTGCCATGTTGGTATGCTGCACCCATCAATTCGTCAGCACCCATCAACTCGTCATTTACATAAGGTATAACTCCCAATGCAATCCCTCCCCCCTCCC
>NC_045438.1:68979004-69116256 GCF_002776525.5 Piliocolobus tephrosceles
CTCATCCTTTTTTATGGCTGCATAGTATTCCATGGTGTATATGTGCCACGTTTTCTTAATCCAGTCTGTCACTGATGGACATTTGGGTTGATTCCAAGTCTTTGCTATTGTGAGTAGTGACACAATAAACATACGTGTGCATGTGTCTTTATAGCAGCATGATTTATAATCCTTTGGGTATATACCCAGTAATGAGAAGGCTGTGTCATATGGTACTTCTAGTTCTAGATCCTTGAGGAATCGCCATACTGCTTTCCATAATGGTTGAACTAGTTTACAATCCCACCAACAGTGTAAAAGTGTTCCTATTTCTCCACATCCTCTCCAGCACCTGACTTTTTAATGATTGCCATTCCAACTGGTGTGAGATGGTATCTCATTGTGGTTTTGATTTGCATTTCTCTGATGGCCAGTGATGATGAACATTTTTTCATGTATCTGTTGGCTATATGAATGTCTTCTTTTGAGAAATGTCTGTTCATATCCTTTGCCCACTTTTTGATGGGGTTGTTTGTTTTTTTCTTGTAAATTTGTTTGAGTTCATTGTAGGTTCTGGATATCAGCCCTTTGTCAGGTGAGTAGATTGCAAAAATTTTCTCCCATTCTGTAGGTTTCCTGTTCACTCTGATGGTAGTTTCTTTTGCTGTGCAGAAGCTCTTTAGTTTAATTAGATCCCATTTGTCAATTTTGACTTTTGTTGCCATTGCTTTTGGTGTTTTGAACATGAAGTCCTTGCCCATGCCTATGTCCTGAATGGTATTACCTAGGTTTTCTTCTAGGGTTTTTATGGTATTAGGTCAAACATTTAAGTCTCTAATCCATCTTGGATTAATTTTCGTATAAGGCGTAAGGAAAGGATCCAGTTTTAGCTTTCTACTATGGCTAGCCAATTTTCCCAGCACTATTTATTAAATAGGGAATCCATTCCCCATTTCTTGTTTTTCTCAGGTTTATCAGAGATCAGATGGCTGTAGATGTGTGGTATAATTTCTGAGGACTCTGTTCTGTTCCATTGGTCTATATCTCTGTTTTGGTACCAGTACCATGCTGTTTTGGTTACTGTAACCTTGTAGTATAGTTTGAAGTCAGGTAGCATGATGCCTCCAGATTTGTTCTTTTGATTTAGGACTGTCTTGGAAATGTGGGCTCTTTTTTGGTTCCATATGAACTTTAAAGCAGTTTTTTCCAATTCGGTGAAGAAACTCATTGGTAGCTTGATGGGGATGGCATTGAATCTATAAATTACCTTGGGCAGTATGGCCATTTTCACGATATTGATTCTTCCTATCCATGAGCATGGTATGTTATTCCATTTGTTTGTGTCCTCTTTTATTTCACTGAGCAGTGGTTTGTAGTTCTCTTTGAAGAGGTCCTTTACATCCCTTGTAAGTTGGATTCCTAGGTATTTTATTCTCTTTGAAGCAATTGTGAATGGAAGTTCATTCCTGATTTGGCTCTCTGTTTGTCTGTTACTGGTGTATAAGAATGCTTGTGATTTTTGCACATTAATTTTGTATCCTGAGGCTTTGCTGAAGTTTCTTATCAGCTTAAGGAGATTTTGGGCTGAGACAATGGGGTTTTCCAAATATACAATCATGTCATCTGCAAACGGGGACAATTTGACTTCTTCTTTTCCTAACTGAATACCCTTGATTTCTTTCTCTTGTCTTTGCCCTAGCCAAAACTTCCAACACTATGTTGAATAGGAGTGGTGAGAGAGGGCATCCCTGTCTTGTGCCAGTTTTCAAAGGGAATTTTTCCCGTTTTTTCCCATTCAGTATGATATTGGCTGTGGGTTTGTCATAAATAGCTCTTATTATTTTGAGATATGTTCCATCAATACCGAATTTATTGAGTGTTTTTAGCATGAAGGGTTGTTGAATTTTGTCAAAGGCCTTTTCTGCATCTATTGAGATAGTCATGTGGTTTTTGTCTTTGGTGCTGTTTATATGCTGGATTACATTTATTGATTTGCGAATGTTGAACCAGCCTTGCATCCCAGGGATGAAGCCCACTTGATCATGGTGGATAAGCTTTTTGATGTGCTGCTGAATCCGGTTTGCCAGTATTTTATTGAGGATTTTTGTATCAATGTTCATCAGGGATATCGATCTAAAATTCTCTTTTTTTGTTGTGTCTCTGACAGGATTTGGTATCAGGATGATGTTGGCCTCATAAAATGAGTTAGGGAGGATTCCCTCCTTTCTTATTGATTGGAATAGTTTCAGAAGGAATGGTACCAGTTCCTGTTTGTACCTCTGGTAAAATTCAGCTGTGAATCCATCTGATCCTGGACTTTTTTTGGTTGATAGGCTATTAATTATTAAATTGAGGCTATTAATTATTGCGTCAATTTCAGAGCCTGTTATTGGTCTATTCAGGGATTCAGCTTCTTCCTGGAATAGTCTTGGGAGAGTGTAAGTGTCCAGGAAATTATCCATTTCTTCTAGATTTTCTAGTTGATTTGGGTAGAAGTGTTTATAGTATTCTCTGATGGTAGTTTGTATCCGTGGGGTCGGTGGTGATATCCTCTTTATCATTTTTTATTGCATCTATTTGATTCTTCTCTCTTTTCTTTTTTATTAGTCTTGCTAGCAGTCTATCAATTTTGTTGATGTTTTCACAAAACCACCTCCTGGATTCATTGATTTTTTGGAGGGCTTTTGTGTCTCTATCTCCTTCAGTTCTGCTCTGATATTAGTTTTTTCTTGCCTTCTGCTAGCTTTTGAATGTGTTTGCTCTTGCTTCTCTAGTTTTTTTATTTGAGATGTTAGAGTGTCAATTTTAGATCTTTTCAGCTTTCTATTGTGGACATTTAGTGCTATAAATTTCCCTCTACACACTGCTTTAAATGTGTCCCAGAGATTCTGGTATGTTGTATCTTTGCTCTCATTGGTTTCAAAGAACATCTTTATTTCTGCCTTCATTTCGTTATGTACCCAGTAGTCATTCAGGAGCAGGTTATTCAGTTTTCATGTAGTTGAGCAGTTTTGATTGGGTTTCTTAGTCCTGAGTTTTAGTTTGATTGCACTGTGGTCTGAGAGACAGTTTGTTATAATTTCTGTTCTTGTACATTTGCTGAGGAGTGCTTTACTTCCAATTATGTGGTCAAATTTGGAATAAGTGTGATGTGGTGCTGAGAAGAATGTATATGCTGTTGATTGGGGGTGGAGAGTTCTGTAGATGTCTATTAGGTCTGCTTGCTGCAGAGCTGAGTTCAATTCCTGGATATCCTTGTTAGCTTTCTGTCTTGCTGATCTGTCTAATGTTGACAGTGGGGTGTTGAAGTCTCCCATTATTATTGTATGGGAGTCTAAGCCTCTTTTTAAGTCTCTAAGGACTTGCTTTATGAATCTGGGTGCTCCCGTATTGGGTGCATATATATTTAGGATAGTTAGCTCTTCCTGTTGAATTGAGCCCTTTACCATTATGTAGTGGCCTTCTTTGTCTCTTTTGATCTTCGATGGTTTAAAGTCTGTTTTATCAGAGACTAGGATTGCAACCCTTGCTTTTTTTTTTTTTTTGTTTTTCTCCATTTGCTTGGTAGATCTTCCTCCATCCCTTTATTTTGAGCCTATGTATGTCTCTGCATGTGAGATGGGTCTCTTGAATACAGCAAACTGATGGGTCTTGACTCTTTATCCAGTTTGCCAGTCTGTGTCTTTTAATTGGACAGTTTAGTCCATTTACATTTAAGGTTAATATTGTTATGTGTGAACTTGATCCTGCCATTATGATATAACTGGTTATTTTACTCATTAGTTGATGCAGTTTCTTCCTAGCCTTGATGATTTTTACATTTTGATATGTTTTTGCAATGGCTGGTACCGGTTGTTCCTTTCCATGTTTAGTGCTTCCTTCAGGGTCTCTTGTAAGGCAGGCCTGGTGGTGACAAAATCTCTAAGCATTTGCTTATCTGTAAAGGATTTTATTTCTCCTTCACTTACGAAACTTAATTTGGCTGGATATGAAATTCTGGGTTTAAAATTATTTTCTTTAAGAAAATTGAATATTGGCTCCCACTCTCTTCTGGTTTGTAGAGTTTCTGCCGAGAGATCTGCTGTTAGTCTTATGGGCTTCCCTTTGTGGGTAGCCCGACCTTTCTCTCTGGCTGCCCTTAAGATTTTTTCCTTCATTTCAACTTTGGTGTATCTGACAATTATGTGTCTTGGAGTTGCTCTTCTGGAGGAGTATCTTTGTGGCGTTCTCTGTATTTCCTGAATTTGAATGTTGGCCTGTGCTACTAGGTTGGGGAAGTTCTCCTGGATGATATCCTAAAGAGTGATTTCCAACTTGGTTCCATTTTCCCCTTCACTTTCAGGCTCCCCAGTCAGACGTAGATTTGGTCTTTTTACATAATCCCATACTTCTTGCAGGCTTTGTTCATTTCTTTTTCTTCTTTTTTCTTTAGATTTCTCTTCTTGCTTCATTTCATTCATTTGATCCTCAATCGCTGATACTCTTTCTTCCAGTTGATCGAGTCGGTTACTGAAGCTTCTGCATTTGTCATGTATTTCTCGTGTCATGGTTTTCATCTTTGTCATTTCATTTATGGCCTTCTCTGCATTAATTATTCTGGTTATCAATTCTTCCATTCTTTTTTCAAGATTTTTAGTTTCTTTGTGCTGGGTACGTATTTCCTCCTTTAGCTCTGAGAAGTTTGATTAACTGAAGCGTTCTTCTCTCATCTCATCAAAGTCATTCTCTGTCCAACTTTGATCCGTTGCTGGCGATGAGCTGCATTCCTCAGTTGAAAGTGCAGAAGTCACCTGTCTTCTGTGTCGCGCATGCTGGGAGCTGGAGACTGGAGCTGTTCCTATTCGGCCATCTTGCTGCACCCCCCTCGTGATTTGCTACTTTTTCTTTTACTGTGATACAATAGTCATCTTTTAATTGATGGTGCAATTCATTTACATTTTGGTAATTAATGATGAAGTTAGAGTCATTGAAACTAAATTTACTGAAAGTAAATTCACTGCAAGAATTAAATTACTACTACTCGAAAGTAATTTTACAGTTTCAGGTCTTACATTTAAGTCTTAATCCATTTTGTGTTTATTTTTATATATGGTGTAAAAACAGGGTCTAATTTCATTCTTCTGCATGTAGACATCCAATTTTCCCAACATCCTTTTTCGAGAAGACTGTCCTTTTCTCATTGTGTGTGTTCTTGGCATCTTTGTTGAGCATCAATTCACTTTAAATGTGTGGGTTCATTATTGGGCTCTCTAATCTCTTCCATTGATTGATGTGTTTACTTTTGTACCAGTACCATTTTTAATTACTATAGTTTTGCAATATATTTTGAAATCAGGTAGTGATGTCTTCAGCTTTCATTTTTAAAAATTCAGGATTGCTTTGGAAATTGTGTGTATGTGTGTGTGTGCATGTGGTTTCATATGAATTTTAGGATTTATTTTTTCTGTGAAAAGCAAGTTTGGAATTTTGATGAGAATTGCATTGAATCTGTAAATTCCTTTGGGTAGTATGAACATTTTAAAAATATTAATTATTCCAAACCATAAACATAGAATATTTTTCTATTTATTTCTGTCTTTTTAAATTTATTTCATCAATGTTGAATAGTTTTCAGCATACAGATCATGCAGATTTTTGATTAATTTTATTCATAAGTATCTTATTATTTTTGGTAGCTGTTATAAGTAGAGTTGTTACTGGATCATTTTAATTTTTAATTTGTTCATTACACAAAAAGTTGAAAACGGACATGTATCCCTTCCATTTCTAACCCAGGACTAGGTTTTGTTTTGTTGTTTTTAGTATTAGTTTGTTTTGCTTACTCTTTGAAGAGAAGATAACTTTAAGAAGATAGGTGTTTTGTTTTGTTTGATATTTGGGGATATCAAATACTACTTCCAATCTTACTTTGATTCCCGTCTTTTTTTTTTTTTTTTTTTTCCCCTTTCCCCAAATTCTGAAGTCCATTAAAACTACTTTGTCTTTTTCCTGAATTTTGGACAAATTAACATTCAGTATACATGGTAATGCAAAGTATATGATTTCATAGAGAGATGTTATTCATAAATTTAATCAAGAATTTAACTAAAAAATATGGCATCTAGTTCACTACACATCTTACTGCTTTTTCTATTCTGCTCACTGTCTATTAATAATTTCTTCTCTAAATGACTTCATTTTCTTTCTCAGGGATACCTAAGAAGTTCTTACTACTCAGTAGGCGAGGTGAAAATATGTGGCTTCATTTTCCTTATAAACGTCTAGGAAACTCTCAAGATAATTATCACATTATTTACATGCCTTTCTACACATTTTACTGAGAGTCTTACATTTGGTTACATCAGTGCCTGAAGTCACAGACTACTTGTGTGAAATGGCTAGTGGAATCAATAACATTGTCAAATTTTAACATTCATCTTCTCCTCTTGAGGGTGTGGTTTAAGTTGTAAAGGAGATATAGCAAAAAATGGTTTAAAGTTAAGCCTTCCTTGAGAATACCTTAGGATAGCTATCAAATATGAATAAAAGTAATCATTTTTCAACTAACTCAGCACAGCAACTTTTCTTTAAGGGTTAGAAAAGATCACTGTTATTTTACCAGGCAATCATATTAAATAACTGAATTGGAGTTTGAGGCCATGAAGAAATTTAATTTATCTTTATGCCCTTGATTCTCACACAAAGTGGTAGAAGCCTTGCACAAAATGAGTTTACAGAGTTTACAGATTCACGAAAATACCTATAAGGAGTAACTCTTGGGTTTATACTAATTTCGTGAAATTAGAATGACCGTCTCTTGAATTTTACTTCTCATTCTCCCTTGCTGTGTTTTTATGCAAACCTATGAGTCATAGAAAGATTCTAAAATGCTAAGTGTTCATACAGTGTTTACTTGATTTGTACACCATTAATTATTTTCTGTCTCTTTCTTCTTATAGTTTTTTCTCCAAGAATATATTTATTAAAAGTTATATGTAAGGCATGAATCCTTCTTCTTGGTGTCCTACTGCTTTCTTTTCACACTCAGTTCTGCAAGCACAGTACCAATTATCCTGCCTAAAATCTAATCTAATTATACTAAGCTAATGACTCTTACATATTTGTATTCAATGAGTTCTGATATACACTCTCATTATATGTTACTCACAGATATGCTTCTGGGTAATATTGTACCAATGCCTAAACATGAAATAAATTTATTTTCCCCCAGATCCACATTCTTCAATGTTAAATTTATAATATATATAATTATATATAACATACATAATATAAATATTATAATATAAATTTATCATTTATTCAGGTTCTCCCAGGATTTTTTAATTTTTGTAGAATAAATTATTATGTTTAATTTTTACTTTTGGTCATATTTTTATGTGTCCTCTAAGACACAGAGTTTACTTTTTTGGAAGTTTACACATGCCACCTTTTTCTCCTGATTTTTCTGCATAAACAGTACTGTCCCTTCCTCAATGTTTGATTGAAGTATTTCAACATTATCTAACTGCATTTTTATTGTTGTTAATAAGAAAAAGTCATTTTAAAATTCCTTAGTAATTGGAGCTACAAATTCTACCACTTCTTGCATCTCTCTCCTGGAGTCAGTCTCTTCATCAAAAAGTTATACTTCATGATATCTTGTTATCTAAATTCAAATTTAACTCTTACTGTTTCATGACAACATATATATAATACTATATATAATTTGTTATAAATTGTATAATTATTCGTTTTGTAACATACAAAACATGTGTTAATACTACACAGTTTTTTAAATACTAAATTATTCCATATATAATAAAACTACCTCTTCTCTAAAATATGTTTCATAAAAATAATTTCCCCTGTGTCTTCTGAAGATGTTTATACATCTCTTCTGGCACTCATCATCTTTTATAGTGGCCAGCTAGGGGTTTATGTGTCCTCATTGCAAAAGACTGTGTTGCCTAACGGCTACAGACCATCTTATTTATCTTTATTCCCCTAGCACCTAATACAGTGGACAGTACATTGTATGTGTTTGGTAATTGCTTGTGAATTGAACTGAAATTGGTTTACAAGTGTTTCTCGAAATTAAATAGCCAATAACACATGGCTTTCAAATGATTCTAGTAATCGGAACTGATTATATTGTACATTTTTCTTAGACTATCAAATATTGTATCATAAACATTGCAATTCTATTTTATGATAATGAAACATTAGCACAGATAAAAATAAAGGTGCCATTAAATTACTCTTTATTGCTGTGTTATGTTAAGAATTGGACACAATGTTGCATTAAATTTTTAATTGTTTTTGATAAAAGGGATATGAGTGATCTGTACTCTGAGGTGTTTAGGAAATACATTGACTAATAGGTATTTTTAACGGTATTAACTTCCACAATTTAGGGATAGGGTTTAAGAGGGGATAATCACTCAACTCAAATAATCAGGGCTGATCATTAAGAATATGTTATGCCTGGTAATTTAACAGACCTTAACAAACTTATATACTTAATAAATTTTAAAATCATTTCTGAAAGCTGATAAAAGACATATAAAATAGGCATTTTCCAATGCAAATTTTTAATAAAATATAATTTTTTAAATGAGGCAAAATACAAGTATTTATTAAAATATTAATGATATCTAATTTTCTCCAGCTCTGATATTTCCTCCCCTTTTTCTCTCACTCTTTCTATTCTCTGTCTTTTTCTCTCTGTCATGTTTATCTTTGAATAAGGTACTAAAGTGCAACAGAAGTGTAACAGAATAGTTTGTTTTTCTAAATTTCCCTATGACAATAGGAAACGACCACTTCTTTTCAATTATTTCTAAAAGGTGATGGAAAGGAATCTGCTAAACTATAGTGCAATTTATTAAAGATTGTACTCCACTGGCAGTCACTACTTCCAGACATCTTTCTGTTTTACTGCTGCCATTGTGCCTGTCTTTGAGTCTGCTAGTCATTCTCTTCTCCAATTTCATGTTTTAGAATATGCTTCTCTGAACAGATATATATAAAGAAAGTAATTGACTGGGACAGAGAAACACCAGGCTTATGGATGCCAAATTGCTCAATTTAGGGGAGGGAGGTAGATAAAATATGCATTAGTCCATGAAATGATCCCCTGAAGTTTGCAATGTGTAATCGGCATTCTCAGCAGATGCTGTGGCTCTCAGTGGGCTATACTTTGTCTTTTTCTAGCTAAATTCAGGTGAGTGAATGCTTTACATTATTATCTGTTCATGGAGCTTCTGTCTTTTGATTTAGGTTTATATACAGAAGACAGTCAAAAATATTTTCTGTTAATTGGTCATATTTGTCTCTTTTGTCTTAAAATATTTAGCACCTATTTTAAAATCAGTGTGTTGACTATAGTTAATAATAATGTACTTTTTATTTCCAAATGGTCGAGAGAGTAAATTTCAAATGATCTCACCACACAAAAACATATGTTGAGTGATGAAGTGATGGATATGTTAATTAGCTTGCCTAATCATTCCATAATGCTTACATATATCAGAATATCACATTGTACCCCACAAATATATAAAATTATTTGTTAATTGAAAATTAAAACATATTTTTGATTAACAGTCTATTTAATGAATATGTTGTCTAAGTTTTATTTCCAATGTATCCCTTTACTTGTATTTTGCATGCTATTTCCTAAACAATTACTCTTAGCTTTGATCTTAAATTTACTTTGCAGGGAATGTAATGAGAAAATGGGGGCCAGAAAAGTAAAGTAACTTCAGAAACATCAAATAAAAATGTAGTGTACTTCAGCGTTAGGTCTTGAAACATAGATTCTTGGCTACTAGTCCTGTATTTAATGTGTGACAGCACAGAGACATTGAAGAGTGACATATGGGTGACTGGAAAGTCAGCACAGCCTTGTCTGAAAAAAAATCAGAGTGGTCTTCAGAAACTGGATAGTGAATCATGTTTCAGGTCCACAAGAACCATAATGGATGAAACTCTACATCACTACAAATATTATTTATTTCATGAATTCTGTAGATGAGGAAATTTGTGGAATGTTGAATTTACATGTTGAGGGTATATTCACACCCTACTAAATTTTCTGGAAAAAAAAAAAAAAATAGAGTACCTAGAATGGGAAAGTTAATGCCTGCAAAATCTTACCAATTTTATCTTGGTGTTAACAGAAAATTTAACACAGAGTATATTATAACAAAAAGAACTTAGCTAAATCATGTATGGAAAGTTAAATTCCCTACTTTTGCTAAATAGGCTAGGAAAGTTGTCAGTGTGGCTTTTCCAGTGACTTCCACAATACGTTAAAAGCAGTTCTGTATTCTCTTCAACCTCCCCAGGTGTGGCCAATAGCTGCTAGCATTTCCATAAAGTATACGCACAATATCCTTATTGCGCATCTTCTGGTATATTTCTTACTCTGGTTTACCTTGAAATTTCATGAATACATCATATGGCTTTAATAGTGAACAATAAATAAAAGTAATTATTTTCTTAATAGCATGACATCTCTTATTTCACCTTATTCTGTGAAACATTTCTTGGCACCGTATGGTTTATTTAACTGAACATCAATTTTAACCTGACTTAGAGTTTCTCATTGCAATATACATTTAGAAATGGGCAAGGAGATTATTTGCTCTGTTCTTGTAATTTGAAAGAGTTCAGATATCAGAAAACTATATGTATATGTCACTGTCCCTCGGAATCTGGCACTCAATACTGGCAAAACATGACCTGTAACCTAAACGCTAACTCACCTGTGACTAACAACAAAGTCATCTTTACATTTCCAGTCTTGTGTTTTTGAAACAAGAGACTAATACAGTCAAATATTATAAACATTTTACGTCTGACATTGTAGACTGATGCTGGTTATGAGTATAGAAAAGTTTCAAGGGTAGGGGTGCTTAGTTAAAAAACAAACAAACAGGTCGGGCGTGGTGGCTCACGCCTGTAATCCCAGCACTTTGGGAGGCTGAGGTGGGCAGATCACGAGGTTAGGAGATCAAGACCATCCTGGCCAACATGGTGAAACCCTGTCTCTACTAAAAACACAAAAATTAGCTGGGTGTGGTGGCACTTGCCTGTTGTCCCAGCTACACGGGAGGCTGAGGCAGGAGAATCGCTTGAACTCGGGAGGAGGAGGTTGCAGTGAGCCGAGATCGGGCCATGCACTTCACCCTGGCAACAGAGAGAGACTCCATCTCAAACAAAACAAAACAAAACACACATACTTAACTTGTCAAATGCTGCCTCTCAGATGTCATGAATGCAAAAGATTCTTGCACATTACAGTGTCTGTGTATTATTTTCTAAGAAAGCAAAACATGAAGTTTATTACTTTTCTTTTCTTTTCTTTTCTTTTTTTTTTTTGAGAAGGAGTCTCGCTCTGTCGCCCAGACTGGAGTGCAGTGGCCGGATCTCAGCTCACTGCAAGCTCCGCCTCCTGGGTTCACGCCATTCTCCTGCCTCAGCCTCCCGAGTAGCTGGGACTACAGGCGCCAGCCACCTCGCCCGGCTAGTTTTTTTGTATTTTTTTTTTTTTTTAGTAGAGGCGGGGTTTCACCGTGTTAGCCAGGATGGTCTCGATCTCCTGACCTCGTGATCCGCCCGTCTCGGCCTCGCAAAGTGCTGCGATTACAGGCTTGAGCTACCGCGCCCGGCCTACTTTTCTTAGTATTCCAATTTCAGGTTTTAAAAAACTGTCTGAATTTACAATATTGAAATGACATGTATAGCAGCTGATTAACAATGTTTAATATTAAATAAGTGACACTACACTTCAAATATGAATACAGGTACATCTATTAACATCTATTAAAAATGAATAAAGTATGGTATTTATTCATTTTATTAGCAACTAGAATAACATTGAATATCATAATTTTTATTTAAAAAATACAATATAAACCACATTACTCTTGTGCCTGTGGCATGCATCTGTTGTGTGGGTATGTGTGTGATGAGAACACTTAAACTTTGCTATTTTATCGAATTTCAAGTAGTCAATGAGGTATTATTAACTATAGTCACCATGCTGTACATTTGATCCCCAGAACTTATTCATCTGATAACTGATCAATATCTCCCCATTTTTCCCAACTCCCAGTCACTGGGAACCACTCTTTTAGTCTCTGCTTCTTTGAGTTAAATGTTTTCAGATTCCACATATAAGTGAGATCATGCAACATCTGTCTTCCTGGGTCTGGTTTACTGCACAGAGCTTCACGTCCTCCAGGTTCATCCATGTAGTCACAAGGACAGGATTTTTGTGTGTGTTACTGGAAAATATTCAATTGTGTCGATCATCTCTCTAGCTATATATCTACCTCTCTATCTGTTATTTTAAACTCTATGGACACTTAGTTGTTTCCATACCTTGGCCTCTGTGATTAATGCTGCAATGAACATGTGAGTGGAGATATCTGTCTGAAACTGATTAAGTGAGATTGCTGGATCATATGGTGGTTTTATTTTTAGATTTTTGAAGAACTTTTATAATGTTTTCCATAGTGGCTGCACCAACTTACATTTCCACCAGCAGTGTACAAGAGTTTCTTTCCTCTACACCATTGCCAACACTGGTTTTCTCTTTTCTTTTTGATAATAGCCATCCTAACAGGTGTGAGGTGATATCTCATTGTGGTTTTAATTTGCATTTCCCTTATGATTAGACAATTTTTCATATAACATTTGAGTGTTTTGTCTTTTTTGGAAAAATATATGTTGAGGTATTTTGCTCATTTTAAAAACAAATTATTTGGTTGTTCACTACTAATTTATGTGAGTTCTTTATATATTTTGAATATTAACTCTCCATCAAACATGCAATTTGCAAATATTTTCTCCCATTCCCTAGGTTGTCTTTTCATTTTGTTGGTTGTTCCTTTTGCTTCCAGAAGCTTCATATTTTGTAGTCCTACTTTTTTAGTTTTTCCTTTTTGCCTTTGAATTTGATGTTATATTAAAAAACATTGCCAAGACCAATGTCAAGGAGTTTTTTCCCTCTGTTTTCTTCTAGGAGCTCTATTATTTCAGATGTTACATTTAAGCCTTTGATTTATTTTGAGTGAATTTTGTACGTGTCAGACATGGGTCTAATTTTAGTATTTTGCATGTGAATATCCAGTTCTCCAAATACTATTTATTGAAAAGACATACAGATTTTCATAGAATTGTTTAGTACTTTATTACTTTTTCAAACATTTTATAAAAATTCATCTTTATTATTAATTAAACTAATATAGATTTGCAAATCAAATAGTTTAATTATAACTTACTCTTTAACTTTATTGAATAATATCAAATACTTTAAAATACTATTTACAATATTAGAATATTTGAATTTTTTGCCTTATGTCATTTGCATTAATTTTAAATAAAGTATTTACATTTTGCTCTCTTTTAATGTAATTGCAATTTTTAATAATGAGCACTATTAATAATATAACCATCAATTACATCCTCATAATAAAAGCTGAAACATATTGCTATTCTCTCCACTAAACATAATTATGCTATTCTGGTAGAAATTTATTTTAGTCATTGTATTTGTATGATTTTTGCATTGTAATAATATCAAGGGTTTGTGTAGTTTCTGGAATCACACATGAATAGTAATCTACTTGGAATCAACAAGTTTATTCAGTTCAAATAATTTATTCTAAACACCAATGTAACATCATAATGTTTTGAATACTTTATGCATATAAACATGGGTTGCACAGATACTTATATAATAAATATAATAGTTAAACAGTAAATATATTATTGATGATGTGATTACATTTTTCTCATTTAAAAAATATGTATAGAAATTTTAAATGGGAAATTCAAGACATATTATTGATTCAAAATTGAGTGAAGGTGTATTTAGTAGATATCAGTAAAGAGCAATATAAATAAATTGAACAAGTATCAAAAACCACTGTACCATACCACTCCTGTGGGCATTTTACTTATGGCAGACCCTATTAAGAGTTGTATTTACGGTTATCATGTAGGTTGTAGATAGGGCTTAGACTCATTCAAACTAAGAGCAGGTCATTCTAAATATTCAAAATTGTGTCAGGTTTTCTAATAACTTAGAGTCCTAATAGAAAAAAAAAAATATCCGTTTATAATACCTGACAGTAAATTTTCTTAGGTTCATTTAGATCCTCAATTTTTTAAAATTTTGTTACTTTATTATGCATGTAATAGTTTGTTTTAACTTATTTATCTTATTTAGTGTACATATATATTTAGTATATAATAGTATGTTTTAAATTATTTGTCTTATTTAATATGTATCTTGCAATATATTCTTTAATCCACTGGGTTTTGCTCTATTTGAAAAACATATGGAGAGTCAAATCTTGACATTCTCCAAGGCCATTTTTTGGAAGAATTCTGACTATGTTTTAATTTCTTTAAATCACTCCTGAAATCCAGTTCCAATTGGATTAGATTTGGATTGAAATTGTAATTTCTTAAGAAAATTATTAATATTATTCAACATTAATGTAATATGTAGTGATAGGGAATAAGAATAGAATTTACATTCATGTGTAGAGGTTCTGACACTATTCAATTTTTCCTGTCCTCAAGAAAGAAATCTAAGCTTTCTTTCTCAATTTGTTGTAGTATTTATTTATTCTTGGCTCAAAGGCCATTACAGAACAATTTGCATATTTAGTCAATTTAATACTATAATATGCTTGCATAAATGAATAATAAATATTTCATCATTATGTGCCCCACAAAATCATAAGAAATTACTAAAATTGATGAGATGAGAATATTGAGGAAAGCCATGATAGATGACAGATAGGACTGCATTATTAATATTATACAATTATTCTGTTAATAAATGGTTTATGATAAACATTTTATATACTTAGAATACATATACATAAAATTTATTGAATATACATACTAATCTCAACATGTCTATCTGTTGCTCATTCTCTTACATAATTTCAATAGTGGCATGTAAATTTAAAATATTATTTTAAAATTATGATATATTTTTCCACATTGTACTTTGGTACCCGGTTTTATATTTGTAGGGCATTTATCAAATTGTTCTTAAATATGCATTGAAACAGTTCCTTTGCAGATACTATGCATCAGTTTTTCTTTCACTATAGAGTTAAATCATAGTAGAGTTTACCTTTTTTTATTTAAATTAAGATTTTTGAATACATTATTTTCAGGCCTAGAAAATATTATGTATGACATTCTCTTAGAGAATGCTTTGCTTGGGTTCTCTGTTTCTTGTGAACAATTTTGATTACTATTGAGTGAAATGATATTACAAATTAATCATTTATAGGCCATAAGACATAATTCTCATGTGTGTTGTACAAGCACATTTTAATAGTTTTCTAAATCATTACAAAAATTTATAACAAAAATAGGTTATGTATACATATACACACACACATTCACACACATACATGTACACACAATATAGTGAAGAAAACCAGCGTAATGTACATCCTTATTCAAAAATAAATTTGAAAATAATAAATATGTTACTTTCAACTTTATACATGAAATCAATTATAATCCCTAAGGAACTTTTCAATTATTATTTTTCAGATTGAGTTTTGTACTATGAGAGAAGTACCAAGACACATTTTTGTAGTTTACCGAGGGGAAAAACTGCTCATTTTGTGCTTTATGAAAATGCAAACTAAATTATGCTACAGGAGATATAAAATTGTGTCATCTACATGTAAACTGGTTTTGGAACCTGAGGAAGGGATGTATTTTGTATATATTATGTTAAGATCTTATCACAGTATCAAATGGATTAGATTTTATTAAGAATAATATAAACAACATTTTTTACAGAAACTAAATTGAACAGAACTACATAAGTAATTACTAAGACTCATTAATTCCTTCACAATAAAGTTATAAAAACAGTAAAAGTGTAATGTTTTGTAAACATTAAAGTATACATTCTTGCTTAATGAGGCTTTTAACCCTCTAGCTACTAAAGAAATTATGGTTTAAAAGTTCAATTATACCTTAAAACCCTTTCGAACTTCAAATAGCTAATGAAAGAAGATTGTTTTCACTACTTTTTTGTCTAATCACAAAGGGCATTGCCACCGATAATTACTTGGAAAGGTCTCAATTTTAGAAGTCTTTAAAATACTAAGTGTAATAACTTCTTCAGACCTAAGAGCAATTCACTAATTTCCTAATGCTTGAAAATATATTTCAGCTGCAGGACACCCAATGGATCCAATAAACTATCCAATATTGCCTACCCTTGGATTATGAAGACAACCTATTCTACGAATATTTGTGATTTGGCTGATATTCAGGGGTGGCTGTAGTTTAGATGTTCATTCCCTGAAGCCTCATGTTGAAATTAGAACCCAATGTTGGAGGTAACTTCTCAATGGGAGATGTTTGAGTCATGGGAGCAGACTCCTCATGAACAGATTATAATGCCTCACAGGGCGGGGATGGGACTGAGTTCTTGCTCTGTTGTTTCTCATAAGATCTGGTTGTTAAAAAGAACCTGGAAGCTCTCTTTTCTCTCTTCCTTCCTCTCTCACCATATGATCTTTGCCCATGCTGGCTCCTCTTTGCCTTCCAAAGGAGTGGAAGCAGCCTGAGACCCTCAACAGATGCAGATGCCCAATCTTGAACTTTTCTAGACATCACAATTGTGAGCCAAGTAAATCTTTCCTTTTTATAAATTACACACTTCATGTATTCCTTTAAAACAACATAAAAAAGTATAAGACAGAAAATTGGTACCAAGCAGTGAGACACTGATGTAAAGACACTTGAAAATGCAGAAGTGGCTTTGGAACTGGGTAATGGGCAGAGACTGGAAGAGTTTGAAGGGCTCAGAAGCAGACAAAAAGATGAGGGAAAGTTTAGATCTACTTTGAAATTGGTTAAGTGGTTGTGACCAAAATGCTGATAGAAATGTAAGCAGTAAAGGCCATGCTGATGAGATTTCAGATGGAAATAAGGAATTGATTGGGAATTGGAGCTGAGGTCACTCACGCTATGTTGTAGCAAAGTTGGCTGTATTGTGTTCATGCCCTAAGACTTCGTAGAAACCTGGACTTTAGAGGGATGACCTAAGGTATAGCAGAAGAAATTTCCAAGTGTTCAAAAAGTGGTATGGCTACTTTTAACCACTTAAATCATGTACAGCAACAAAGCACTGATCTAAAGGTAGAATTTATAATTGAAAGGAAAGCAGAGAATAACAATTTTAAAAATGTGCAGTCTGTTCATGTGGTAGGAAAGAAAATAGTATTTTCGGAACAGGAATCCAAGCATGCTGTGGAGCAACCATTTACTGAAGACATTAGTGTGACTAAAAGGGAGTCAAGTTTTAATAGCGAAGAAAATGGGAAAAAGGCCCTGAAGTCATTTCAGAAATCTTTGAGGATGCCTCTATCATCATAAGCTCAAAGGACTAGGAGGAAAGCATGGTTTTGGGGGCCAGGCCTGGCATGCTGCTGCCCTGCGTCACCTTGGGATGCTGCTCCCTGCATCCTAGCCACTACAACTTCACCCATGGCTCAAATGGCTTCACAAACTCCTTAGTCCACCGCTTCAAAACACAAAGCTATAAGCTCTGACAGTTTCATGTGGTGTTAAGTCTGCAGGTTCCCAGGATCCAAGAGTGGTGGAGGCTTGGTGGTTTCCACCTAGATTTTGGAGGATGTATTGAAAAGCCTGGGTGCCCAGAAGAAGCTAGCGACAGAGGTGGAGTCAACTCAGAGTTTCTACTAGAGAATTGCCTAGTGGAGGTTTGGGAGTAGAGCCACCACCCTCCAGTCCCAAGAATTAGAGAATTATACAGCCATTGGAAGCCTGCACTCTCACTCTCAAAGACCACAGGTAGTTCACAACAATCTGTGAGAGTAGCCACTTGGGCTGTGCCCAGCAAAGTTATTAGGTGAGGTTGACCAAGGCATCGGGAGCTGACTTCTCACACCAGGATTCCCAGGATGTGGGACATGGAATAAAGGAAGATTTTGCAGCTTTCAGATTTAATGTCTGTCTTGCTGGGTTTTGGACCTGTGTGGGGACTGAGACCCTTTTGTTTTGGACAACTTCTTCATTTTGAAAAGGAAATGTTTACCCAATGCTTGCAAAATCATTGTATCTTAAGAGTAAATAAATTTTTATTGATTCTAAAGGCTCATAGCTGAAAGGAACTTGCCTTGAATCTCACATGCAACTTTGGACTTTAGAGTTGATGCTGGAACAAGTTAAGACTTTTGGGGACTATTGATACAGAATGATATGACTTTGTATTGTATTTTGTATGTCAGAAGGACATAAGATTTGGAGAACCAATGTCGGAAAGTGGTGTTTTGGTCAAAGAAGCAGACCTCTCATGAAGAGATTAATGTTCTACCTGGGTAGGAGGCAGTGAATGAGAGTTCTCATTCCATTAGTTCTTACAAGAGCTGATTGTTTAAAATAAGTTGGCACCTCCTTTGTCCCTCTTGTTTCCTTTCTTAACATGAAATCTCTGCACATACCAGCTCCCTTTCACCTTCCACATGAGTGGAAGCAGTCTCACGTTCTCACGAGATGCAGATGCCCAATATTGAACTTTTCCAGTCACAAAAATTATAAGTCAAGTAATTTTTTTCTTTATAAACTATCCACCCTCATGGATTTCTTAATAGTAACACAAAATTGACTAAGACAGGGTAGAAGGATTTATGTTCTAGATTATTTTAAATTGATGAAATGTAATCATAGGTTTTAAAATTAATTTACTTTATGTTTAACTCCTTATTATTAGTAATGATGGTAGCACACAATGGTTAAAAATATGTACAGACCCAATTTTAATGCTTGCTTTAATTTGTTTATTTGTAAATGGTTAACAAAAATTTAAATTTATAAAAATAAAAACTAGGAAATTTTGTTTGACATTTTCTTACTAATAAACCAAGAATCTAAAGCTAAGACCTAAAAAAAACCATAAACAGGGATTATATAGCAATTTAGTAACAAGGCTGGTGTTATAATGCTGAATTCATAACAACATAGTAAACCATACCCTGTACCTAAATTAGCCAATTGTCCACCAAAATTTCTGCACCCCTTTCATGTTTTCAAGATGTTATCAAGGAGTAGCTACTTATTACTTAGGTACTGAAATCACAGAGATGTGCCCATTTAACTAATTCTAGCAAACAATGAAAGTGAAAATAATGTGCCACTCCCTGGTCAAAGCTTTTAAAAACTGGATATTACTTTAAAACTCCCTTAGCATTAGTTGGATGGAGACAACAATGACGCTCTAATGGATGAAAAAACTGTGACCCCAAGAATTTCTATTTTTTTGAGACGGAGTCTCTTTTAACATTTCTTGCACGGCAGCGCTGAGTGCTAGGGTTCCTTCAGATTTGCCTGAGAAAATCTGCATTTATCCTTCACTTTTGAAGGATATTTTCACTGTATATAGAATTCAAGATTGGTGGGGTTTTGTTTTTCAACACTTTAAATATTTCACTCTAGTCTCTTCTTGCTTATGTGGTTTCTGATGAAAAGTCTGATAGTGTTTTCTTTCTGCCCTCTCTGTAGGTCATACTTCCTCTTCCTTTGGCTTCTTTCAATGCTTTCTCTTTGTGCTATACTTTCTGTAGTTTGATTATAACATGATTAACTTAGTATATTTTTGTATTAATGTTACTTGATGTGTTCACTGAGCTTGCTCAATCTGTGGTTTGATGCCCATCACTAAACTGGGAAATTCATTATGGTGTCTTCAAATGTTTACTTCAAATATTTCTTCTCCCTCCCTCTCTCCTCTGTTCCTCTCCTTCCTTCCTTGCTTGCTTCCTTCCTTCCTTCTCTCTCTTTCTCTTTTCCTTCCTTTCTTCCTTCCTTCCTTCCTTCCTTCCTTCCTTTCTTTCTTTCTTTCTTTCTTTCTTTCTTTCTTTCTTTCTTTCTTTCTTTCTTTCTTTCTTTCTTTCTTTCTTTTTCTTTCTTTCCCTCCCTCCCTCCCTCTCTTTCTTTCTTTCTTTCTTTCTTTCTTTCTTTCTTTCTTTCTTTCTTTCTTTCTTTCTTTCTTTCTTTTCTTTTCTTTTCTTTTCTTTTCTCTTCCTTCCTTCCTTCCTTCCTTCCTTCCTTCCTTCCTTCCTTCCTTCCTTCCTTCCTTCCTTCCCTTTCTCTTTCTTTCTTTCCTTTCTGTCCTTCTCTTTCTTTCCATCTTCCTTTCCTTCCTCCTTCCCTCTTTCTTTCTTTTCTTCTTTCTTTTTCTTTCTTCCATTCTTTCCTTTCTGATATAGCAAGTATGTATATTATACACCTATGAATTGGTCCCACAGTGTTTGAATGTTTGATTCCATTTTAAAAATTATATTTTCTTCTTTACTTTGTAATTTGGGAAGCATATATTGATTTATTTTAGCTTCCATAGACCTTTAACCTCACAGTTTCACTTCTTTGCTGTGTTCTGCCTACTGATTAGCCTAAGACAGTTGTTATTTACATTGCAATGTTTTCTATTATTTACTTTTGATTCTTAGAGTTTCTTTCTCTATTCTTGAAACATGTCTACTTTTTTCTATTATAATTATTGACATTTTAACTATAGCTACTTTAAATTTATTATCTGATAACTCCAAAATATGAGTCTTTTCTGAATCTGGTTGTAATTGTCATGGGATTCTTGAGGTGATGGTTTTCCAGTTTGAAATCTCTGTGGTCAGTGGTGCTTTTGCCCCAGCTTTGCTCAGATCCACTAGGCTCTTTCCACCCACTCAACCTAGCTGGCTGCACTCAGCTCGCACTACCAGCCTAAATCCCATCCTTGCCAAAGGTGACCCAGGTGCAAAGCGTTGAGGGATGTGGGAACAAGCATGGGGTCCAGTCACAGCACACAGCTAGGAACTCTGGCTGTGGTGGGGCAGGCGGCTCCAGGTGCCGGCACAGGCACCAGCTCCTTGCTGGCTGCTCCTGGACCAGGAGTATCACAAGCAGCTTCCACAACTGGCACAAGGGAACTTGGTGGCACCCAGAAGCTTGGAAATACCAGCAACTGCATAGCCCCAAAGAGAGTGTCAAGTATTGACTCAGGGAGCTCTAGGTCTGTGCTCTTCAAAGGGCTACAGCCCTTCTCTCTTTTTCTCCTCTCTCCTTCTTGTCAACCACACATGGCAAGCAAGAGGCACATTTCAGCCTTGTTTGTGTTACATCACTTTCATCCCTGCCATTTGGTAGGTCCTGAGTTCCTGTCCTGTGCCCAGGAATAATGAGGTATGTGGTCAAGTGGAGGGTAAGCAAGGTCAAGTGAACCTTTACTGAGTGATAGAACAGCTCAGAAGTACCCACAGTGGGTAGCTCCTCTCCACAGGCAGGATGCCCTGGTGAGTGTTCAGCTTTCAGCAGAGAGGAGACCCTGGGATTGGTAGCTCCTCTACACAGCTGATTGACCTGTCATCTGCTCAAGTTTGGCTGAGTCTGGGGCACTTACGGGCTTCAGACGGGAGGAAGTGCATGCTGATTGGTCCACAGGTGGCCATAGGCAGGCTGGAAAAAGCACCACAAGTACCCATTCCAGTGCAGGGGACTGGCAGTCTGGCCCCCAAGCTTTAGGCCCTCCCCAGCTTGAAGGTGGGACCTCACCAAGGACACACCCTCTTCTTTTCAGAAGCCTGTCTGCCTTCTGCTGCTGTTCATGGCACCCAGGATGTTTATGCCAAGGGGCACCTGCAGACCAGTACAAAGCTGCCCTCAGCACAACATCTGCTTGTCTATGCCCAAAGTCTGGAGGGGGCTGAAGTGCAAGAGAGTTGGTGTGTAAACATTGCCCTGAGTGTACGCACACCTGTTTGGGCTGCAACAGCACCCTGGCTGCTCAGCCCCAACCTTGGTACAAGATCAGGGTAGGTGCTGGGAGTAGGTTGCAGCCAGGCAGCAGAAGCAGACACCTCCAAGTCTCTGGGGGTAGTGGGGGTCTTCTGTGTCCCCAAGAGTACAGATATGGCCGTTCCACATCCATGACTTGGGCAGCTGCAGCTGCACCCAGGAGGGTGGAGGTCCCACCTGTTCCCAGACCCCAAGAGCACAGGGATGCCTGACTTCACATCTGCAACTTGGGCTGCTGCAGTTGCATGCAGGAGGGTTCTCCCAGCTCCCATCAGCTCCATGGAGCATGTAGCCTAGCTGTGCTTCCCCTGCTGCAGCTGGCATGTTGGCAGCAGTGGCTCCAGGTGGGCTTCCACTCCCATCATAATGTTTCCTTCATCTCTTAAGACTATGATTTTTCTTTTAGCATTGATTATGACTTGTTTGGTGAAAGTCAGATATGGTGTATTATGCAATAGAAATTGAGGTAAACAGGACTTTAGTTTGAGATTGTATACTAATCTAAATGAACCTTAGACAGAGTTGAATCCTTGTTGTAGCTGCAGGTGCCAGAGGATTCAAATCCCCTCTTAGCCCTTATTTTTGTCTCCATTTTTGTCTTTAGGTTTCTCTTAGAATTTCTCCTTACATAGAGTCTGTGCCTTGATGTTCTTTCTGGTATAATCCAATATTATTTAACTGGAGCCCTATTGGTTAGGAAGTAAATTGTTGGGGAGTGGAAGCATTCTATAATCTTATTATTAAATCTCTATCAGGGTTTCTAGGCTGTGTCCATAGACCTTCACAAGTGTTTGCTAGCTTTCTTTTCCTAACTCTTAGATGAGAAAAGAAGGCTATGGGGGGCTAGAATGAGATAAATGTCTCTTCACAAGGTGAGGTAAAGGCCTGCTGGCTGGGCGTGGAAGATCATGCCTATAATCCTAGCACTTTGAGAGACTAAGGCGGGCAGATCACTTGAAGTCAGGAGTTGGAGACCAGCTTGGCCAACATGGTGAAACACCATATCTACTAAAAATACAAAAAATTAGACAGATGTGTTGTTGGGTGCCTGTAATCCCAGATACTAGGGAGGCTGAGGCAGGAGAATAGCTTGAACCCAGGAGGTGGAGGTTGCAGTGAGTCAAGATCACAAAAGTGTATTCCAGCCTGGAAAACAGAGTAAGACTCCATCTCAGAAACAAAACAAAACAAAACAAACAAAAAAACCCTGCTAAACTCTTTTCTCTTGGAGAATAAGCCTGTGTTATGAAGAAGGATCTGATTTTATTTCAAAATGTTTACTCTTCCCTTTTCTCTACCAGCACCATGAGGAGATCTCTTTAAATTCTTCATTATGAGAACTCGGTGGAGTTTCTAGAAGTAAAATCTACTAAAGTGTGTGGGCCTCCTTAAGACTGAAGTTCTTAGTAGTTCCTCCATCTCAAACCTGTCCCAACATGCAGACTAGTATGGCACATCATCAAAATTACCATTTAAATTTTACTACCAATTGATGGCTCCACCAGATTCGCTTGAAGTAACCATAACTTGGCTATGACTTCTGGCATTGACTGTGTTTTCACATTTTAGGGTGACATTTTTGTCCCGTGACCTCAGTTATCTAATAAGTTTAAGGAAAGTTGTTGATTTCACGTCACTTAGCTTTTTCTTTATGTAAGTATAAGAATGACTGTATCCAAAATCTTTATATGTGCTAACTAAAAGAAGTCCTCATATCTAGTTTTTTTTTTTTTTTTGTACACATTCACTTAACCACCCAATCCATACTTTACCAGCAGTTTCAAGTAACCTGTGTTTGAGTAATCCATTATTATTATTCTATGAGACAACATCTATCTTTCTCTTTACTTTCCAATTTGAGAAATGCCTATTGGCATCTGTGAAATCTGAACTTTGGAAGAAATATAAGCAGATGGGATTAACTGATAGAAAATTATCGGTTTCAAACGTTTAAACATATTATTGGAGGTAACTTATTTTATAAGGTAAGAAAATTCTACAGTAGATTAAGAACCCAAGTTAACACCTTCTTAGAATCTCTTAGGGCTACTGGTAGATGTTCAATGTAATCCAATTGCCAGCTATATGGCAAGTCTTATACTTGGAAATTTTAGTCATAGCCACTTGCAAGCCATCCTCACCTTTTAACATTGAATGTAGTTTCTTATTTTATGATCAGTTTCATCAAGTACAAGGGGGATGTGCAGTCCGTCAGCCTACTGTGCATGGCATAAGCGCCTATATATTTATATAAAATATATGTACATATATATGTATATTTTATGAATCCTGATAACTAATTCTGGGAATTGTATTTAGACTTTTGCTTTAGCATTTTCATTTTCTTCTGAGACTGCAACTGTTTTGCTAGTTTTTGTTGGTTATTTAGTGGACTCATTTATTCTTACTCTGAATTCCTATGGAGGTTGTCTATGAAGAAAATATTAGTTGGGTAGGTATGGTGGTTCATGCCTGAAATCCCAGCACTTTGAGAGGGTGTGGCTGGAGAATTACTTGAAGCCAGGAGTTCTGAGACCAGCCTGGACAACATAGGAGACCTCATCTCAACAAAAAACTTAAAAATGAGCCAGGCATGGTGGCATTCACCTGTAGTCCCAGTTACTCAGGAGGCTGAGGCTGGAGAATCACTTGAGCATGGGAGTCCGAAGCTGCAGTGAGCTATGATTGTGCCATTGCACACAGCCTGGGTAACAGAGCAAGACTTAGTCTCTTACAAAAAGGAAAAAAAAAAAATCAAAGAAAAAAATGAATCCTCTTTAAATAGGCTTCTAGAAATGGCAAGTGTATTTAGATAGGAGAAACAGAAAATAAAACAACTATGCCAAAAAAAAAGAAAAGTAAACCCTGTGTTCTAGTTGGTAAATTTGTTTCTCTTAGATGTGCCAATTATTAATACCAAAACCACTTTACATGTAAACTAGGTTAACAAATATTTGCAAAAACATTTGATACTAGACGCAGGTTTTTGCTGTTAGAGAAAGAAGTTACAAATAAGCAAAAAATGTTGTCTCATATTAACTCTGTTGTTCATAGAGTCAAAAATTTCAATACGAAAAATAAATTAAAAGCTTATTTATTTTATGTTATAAACATAATAAATATTATATAAAATAAAATTAAAGGTTTATTTTAACATGTATATCCAGATCAGTTACCACAGAATAAGTATAAATATATTGGTATATATGGTCAGATCTTGGTTTCCAAGTACCATTTTCTATTGAAAGAAACCAGAGGTCTTTGGTGAGATGGTTGATTTTAGTACTGGGGAAGAGATTATATAAGACAATTATGGAGCATCTTATAGTCCCCTCCCCAAAAAAAGGATATCAAAAACACACTGGAGTAAACCTGAAAACTTGAAAGCCTTTCTGATGATGAAAACTGACACAATTTGAACCACATAAATGAATAATATTACTACTGGATTTTAACACACAGAATAGAATAAATATCCATGAGCCTATACTGATAGAAATAAATGGAAAAATAAATGAGAGAGACTAATGTAATTTCATGCAACTTCCAAATAACATTATAGATACCTCTTCTTCCAGGATGCTTCTCCTTCTCTTGAAGGTGTGCTTGATTTTGTGACTTGCTTTCAAAGAATAGGCAGGCTCTTAAAAACCTTATATTTAAAAGGAGATATTAAATATTTTTAACTTTGCATGCCAGAGATCTCTGTGACAAATACCCAACTCTGTTATTGTAAAAATGTTTCAAAGCTTAGATGAAGCATAAACTAATAATATGGCAATGTTTCAGTAAAAAGTTCATTTACAAAAATGAATGGTAAGCCATATTTGGCTTATGGGTCACAGTTTTTCACCCTTTTGAATCGATCATGGAAAAAGGAAAAAACTAGTAACTTCACCATGGATAAACCTGTCAAACAGAACTTTAACCAAGTGATGAAGATTAACATCAACATTGACAAGGCATGTAAATATTACGTGCCTCTTGATCAGATGAAATGAGATGAGCATTCACCTTTATGGTATTCTTCGCCAAAACCCACAACCCCTGTCTAATTATGAGTAAACATCAGACAAATCCAAATGGAAGCGCACTTTACAAAAACCTGCTCTTAATCGTTGAGAACTCTCAAGGTCATGGATAACAAAGAAAGACCCAAAGATACCTCTTAAATCTCCTATTGAAATAGCTCTTTAGACTTCAGTGTGAATGTATTTTAATCTAATTATGAGGATTAGAAGTTACAGTGGAAAATTCTTTAACAGAAAGTTGAATTTATCCCCTAAACTAAAACCAGGGGATCTTAAAAAGATTAAAACTGAAAAAGGTAGAACAGGATGTACTTTCCCAAGAGAAAGAAGTTACAAATAAGCAAAAAATGTTGTCTCATATTAACTCTGTTGTTCATAGAGTCAAAAATATCAATATGAAAAATAAATTAAAAGCTTATTTATTTTATGTTTTAAACATAATATATATTATATAAAATAAAATTAAAGGTTTATTTTAACATGTATATCCAGATCAGTTACCACAGAATAAGTATAAATATATTGGTATATATGGTCAGATCTTGGTTTCCAGAAGGAAACTCAGGGGAAGTAACTGGGACTACAGGTGAATGCTACCATGCCTGGCTCATTTTTAAGTTTTTTGTTGAGATGAGGTCTCCTATGTTGTCCAGGCTGGTCTCAGAACTCCTGGCTTCAAGTAATTCTCCAGCCACACCCTCTCAAAGTGCTGGGATTTCAGGCATGAACCACCATACCTACCCAACTAATATTTTCTTCATAGACAACCTCCATAGGTTGTCTTGGGCTGGGAGACATTCCCAAACAACCTCAGGTTAGTGTGAAAAACTTTTTGTGGTTAATTTTTGGGCACTCTTCATGTCCCAAAGTTGATACTTGAAGATTTCATGGTGATGGATAAAGTCATAGGAAATGTATGATTCAAAAATTGACTGTAAACAGTTTTCTTGTTTGTATTCCCATTACCTGGATGCATAATTGAAAAAATAAATTAGGTGCAAATGGAAGGCTCTGCCTTTTCCATCTTCATATGGAATGTCAACTGTCTGCTTTTTGTCCAATTTTAAATGGACATGCTGAAGGGAGACTTCAAAATATCCCATATTTACCTATTGTAAACGTTAAGCTATATAGGATGCAACAAGAGATCATTGCTATTTTTGGAAGTGATTAACACAACAGCAATACTTTCCATTAACTCCCTATTTAATATTTCTATTAGACTGGTGTTCTAGCCAGATCGTACATAGAGATTCACAATATGAATAACTATTTATAGAGACTAATCACAAACTTTCAGAGATTAAAGAAAATGGTTCTCCAGAGTCCCTCAGCCATGTCTGATACAATAAAGACTGCACAGGAACTGAGGAAGGCCAAAGGTGATTAGTAGAACACAGTACGCTGATTAATGCTTTATTCTCAATTTTTGTCTTAGAATCCAGTAAGGCAAAATTTGCATTTTCTAGAAATGATATTTAATATTTAAGGATTTCCTGAAGGCATAGTGACTTTGCCTGCATACTATCTTAATCTAGTTCTGTGAGGCTTGGACTTGGACTTGCCAAATTTTAAAAGCAAGGTAATGTACTACAATGCTTATCTGATAATTCCCTTGAGGATGAACTGAGATATTTAGGAATTTAGTAGTCACTCATATGACCACTAAAGAGTGGATCCACATTCAGCTAAATTTAAAGTACAACCCCGTTCATGATGTGTTTTGCAACAACATGGGTAGAAGTACCTGGAAACATCCCTTGAACTGTGAGGAATAAATTATTTCTTACAGTGCTACGAAAGAGGAAACCCAGGGACTGGTGGGACCGTTTGGGTTTGGACAAAATCATATTGCCCATTTAGAAATACTGCTGACTTCTATTCACAAACTCACCAGAAAGAAATGTGAATTTGAGTGGGACTTTGAACAGAAACAGGCATTAAGTGCTTCACAAAGGTTTACAGCTCAGGCTTTCCCACTGAGATCTTATGACCTGACTGCTCAGATGATTTTAAAAGTGACTGCAACAAGAAAGCACATTAGGAGTATGTGGTGGAAACTGAATAATGCAACTCAGCAGAGACCACTGGGATTTTAGATTCAAAAGCTGCCTGATATAGTCATTCATTATAGTCTTTTGGAAGATAATTGATAGCTTTTCACTGGACATTTGTAGAAATGCCCCCAGCATAGAAGTATACAAAATAATCCTGAAACAGGTAATACCTGGTGTGTTTTGGGAAATGTAATAGGAACATGCAAATACAGAAGGAGCTGCTCAGCAGAATTCATTGATAAAATGGATATGTTATATTCAAGACAATGAAACATAAAGAAGATCAGGGTGAATTCACTACAAACATGAACAGATTGCCTGAGGGCCATGACTTCATCCCTCTGGGGATCTCCTAACTCATTGTTCTGTTTCTAAATTTTGTAATCATCTCCTAGCCAAGCTAAAACAAGCTGCTCGATTCTCCAATGGGAGTCCCCAAATGGAGATTTACTTGCTTTTTTTTTGAAATTGACTTGGCTGTATCCAGCAGAACATAAACCTCCGATAGAAGAAAGTTAAGTCAAATGTGCACAGTAAGCAGAGCAGTGAACTATTTATTTAGGGATGGAGGAGATATTACATTTGTATTCTCTGAATAGTTTGGCTATTTGTATAATCTTACCCCTGAGCCAACAATATTGTGGAAAGGTGGAGTAGTCAGGCAGATGGGCCCAGGATAACCTGACAAAATATTAATGTGGGGAACTGTTGTTATAGAATTTAGAGGAAGGTGAATTGCCCTGAAATAATAAAGGTAGACCTTGGAGACGGACCACAGAGAATGTGCTGGAATTCTGAGAATATTTCATCTAGGCTTTGCTCTCCAAATGGTGGAAGCAACAAGAAATAATGTAATTAAAGTTTTGAAACTGTAAATTGTCTAGCATTTTAGCCTACTTTAATATACTTTATCAGATTATGTACTTCATTGCATAATTTTATTCTATTTACCACTTTACCATTTTACTGCCACTAATGTACAAAAAATCAACACAGAAACATGATATTACATGGACATATCAGATTCTTTATCAGCCTAAAAAACAGAAGTTAGATTTAGAATGGACAATTAAAATACATGCTGCTTAAACAGATGGTGGAAAAACTTTGGAAAAGCTGGGTAAGTTGATGAAAAACTATATCCTCACACTAAATAAGACAGGAGATGCAGTGTAGTGGGAACTTCAGTGAATTTTTTTTTTTTGCAATGGGACAGTTGAAATAAAATATGAAGAATGATGCAGTACATAACTTTGTGTATTACCCATCTAATATTTTTCTTTTATCTTTCCTAATGTAATTTCATTGAAATCATGGCTGTATTGCCTGTATTAGTAGAGAGAACTATCAATATACAATTGTCAGAGTGTATTTATTCCTAAAGGAATTTCATTATGGCCATAAAGTCAGTCCATCTAATCATAGTATAGTTAACTAATTATAGCCCCTTTACCAAATGGAAGAGAGAGTTCTGTAACTCTTTTTACCTCCTAAATCCTACTACACTTTCCTAGGAACTGATGTTACTGCATATACTAATGTACTAACAGTACAACCTAGCCAAGCCAAACCAACAGCGAAAGAAAAACACATCAGGAATGGGAGTGGGGAATATAAATTAAACAGATAATAAAAGAAAAATGCAAGGAATTATGAAAATAATGAAAGGGCTCACAGATGGGTTATCACTCCAGGGAAGGAGGCAAAGGTGTTATTCCCAAAAGTATGTGTCACAGCAAAAAAATAATACTTGTATTTATTGCTTTCAGATCTGATGCTAACAGATGGCTAATGCTGGAGGAGCAACCTCACTTCTTTCATATACAGAAAGGAAGCTGGTTGGTAGCTCTGCTTTAAAAATCCACCAGGATAATCTGAAAGAAAGATAAGATTCAACATCTTCTGATTATTGAACTGACCAAGAGTTGACTCAAGCTACCATGTGACTCATGTGTTATAAATTTTTTTAATATGTTACTTTTTTCAGGTATGCTAAGAGAACTGCCATCATTGAACTGCATAGGTAGGGGGCTGATTTGCAGTTAGGAATTTTTTTCACTGTGGCTGTAAATTATGGTGACACCTGCCAAGACAAATATCTGGATATAATGGGAAAAAGAAAGCTGCTGTACTTGCCCAATATGTCAGAGCTTGATTTGCTTCTTCAAATATATAGACCGTGAATGTGGAAAAATACTTATAAGAACAGTTTTTACACAGCTTGCATGACCCCAAAGGAGTGATATAGAGGCCACATAACACTAATGATCATCTTTTGAAGCTTTCCAGGGGCACCTCATGGCACAATCAGACTGAGTTGTACTTAAGGCTAGAATATCCCTGATTGACTGTTACATGGCATACACAAAAGTTTTGTGTGCACATGGCATTCTCAAACTGTCCTGAAACCAAGAATATATAATGTCAATAGTACATGGCTGGTCCCATTGTGCTAAAATTTTAAAGCTAGTCTCAGGTGACCATGTTCAGAAAAATTACATTCCTGGAGACTAGTCATTATAACTAAAGATACATTATTCATCAGATAGGGACACTACCTAGCAGGGAGGTAATTTTTTTATTATGCAAACAAATATTTATCACATAGTTACTATGTATTTGGCATTGTGCCAGATGTTGGGGTGGCAAAGTCATTGTTACAGAAGCTGTGATGTCCCTCCCATATCCTCAAGCCAACCACCAAGCTCATGACATTCATTTGATCTTTCCAGGATGTTGGCTACTGTTGGAAGTCAGCTTGGGACGCTAATAAAGACATTTAAAAGGATTGGATGTGTCACCAAGTTGCTAAAGCAACATGGCTGACAACAATGCCTGAAGGGTGCTGCCCCCTCACCGAAGAGGGTCTATTGGATACTTTAATCACTTTAGAATTTAATGTGGTAACAGAGTTTATCTGAAGCTAAAATGAGAATGTGCTTTGTCTCGGAGAATGCCTGGATCTGCCTGGACTCTCAACCAGGATAAGTGCAGTGAGATTCATGATGTAATGTTAAAGTCTGAAACTTCCCTGTCGACCTTCAATGTTAGCTTCTCTGCTGATGACTTAAAATGGGCTAGTAGTTTTGCCAACCCTGTCTTGACTACTTAAAAAGCCACTGAGATCTTTTACTGGCTGTTGACCCAAAGTCAAGATTTCTGCCACAGTTTTTGGTAGTTCAAGCCAGAGGCAAAACCTTAGTGCAGTATATGTGCACAAAAGTTGAACCTGAAGGGACCTTGTGCTATGGGATATCTCTTAGATCTCACTTCAGACACTTTCCTGCACTCTTTATCTCTCTCTGCACTATATCCTTCACCTTTAAATGAAAACCTTATGTGAGTGTACTCTGTGAAGTCTGATGAGACCTTGCAAATATCCACACTGAGAAAAACAATACAAATATTCCTATGGATCAATGCTAGAAGTCTAAACTACCAGAGCACATTTATGGGGAGATGTCACTGGACAATGGACACATTCTTGTTCTCTAATCACATTGACACAATAGATAAAATTGAACATGTTTTTCTTATTATTGAAGAGCCTGTCCTTGTGAGGGAGCCTGTTCTTATGGGGAAAAAAGAGTGCTTTATAATGATACTTGGAAGCTGATGTCACTGAAAACCTGTGCCATGATGCCTATGGTACAATTAATTACATCAATCATATGGCTTGGCTCTGTGTCTCTACCCAAATCCCAGTGTTAGAAGGGCCTGGTAAGAGGTTTGAATCATGGGAATGTACTTTCCCCTTGCTCTTCTTGTCATAATGAATGAAATTTGGCTGTTGTGAAAGTGTGTAGCATTTCCCCCCACCTCCCTGCCATCCATGTGACGATGTGCTTGCTTCCCCTTCACCTTCCATCACGATTGTAAGTTTCCCGAGGCCTCCCCAGAAGCAGAAGCTTATATACGTCACTGAGCCGTGAGCCAATTGAACTTCTTTTCTTTATAAATCATCTAGTCTCAGGTAGTTCTCTACAGCAATCAGAGAATGGACTAATACATTGTATAAACCAATTAAAATAGAAAATATACTGAATAATACTCTCTAGCCCCATCCCTATCACTGAAGATGGGTAATACATAGAATAAGGTTATTTCTTTGGGGAAGAAATAGGAAATTATACTGTAAATTAACTGATTTATGGTGTGGTAAACATTTTTTAAATCAGTGTGGCTATATGGTGTAACAAGGGGCTATAGATTTATTAATAGAACTAAGTGGAAGTGAATGCATGTAGCTAGTGATCTTCCAGATTAGAAAATATTTCATATGGCTAATCTGAAGCCTTCAGTTGATTTGATAGCTATGAAAAATAGTATCCAGTGGAAAAAATGAAATTGGCCTTAGAACAACTAAGAACACAATTATATCTCTTCATCAATACATGTATAAATTTTCAAGAAACTTTCAATGATGGAAGAAAAGAATAATTCCGTGGTTAAGAGAACATCAAAGAGTCTATGAAGAAGGAATATGGTTGCAACTAACATGTCATATAGAGGAAATTATCACTTTCTATTGGATGGGTCAAATGCAAGACACAATTAGGGATTTAGTAACTTATTGTTTAATATAAAATATCATAAAATGTCATGTAAAACAAATTATCCAAAATAACTGAGAAATATGTGGCAAGGAGATAATAAGTAAAGTCAAATGAGTGGTAAGGACCTGACTCACCCTTTCATTGAAAAGAGATGCCTGAAGGAATGAATAACCTAGACAAATTACTCTTGCTAACACATAAAACAATCCTAAAAAGATTACTTTCATAATATATTGATGATATTTCGTAGCATAAGATTTTAGGAGTCCCTATATATAAAACATACATAGTGTGGTATATCTAGTGTGTCTCAAATGCTTATTAAAAACAAAAAGTAAGAACCAACCCATGCCTTATGAATATATGTGGCAGGGCTAATGGTGGATTACAACTGTGTAGTTAGTGGAATCTCAAATGAAGTCAAACTAAATGGCTTTATTTGTGTTATTGTTTTTCCATGGATTGTTTCAATCTCTCCTGTTTATCTGAAATAAAAAGGAATCCGAGTACAGGAGAAAAATAAATTTTGGAAACTGAATGTGGCAGTATTTTGATCCTTCAGGACAAGTATTTTTCATCTATTTCTGAGGTTTGCCTTATTATTTGAATCATTCCTGAAGATTGGTCAGTGATTTCCATTGAGTTTGCTCAGTGATTTCCATTGAGTTAATCCAAATTAAACCATTTGAAGTAACACAAAATTGATGTTAAAAAATGGACATCTTAAAATTCCACCCAAGAAGAAAAATATAAATTATATACTATTCGATTAAAGGCCTAAATTTATTAATAGAATTAAGTGAATAGTGAATTAGTAAGAAAATGAATTATTTTCTTAAAATACACCCAGCAATGTATACACAATTACACAAAAAATAAGCAACCTCTCTTATGGAAAATAAGACATGTTCAACGATAAACACAATTATAATGTAATGCAACTTATGAAGCAATTTCAATTAAGGTAAAATTAAAACCCTTTAAAATATTAACAAACTCATTGAATCAACGTTAAAATGCACACACACATTTAGACACATACATTACACATCATCATGCATCATTGGTTGAATAAATTCTAATGGTGAAGTAAAAGTTGGTTTTACATCAGAAAATATATTAATGCAAGTAGCATGTAAATAAGGTCAAGGAGATAAAATATGATCTCATCAATAAATGCATCGAAGATCTTAAGTCTTTAATAAATTCAACATAAGTTTTATGAAAATAACTCTCAGAAAGTTAGGAATTGAAGTGCATCTACAAAAATATAACAAACAAAAAAATATATAAAAGAAATGAAGAAAAAAAAGAAATGAAGAAAAAAAAACAGTCAACTAATTATCATCAAAGGATTAAAAGTTTAACTACAAGAATAAGAATTAATCAAAGATATCCACAACTGCCACTTTGCTTTATATTATAGAGGAAGCCAGAACTAGTACAATAATGTAATAAAAACATAAAAGTTGATAAGGACAGGATATAAAGATGCAAGATTGTTATGATTTATGGATGATGGAATTATATATGTTGGAAACTAAATAGAACCTATAGAATAACTATTACCATTTCTAAAAGAGAACACTTTAGCCAATTTGCTGGACATGCAATCTTCACGAAATAGTTAAACCCTGTCAGGAACTTAGAAAACAGAATTTAAAAAAAGTTAAATAGCATCAAAATATCTATTATCTTTGAAAAAATCTAGGAGAATGCTTTATTCTTGATTGACATAAACCTGAAGATGTTTTGCAATAAAATAATCATGTTACATACATAATTTATATAAATATATTAATTTATATATATTTTGATTTATATAAAATATAGAAATATATAAAGTATTACATAGTGATACTAGTATAATTTAAAATTTTCTGGATACGGTGGCTCATGTTTATAATCCCAACACTTTGGGAGGCTGAAGTGAAAGTATTCCTTGAGGCCAAGTCTTCGAGACCAGCCTGTGCAACATGATGAGATGCCATCTCTCCAAAAATATAATTAAAAAAAAAATCCAGTCATGGTGGCATGTACCAGTAGCCCCAGTTGCTTAAGACACTGAGACAGGAGAATCACTTGAGCCTGGAATTTCAAGACTGCAGTGAACAGTGAGCATGCCACTGCACTCTGACCTGGGTGAAAGATCAACACCCTGTGTCAAAATAATAAGTAAAAATAGGAAAAAATAAAATAAAAATAAACAAATAAGATTATATTACATTTTGGAGAAAAATATTATGATAATACTTAGGGAATTTGCTACTCAAACTTTGCCGCCTAGTAATTTCACTGTTGATTCTGTCCTAGAGGACCATTGAACATATGAAGAATCTGTAATTGAGCTTGTTCTATGAACACTAATTATAAAAATAAAACATGCCAATAAAACCTATTCTTCAGTAATAGAAAGACTTTCTAAATCACCTTAAAAGGGAACACTATACAGAAGTTACAGCGAATATTGTAGATGTGCATGTATATATAAAGTTCTAAAATTTATAATAAATATATAATTTTATAACAATAATTGCAGAATATAATGTTAAATTTTATGCAAATTTATATATCTAATAGTTAAAATAGTTTAATGTTTAAAGACCTATAAAATAATAGTATATTTTTGTATGGATTAAAACATATTATATATGAGAACATTAGAAATATTCATAGAATGAATATACATCGACTTCACATAATGTTTGCTTCTGGGGAGGGAAAGTGATAAATAGAAGTGGTGTGTGGTAAGACTTTAGTAGTGTTTGTGCTATTTTACTACTTAAAGTTACTTAGAGAAAGAATGAAGCATATATGTCCAAATAATTTAATTTAGTAAAGGGTGTTTTTTGCATCTGTCATATTATATTTTGTATTTTGCATTCTTTAAAATAGCTCATAATGACAAAAGGAAAAATGTCCTTTCTGAATGTATAGCTGGCAATTATGAACATTTTATATATATTTTTTAAAATAGACTGATTATACTGATGTATTATAGCATTATTAGAAATGTGTTTAGATGGCAAATCATCAAATAGCATCCCCAACAGCAAACAATTTATCTCTCTTTGTTGCTGAGATTTCCTCCAGCTCTCTGAGTTCTTGCCCTTCATAGGGCTTTTTTATGCACTTCTTTATCCTTTGATATTCTGTGTTACTCTAATAGCATTTCCTTTATCTGCTTATTTAATTGGCATTTTTGTCCCCTGTGACTAGTTTCTGTGTTCCTCTAACCAAAGAAGTCTGCTTGTCTACTGATAAATGTGCTTACAATATTATTTAGCACCTAATTGGGGCCCCCAAAACATTCATTAAATGAAAGAGTTGAATATATATGCACAAATTATCAGCACGATGAATGTATTAATGAAACAGGGAACAAAGTTATAAACTATGGATATTCATGTGCCCACCAAGTGTAAAACTTTCTGAAGGCAAGCAGTTGCTGTCACAAACAAATTTACAGGGAATGACGAATGTAAGCACTGCAGATTAGCATGGCTGCCTCAAGTAACACTGATAATTTAAATTGTGTTAACAAAATTTCAGTTTCAAAATACATCAAAATACAAATTGATATGCAAGGACTTTCCTGGTCTCAACAAGATAACTCTTTACTATCGAGCTAAGTGCTAAAACCAAGCTCAGAAATTCAATCTGTGTGATACTGAATTTCAACATCAGTTGAATTAATGACTTTGCTGTGTCTTTTAGGTGACAGTACATTTATTGCTAAGAAAAGAATAAGTATTCAACCACTATGATAACACTATTGGAAAAAACTAAGGGGGCGGAAAAAATATGTGATTCAAACCTCAATATCTTTGAATCATTTTTCTATGCCTTAGTTTCCTAAAAAAATATATTCCCTTTTTATAGTACAAATTTTAAAAATTGTTCTGTTGCCTTATACTTTACAATTTTTGACTGTTGATCAGAATGCAAACTCAACCTAGCTATGTGGAATAATATAAAATTAATGTAAGGAAGATAGGGATTATATTCAACTAGAAATTCAAAGATTAACTAATATGCATAAATGGATAGTTGGGAAATAATCATGGGACTAGAGTTTATAGATTGGGGGCAAAGAAATGGAACATAATTTTATTTTGAACCAAACATATATAAACGTGAACCAAATTTTGGTCCTTAATAATGACAATGAAAGGCCAGAATGCCCATGGAATAGAGGAAGAAGAATGGCCTTTTGGTAATGCCATCCAGGTACCAACTCCTTCCTATATTTTTCTTTTTCTTTTTCTTTTTTTTATTTTTTTGAGGCGGAGTCTTGCTCTGTCCCCAGGACTGGAGTGCAGTGGCCGGATCTCAGCTCACTGCAAGCTCCGCCTCCTGGGTTTACGCCATTCTCCTGCCTCAGCCTCCCCAGTAGCTGAGACTACAGGCGGCCGCCACCTCGCCCAGCTAGTTTTTGTATTTTTAGTAGAGACGGGGTTTCACCGTGTTAGCCAGGATGGTCTCGATCTCCTGACCTCGTGATCCGCCCATCTCGGCCTCCCAAAGTGCTGGGATTACAGGCTTGAGCCACCATGCCCGGCCCCTTCCTATATTTTTCTACTGAGTCCCAATGATTTGCAAATCATTTATGACATAGTGTTAAAGTCTGAAGCTTCCCTGTCGACCTTCAATGTTAGCTTCTCTGATAACATGATTTGCAAATCATTAGGACTCAGTAGAAAAATATAGGAATAAATAGCATCTTATTACAACGACATTCCTATGCTTTCTGTAGATTCTGAGTGCGAGTTGGAAGAGCTGCAAGTGAAATGGTGTTCCTGGTATCAGCAAGAGTAAGGGAAACTTAACGTCCCCTATGCCAAATCACAAAATGAAATAGATAAGAGTATGTAACAAAATAAGCTTCAAGGTAGCACAGAATTCAGCTCTAATGTAATAAGAGCTGAATTCTGTGCTCTTATGGGCAAATGAATCATTTGGTTGCAGTTAAAACGTAGATTCATATTGAGTATGTCTGCTATATTAGTTCATTTTTATAGGGGTAATTTATAAAGAAAAGAAGCATAATTTACTCACAGTTCTGCCTGACTAGGGAAACCTCAGGAAACTTGAAATCATGACAGAAGGTGAAGGGGAGACAAGAAACATCTTACGTGGTGGCAGGAGAGAGAGAGAGACAGAGAGGGAGGAACCACCACACACTTTAAAACTATCAGAGCTCATGAGAACTGACTAATTATTAGAGCAGCAAGGGAGAATTATGCCCCCATGATCCAATAACCTCCCATTAGGCTCCTCCTCTGACATGTGGGGATTACAATTCAAGATGAGATTGGGTTTTTTTGTTTGTTTGTTTGTTTGTTTTTATTACACTTTAAGTTCTAGGGTACATGTGCACAACGTGCAGGATTGTTACATATGTATACATGTGCCATGTTGGTGTGCTGCACCCATTAACTCATCATTTACATTAGGTATATCTCCAAATGTTTTCCCTCCCCCCTCCCACCACCCCAGGACAGGCCCTGGTGTGTGATGTTCCCCTTCCTGTGTCCAAATGATCTCATTGTTCAATTTCCACCTGTGAGTGAGAACATGCAGTGTTTGGTTTTTTGTCCTTGCAATAGTTTGCTGAGAATGCAGGTTTCCAGCTGCATCCACGTCCCTACAAAAGACATGAATTCATCCTTTTTTATGTCTGTGTAGTATTCCATGGTGTATATGTGCCAGATTTTCTTAATCCAGTCTATCATTGATGGGCATTTGGGTTGGTTCCAAGTCTTTGCTATTGTGCATGTGTCTTTATAGCAGCATGACTTATAATCCTTTGGGTATATACCCAGTAATGGGATCGCTGGGTCAAATGGTATTTCTAGTTCTAGATCCTTGAGGAATCACCACACTGTCTTCCATAATGGTTGAACTAGTTCAAAGTCCCACCAACAGTGTAAAATTGTTCCTATTTCTCCACATCCTCTCCAGCACCTGTTGTTTCCTGACGTTTTAATGATCGCCATTCTAACTGGTGTGACATGGTATCTCATTGCAGTTTTGATTTGCATTTCTCTGATGGCCAGTGATGATGAGCATTTTTTTAAGTGTCTGTTAGCTGCATAAGCATCTTCTTTTGAGAAGTGTCTGTTCATATCCTTTGCCCACTTTTTGATGCGTTTTTTTTTTTTCTTGTAAGTTTGTTTGAGTTCCTTGTAGATTCTGGATATTAGCCCTTTGTCAGATGAGTAGATTGCAAAATTGTTCTCCCATTCTGTAGGTTGCCTGTTTGCTCTGATGGTAGTTTCTTTTGCTGTGCAGAAGCTCATTAGTTTAATTAGATCCCATTTGTCAATTTTGGCTGTTGTTGCTACTGCTTTGGTGTTTTAGACATGAAGTCCTTGCCCATGCCTATGTTCTGAATGGTATTGCCTAGGTTTTCTTCTAGGGTTTTTATGGTTTTAGTTCTAACATTTAAGTCTTTAATCCATCTCAAATTAATTTTTGTATAAAGTGTACAGAAGGGATCTAGTTTCAGCTTTCTACATATGGTTAGCCAGTTTTCCCAGCACCATTTATTAAATAGGGAATCCTTTCCCCATTTCTTGTTTTTGTCAGGTTTGTCAAAGATCAGATGGTTGTAGATGTGTGGTATTATTTCTGAGGGCTCTGTTCTGTTCCATTGGTCTATATCTCTGTTTTGGTACCAACACCATGCTGCTCTAGTGACTGTAGCCTTGTAGTATAGTTTGAAGTCAGGTAGCGTGATGCCTCCAGCTTTGTTATTTTGGTTTAGGATTCTCTTGGCAATGTGGGCTTTTTTTGGTTCCATATGAACTTTAAAGGAGTTTTTCCAGTTCTGTGAAGAAAGTCATTGGTAGATTGATGGGGATGACACTGAATCTATAAATTACCTTGGGCAATATGGTCATTTTCATGATATTGATTCTTCCTATCCATGAGCATGGAATATTCTTCCATTTGTTTGTGTTCTCTTTTATTTCTTTGGGCAGTGGTTTGTAGTTTTCCTTGAAGAGTTCTTTCATATCCCTTGTAAGTGGATTCCTAGGTATTTTATCCTCTTTGAAGCAATTGTGAATGTGAGTTCACTCATGATTTGGCTCTCTGTTTGTCTGTTACTGGTGTTTAAGAATGTTTGTGATTTCTGCACACTGATTTTGTTTCCTGAGACTTTGCTGAAGTTACTTATCAGCTTAAGGAGATTTTGGACTGAGACAATGGGGTTTTCTTTTTTTTTTTTTTGAGACTGAGTCTCGGTCTGTCGCCCGGGCTGGAGTGCAGTGGCCGGATCTCAGCTCGCTGCAAGCTCCGCCTCCCGGGTTCACGCCATTCTCCTCCCACAGCCTCCCGGGGTAGCTGGGACTACAGGCGCCCGCCACCTCGCCCGGCTAGTTTTTTGTATTTTTTAGTAGAGACGGGGTTTCACCTTCTTAGCCAGGATAGTCTCGATCTCCTGACCTCGTGATCCGCCCGTCTCGGCCTCCCAAAGTGCTGGGATTACAGGCTTGAGCCACCACACCCGGCACGATGGGGTTTTCTAAATATACAATCACGTCGTCTGCAAACAGGGACAATTTTACTTCCTCTTTTCCTAATTGAATACCCTTTATTTCTTTCTCCTGCCTGATTGCCCTGGCCAGAACTTCCAATATTATGTGGAATAGGAGTGGTGACAAAGGGCATCCCTGTCTTGTGCCAGTTTTCAAAGGGAATGCTTCCAGTTTTTGCCCATTAAATATGATATTGGCTTTGTGTTTGTCATAAATAGCTCTTACTATTTTGAGATACAGTCCATCAATACCAAATTTATTGAGAGTTTTTAGCATGAAGGGCTGTTGAATTTTGTCAAAGGCTTTTTCTGCATCTGTTGAAATAATCATGTGATTTTTGTCTTTGGTTCTGTTTTTATGCTGGATTATATTTATTGATTTGCATATGTTGAACCAGCCTTGCATCCCAAGGATGAAGCCCACTTGATCATAGTGGATAAGCTTTTTGATGTGCTGCTGGGTTCCATTTGCCAGTATTTTACTGAGGATTTTTGCGTCAGTGTTCATCATGGATATTGGTCTAAAAATTCTTTTTTTTTTGTTGTGTCTCTGCCAGGCTTTGGTATCAGAATGATGTTGACCTCCCTCTTTTCCTATTGATTGCAGTAGTTTCAGAAGGAATGGTACCAGCTCCTCCTTGTACCTCTGCTAGAATTTGACTGTGAATCCGTCTCGTCCTGGACTTTTTTTGGTTGGTAGGCTATTAATTATTGCCTCAATTTCAGAGCCTGTTATTGGTCTATTCAGGGATTCAACTTCTTCCTGGTTTGGTCTTGGGAGGGTGTATGTGTCCAGGAATTTATCCATTTCTTCTAGATTTTCTAGTTTATTTGCATAGAGGAGTTTATAGTATTCTTTGGTGGTAGTTTGTATTTCTGTGAGATCGGTGGTCATATCCTCTTTATCATTTTTTATTGCATCTATTTGATTCTCTCTTTTCTTCTTTATTAGTCTTGCTAGCGGTCTATCAATTTCGTTGATCTTTCCAAAAATCCAGATCCTGGATTCATTGATTTTTTGAAGGATTTTTTTGTGTCTCTATCTCCTTCAGTTCTGCTCTCATCTTTGTTATTTCTTGCCTTCTGCTAACTTTTGAATGTGTTTGCTCTTGTTTCTCTAGCTCTTTTTATTGTGATGTTAGGGTGTCAATTTTAGATCTTTCCTGCTTTCTCCTGTGGGCATTTAGTACTATAAATTTCCCTCTACACACTGCTTTAAAAGTGTCCCAGAGATTCTGGTATGTTGTGTCTTTGTTCTCATTGATTTCAAAGAACATCTTTATTTCTGCCTTCATGTCGTTATGCACCCAGTATTCATTCAGGGTGCATAACGACATGAATAGGGCTGTTCAGTTTCCATGTATTTGAGGGGTTTTGAGTGAGTTTCTTAATCCTGATTCTAGTTTGATTGCACTGTGGTCTGAGAGACAGTTTGTTATAATTTCTGTTCTTTTACATTTGCTGAGGAGTGCTTTCCTTCCAAATATGTGGTCCTTTTTGAGATAAGTGTGATGTGGTGCTGAGAAGAATGTATATTCTATTGATTTGGGGTGGAGAGTTCTATAGATGGTTATTAGGTCTGTTTGATGCAGAGCTGAGTCAATTTTTCAATATGCTTTTTAACTTTCTGTCTTGTTGATCTGTCTAATGTTGACAGTGGGATGTTAAAGTCTCCCATTATTATTGTGTGAGAGTCTAAGTCTCTTTGTAGGTCTCTAAGGAATTGCTTTATGAATCTGGATGCTCCTGTATTGGGTGCATATATATATTTAGGATAGTTAGCTCTTCCTGTTGAATTGATTTCTTTACCATTAGGTAATGGCTTTCTTTGTCTCTTTTGATCTTTGTTGGTTTAAAGTCTGTTTTATCAGAGATTAGGATTGCAACTGCTGCCTTTCGTTTTCCATTTGCTTGGTAGATCTTCCTCCATCTCTTTATTTTGAGTCTATCTGTGTCTCTGCACGTGAGATGAGTCTCCTGAATACAGCACCCTGATGGGTCTTGACTTTTTATCCAATTTGCCAGTCTGTGTCTTTTAATTGAACCATTTAGTCCATTTACATTTAAGGTTAATATTGTTATGTGTGAATTTGATCCTGTCATTATGATGTTAGCTGGTTATTTTACTTGTTAGTTCATGCAGTTTCTTCCTAGCATCGATGGTCTTTACAATTTGGCATGTTTTTGCAGTGGCTGGTACTGGTTGTTCTTTTCCATGTTTTAGTGCTTCCTTCAGGAGTTCTTCTAGAGCAGGCCTGGTGGCGACTAAATCTCTCAGCATTTGCTTGTCTGCAAAGGATTTTATTTCTCCTTCACTTATGAAGCTTAGTTTGGCTGAATATGAAATTCTGGGTTAAAAATTCTTTTCTTTAAGAATGTTGAATATTGGCTCCCACTCTCTTCTGGCTTGTAGAGTTTCTGCCAAGAGATCCGCTGTTAGTCTGATGGGCTTCCCTTTGTGGCTAACCCGACCTTTCACTCTGGCTGCCGTTAGCATTTTTTCCTTTATTTCAACTGTGTTGAATCTGACAATTATGTGTCTGGAGTTGCTCTTCTCAAGGAGTATCTTTGTGGCATTCTCTGTATTTCCTGAATTTGAATGTTGGCCTGCATTGCTAGGTTGGGGAAGTTCTCCTGGAAAATATCCTAAAGAGTATTTTTGAACTTGGTTCCATTCTCCCCGTCACTTTCAGGTACACCCATCAGATGTAGATTTGGTCTTTTCACATAGTCCCATATTTCCTGGAGGCTTTGTTCATTTATTTTTTCTCTTTTTTCTCTAAACTTCTCTTATGACTTCATTTCATTCATTTGATCTTCAATAACTGATATCCTTTCTTCCAGTTGATCGAATCAGCTACTGAAGCTTGTGCATTCATCAAGTAGTGCTCATGCCATGGTTTTCAGCTCTATCAGGTCATTCAATGACATCTCTACACTTTTTTCAAGGTTTTTAGTTTCTTTGTGATGGTTTCAAACTCCCTCCTTTAGCTCAGAGAAGTTTGATTGTCTGAAACCTTCTTCTCTCAATTCGTCAAAGTCATTCTTCATCCAACACTGTTCCATTGCTGGCGAGGAGCTACATTCCTTTGGAGAGGAAGAGGTGCTCTGATTTTTAGAATTTTCAGCTTTTCTGCTGTTTTTATCTCCATGCTTGTGGTTTTATATACCTTTGGTCTTTGATGATGGTGACATACAGATGGGGTTTTGGTGTGGATGTCCTTTCTGCTTGTTAGTTTTCCTTCTAACAGTCAAGACTCTCAGCTGCAGGTCTGTTGGAGTTTGCTGGAGGTCCACTCCAGACCCTGTTTGCCTGGGTATCAGCAGCAGAGGCTGCAGAACAGTGAATATTGCTGAACAGTAAATGTTGTTGCCTGATCTTGCCTCTGAAAGTTTCATCTCAGAGGGGTATCCAGCCATGTGGGGTGTCAGTCTGCCCCTACTGGGGGGTGCCTCCCAGTTAGGCTACTCAGGGGTCAGGAACTCACTTGAGGAGGCAATCTTTCCATTCTCAGATCTCAGACTCCATGCTGAGAGAACCATTACTCTCTTCAAAGCTGTCAGACAGGGACATTTAAGTCTGCAGAGGTTTCTGCCATCTTTTGTTTGGCTATGCCCTGCCCCCAGATGTGGAGTCTACAGAGGCAGGCAGGCCTCCTTGAGCTGTGGTGGGCTCCACCCAGTTCATGCTTCCTGGCCACTTTATTTACCTACTCAAGCCTCAGCCATGGTGGGCACCCCTCCCCCAGCCTCGCTGCTGCCTTGACATTCTATCTCAGACTGCTATGCTAGCAATGAACTAGGCTCCATAGGCGTGGGACCCTCCGAGCCGAGTGTGACACCCTCCATGCTAGGCATGGGATATAATCTCCTGGTGTGTCATTTGCTAAGACCATTGGAAAAGTGCAGTATTAGGGTGGGAGGGACCCGATTTTCCAGGTTCCATCTGTCACAACTTCCTTTTGCCAGGAAAGGGAATTCCCTGATCCCTTGCTCTTCTCAGGTGAGGCGATGCCTCATCCTGCTTCGGCTCACACTCCATGGGCTGCACCCACTGTCTTGCACACATGGTCCGAGAAGCCCCAGTGAGATGAACCTGGTACCTCAGTTGGAAATGCAGAAATCACCCATCTTCTGTGTCTCTCGTGCTGGGAGCTGCAGACTGGAACTGTTCCTATTCATCCATCTTGGAACCACCCCCTCAAGATGAGATTTGTTTGGGGACACAGAGCCAAACCATCATTCTGGCTCTGGCCCCTACCAAATCTTATGTCCTTTTCACATCTCAAACAAAATCATGCCTGCCCAACAATCCCCCAAAGTCTTAACTCATTCCAGCATTAACTCAAAAGTACAAGTCCAAAGTCTCATCTGAGACAAGGCAAGTCCTTTTCCCCTATGAGCCTGTGTAATCAAAAACAAGTTAGTTTCTTCCAAGATACAATGGGAGTACAAGCATTGAATAAATACTCCCCTTCCCAACTGAAGACATTCACCAAAATGAAGAAGTTACAGGCCCTGTGCAAGTCCAAAACTCAGCAGGGCAGCCATTAAATCTTAAAGCTATCAAATAATCTCCTTTGACTCCATGTCTCTCATCCAGGACATGCTGATGCAAGAGATAGGCTCCCAGGGCTTTGGCAGCTCTGTTCCTTTGGCTCTGCAGGTATGGCCTCTTTTACTGCTTTCACTGGATGGTGTTCAGTGTCTGTGGTTTTTCCAGGTGCATGGTGCAAGGTGTCAGTGTATCTACCATTCTGGAGTCTGGAGGACAATGGCCCTTTTCTCACAGCTCCATTAGGCAGTGCCCCAGTGGAGACTCTGTGTGTGAGGTCCAACCCCACATTTCACCTCTGCACTGTCCTGGTAGAGGTTCTCCATGAGGGCTCTGCCTCTGCCACGGACTTCTGCTTGGACATCCAGACATTTCCATACATCCTCTGAAATCTAGGCAGAGGTTGTCATACTCTTGTCTTCAATGTGCCCACAATCCCAACACCATGTAGAAGCCACCAAAACTTGGGGCCTGCACCCAGTGAAGCAATGGCCAGAGCTGTACCTTGGCCCCTTTTTGTCATGGCTGGAGCTGGAGTGTCTGGGACAAAGGAAGCCATGTCCCAAGGCTACACTGGGCAGCATGGCCTGGGGCGTGGCCCATGAAACCATTTTTCTTTTCCTAGGCCTCAGTTACTGTGATCAGAGGAGCTGCCACAAAGATGTCTGAAATGCCCTGGGGACATTTTCTTCATTGTCTTGGCTCCTCATCACTTATGCAACCTTCTGCAGCTGGCTTTAATTTCTCCCCAGAAATTGAGTTTTTATTTTCAACTACATGGTCAGGCTGCAAATTTTCCAAACTTTAATGCTCTGCTTCCCTTTTAAACAAAAGTTTCAATTTCAAAGCATCTCTTTGTAAACACACATGACTGTACACTTTTAGAAATAGTCAGGTTACTTCTTGAATGCTTTGCTTCTTAACAATTTTTTCCACCAGATACACTAAATCTTCTCTCCCAAGTTCAAAGTGCTGCAGATATCTAGGACAGGGGCAAAATGCAACAGTGTCTTTGCTAAAGCATAACAAAAGTGACCGTTACTCCAGTTTCCAATAAGTTCCTCATCTGGATCTGAGACTACTTCAGCCTGGACTTCATTTTCCATATATCACTATCAGCATTTTGGTCGCAACCATTCAAGTCTGTAGGAAGTTCCACACTTCCCCACATCTTTCTGTCTTCTTCTGAGCCTTCCAAACTGTTCCAAACTATGCCCATTACTCAGTTCCAAAGTTGCTTCCACATTTTCAGATACCTTTATAGCAGTGCCCCACTCTTTCAGTACCAACGTACTGTATTAGTCCATTTTCACACTGCTGTGAGGAACTACCTGAAATTGGTTAATTTATAGAGAATAGAGGTTTAGTTGACTCAAAGTTCCACGTGGCTTGAGAGGCCTCAGGAAACTTACAATCATGGCAGAAGTTGAAGGGGAAGCAAGACACATCCTACATGGTGGTAGGAGAGAGAGGGAGAGAACTGCAACACACTTTTAAGCCATCAGATCTCATAAAATGTAACTCCTTATCACAAGAACATCAAGGGGAAAATTCACCCTCGTGATCCAATTACATCCCACCAAGCCCCTCCCTTGACATGGTAATTATAATTCAAGATGAGATTTGGGTGGGGACAAAGAGTCAAACAACATAATCTAGGATCTCAGATTTTTTATTTCTCATGACTCCCAAATGATGCCCATTTGGTTGTCCACGGGGCCACAGTTTTGAGTATCAAGGTCTTATTCAAAGTGCTCTCTCTCTGAAGTTAACCAAATATAGGCTCCTGAGAAATAACATGTTAAAGCTTTTCTGAGAATAGCACACCAAAGCTTTACTTGATTTATTTAATAAAAACTTTCATAAACTACCTTTTGAATCCAATAAACAAAAACACCTGACATCAGTTTCCTCATCATTGCTGCTGTGTAGAGTTTCATATACAGTGGTCCTGACCTCATCCAATTTCAAAACCAATCAATCAGTTTATAAAGGGATGGCATCTTGAAAAAATGGAAGGCACATTCCTTCTTATAATACCCCATATTCATAGCGTTCACTTTCCTAGTCCCCCTTAGTGATGATATCCATGGTTATTTACTGTAAAAAGGAGAACCTCCAACTTTTCACAGACTATAAGATCCCTATTTATGTGACACTTAATCTCTACACACCCAGAAGCATCATAGGCCAGTATGCAGAGTGGTGGTCAGGAATGTAGATGATTAATGTATTTTTATTTGAATTGACTTCACAGTCAGTCCACTGAGGCCCAGAACTCATCAAGTAGTTATTTCCCTTGTTCCTGAGTCTAAGATTGGGATTGCTATCCTCAGCAACTGGAACAATTCCCCCAATATCTTTCTAACCTATAAAGTAAGAACTGTCATAGTAACAAGACCCAACTGAAAGACATTTTACCATCATTTTTCTTGTCCAATGGTGCATTAAAAGCAGAAATGAATCTCTAGAGAAATGGCATAAAACAGAATCACTATGGAAGATTTGAAATCAAGTTCAAAAGTTTAATTGGTCTGATAAAATGACATAGTGTTATTATAAATTTACATAAATGGTAAGTTTAATCTAATCATTATTTTAGATGTGATATGCTTACCATAACAAAGTAACACAAACCTGGCACCTATATATTCAACTTTTACATTATGAAGGCACTTTCTCTATGCTGATTTCAAAAAGAAACATAATCAGGTAGCTTTCACTAAGAACAGTGGTGTGTGTGACTTTACAATTCTTTCTCACAGGTAGATTTTTTTTTTTTTTTTTTTTTTTTGCTTCAAAAAGCAAAACTTCTGCCTTTTTGCTTCAAACAAAATAAGCTATTTTCTTATGCCAGTGCAAAAAAAAAAAAAAAAAAAATCCAGAAAGAATGAGGTAGCAAAGACTCTCGATGTCTTGTGAAGATCCGTGTAAAACTGATGGTGGTAGATACATTTCACCAAAATTACAAACTTTGTCATACTAGTGAGGTATCCAGGAGTCCAAACATCTAGGAACAAAATATGGCTTGCAAACTCCAGGAAAATTTGCCCCACATTTTAGCACTTTACAATTAGGAATGAGAAATAGCACTGGTTGAGCCACACAGCTAGTCTTCTTTCCACCAATATGCATTACTTCCTGGATATTTTCTATAACCAATACACACACGCGCACACACACACACACACACACACACACAAATTAAAAGTCTGAAACATGGTATATAAAAGACTGTAAATAAAATACAGATACTATGGAGAATTACATCGTCATGATGTGAGCACTCACTCAGTATTGGCACTGAAGGGCTAAAGAGAAAGAAAATACCCCAGGAGCCAACTCTGTAGTCAGTGAATCTATGTAGCAAATGCACCCTGAAAGAGAAATAGATTGAGGTCAGTACCTCCACTGTTTGTTTGTCAGCTCCAATACTCTGGGTAGAGGGGGAAAGATTATTAAGAAGCAAAAATGGATGATTTTTGAATAAGGGACCCTTTTGAGGAAGAACCTCTTTAATAAAAAATCCAGAGGATATTGTTTCCTATGTGAAAGACCCAAAAGCCTTCTATGGCAAAAGTTCTTTGTAATTACCAGAATGCCACAATGACTAATTCTGTAGCTGTCGAGCATCTATCTTCCAAGAGTGACCAATGACTGTTCTTGCACTCATAATTAAAGCTGCCATTGTGTCAAGAATGCAGATTATGCATTAGTTTGACAATATAAAATTCCTCAAATAAATTCAACCTGGTGCCATTGCTACTGAGTGCTCAATTTGCCTGTGAAAGCATTTTAGTCTAAACTTCCAATGATAATTCACCAGTAAGAAATTAGCAGTTATCTGTTGGTAAGTTACTTATAATGACACTATTTTAGGGAGGAATCTTTCTGTTGCAGCTTAATAGAATTTATTAACTCATGATATTGAAAATTTCATAGGTAGACCTATTTTCAAGTATATCTGATTTCTCACGCTTATGCAGTGTTACCAGATATCTATACATGTTTAATCTCTTAGCTCTTTGTTGATTTTATTCTCAGGCATCTCTTCAAGGAGAACTAAAAATGGTCGGTTGGCAGCTGACACAGTACTTTACCTTGAAGATTGCTGAAAAGGTATGTGATTCTTCCAACTATAGAATTAATTTCTATGGCTGAATTTCCTTGCTGTGTCACTTTCCCTTGAGTAAATCTCTATCCCGGGAAGTGTAATTCCTGGCTGAGCAAGCCTGGAAGGATTCACCATTATGACAATGATGTGAGTTAACAGATTGGTAAGCCTGGCAAAAATCACTGCAGTGGGAGAGGAGCAGTTTTTAAAATAAAATTTCTAAAATAAAAATTAATAAGCCAAAAATAAAATTAGAAAAAAATACTAGATATAAAAGGAGAAATGATTTATTCACATTGGGGCAGAAACTCAGTCTTTATTTAGATTTTCACTCTCACCTTGAACTCTTTCTCTGAAATAACTTCAAGCTTACTACATGTCTTAGGTATGCACTCATATTTTATGTAACATTCTTTTTGAGCTAGAAACCCAGTTAAATTAAAATGATTAAAAATAAGAGGTCAATGAAGAATTCATGATAATATCAATGACCCATCTTTCAAAATAGTTGGTATTACAGAACAGCAGTTTTGTGTTTAGATATGGTCCCTTGTCAAGTTAGGATGCAGCCCTAGATGATATAGTCTAGGACCTGAATCAGTGATCAATGTATGATTATAATTTCCCCACCTGTTAGAGTGTGAGAGCCTGGGAAACTAGGGTTGTACTTGTGGTTGGTGCTAATAATGATTGTACCTAGTGACCACTAATTGTTTTGTTTCCTTTCTGTTAATTTATTTCTGCAAAATCTAACCTTCTGACTGCTTTGTAAATGAAGTTTTATTAGAACACAACCAGTTATTCCACTAAGGTGGAATCTAGGAATAGCATTCTGGGCCTGTTTGTAAAAACATGAGCAAAAAAGAGTTACTTAGTTTTCTGTAGTAACTAACTGTCAAGGGGAGTTGAGGTTACAGGTACACATTGGAGACCACAAAATGTACTAATGGAAATATGGAAATAAACAATTCTTAAGTTTTAATTGCACACCCACAATAGGGTGGTGAAATCTGCAGCTGTTCCATTCCATCCCACACAGACTGGAACATCCCTTTGTCCAGGGTGTTCATAGTGTATACACTACCTGCCCTTTACCCCTTAATAGCCACCCTGGTTGTCAATCTACTGTTGTGATATCACAGTGCTTGTGTTCGACTAACCTTTTCTTTAACTTTTTGTGTGTGTGTGTGTGTGTTTTATTTTTTATTTTATTTTATTTTTTAGATGGAGTCTCACTCTCTCACCAGATTGGAGTGCAGTGGCATGATCTCGGCTCACTGCAATCTCCACCTCCCAGTTTTAAGCCATTCTCCTGCTACAGCCTCTCAATTACCTGGGACTACAGGCACCTGCCCCCATGCCCAGCTAATGTTTTTGTATTTTCAGTAGAGATGGGGTTTCACCGTGTTAGCCAGAATGGTCTTAATTTCCTGACCTCGTGATCAGCTCGCTCAGCCTCCAAAGTGCTGGGATTACAGGTGTGAGCCACCACACCTGGCCGTTACCCTTATTTTACTTGTTAATTGCCCCAGAGCACAAGAGGAATGATGCTGGAAATTCCAATATGCTAAAGAGAAGCTGTAAAGCGCTTTCTTAAAGCGAAAAAGTAAAGTTTATCACAGGTATGTATGTATAGAAAAGGAAAAAAACATACTATATACAGAGTTTGGTACTAGCTTTAATTTCAGGTATCCACTGAGGGTCTTGGACTGTCTCCCCCATGAATCGGATGGGACTACTGTACTTGAATCAAAGTAGCCACTCAATGAACATCCATTGAAGAACTAATTAAACAATGGTGATGATTCTCTTTTCATCTGTACTATTTAAATCTTCAATGAACCCCAACTTTCCCAAGCCAGTCTCACTAGATCTTAAATGTGTTTCAGAGAAATGATTTAGTATTCAGTACTATATGACAAGATCCATTGTCTCTATTAATACATATATATAGAGAAAATAACAAATACTTATCTGCTATCAGCATAGTCTCAGATGATTCTATATTACTAATCAATTACTTTTGGTTTGAAGAACTGTAACTTTTCCTATCTGCTGTTGTCTACCTGCCAATGTATGTTATCCTTTCTTTAGTGAGCTTTTGCTTAAAAACACTGGCATCTTCTAATTTCCACAGTCTTAATTTTCTCTGGCTGAGAGAGAATCTCTTTGTAGTAGAATTTAGTGCCTAGATGAAAGAGTACATTGGACTATTTACTCTCTGTAATCTCTTCTTCCATCTGATAATCAGGGCTGAGTTTCATTTCTCTTAAGGTCTGGATTATTACAATTTAGATAGAGTTGGATGGAGATGAAACCACTCTCTTGTAATCTCAGCTGTCCTTGAGAAGTGACTTAAGGAAGATATGAATGTGGAGAAACACATGTTGGATATTTTGTTAAATTTGTTCTCAAATGTAGTTTGGAGGCAAAGTTCTCAAAATGTAGTTTGGAGACCTCTGGGTTTCCCTGAGATTTTTCAGAGGGTTTGTAAGGTCAAAAGTCTTTTTATCATAATAACGATATTAGCTTTTTTTATTTTAATTCTCTCATGACTGTACAGTTGAGTTTTCTGGAGTCTACATGATATATTAATTAATGAAAGATTAGATACAGAAACAAATAGAAGATTCCAGATGTCTTCTATAAAGCCATACATGACAGAAATCTGCAAAAATGGAAAATAATGTCAACCTTTTTTTTCTGGAAAATATTGCCACTTTTTTCTGGAAAATGTTGCCACCTTTTAGTAAATATTTTTAATCGATATCATTTTCATTAACAATTCATTGTGGAATACATTTAACGAGGTATATTGAGATTTTGTGATATATGTATCAAATATGGAATGATAAATCAAGCTAATAATCATGTACAACACATCAGATACCATTTTTGTAGTGAGACATTTGAAATGTCCTCCCTTAGTTATTTTAAAATATATGATACATTATTTCTGGCTATAGTCACTATGCTGTCCAAGTGATTAAGGTCTAAAAACTTGTTTTTCTTGTCTCTCTTAAACTTTTGGTACCCTTTGACCAACAACTTTCCACTTCCCTTCTTCCCCCTCCCAATTAACCTCTGGCAACCATCATCCTATTCTCTACTTCTAAGAGTTCCACTTTTTAGATCCCCAAAATAAGTTAGATCATGTAGTATTTGTCTGTCTCTGTCTGGCTTATTCCACTTAGCATAATGTCCTTCAGGTTTGTACTAGTCAGCGTTCTCTAGAGGGGCAGAACTAATAGTATATATGTATATATGAAGGGGAGTTTATTAAGGAGTATTGACTCACACAATCACAAGGTGAAGTCCCACACTAGTCCAATCCGAGTCCCAAAACCTCAAAGTAAGAAGCCAACAGTGCAGTCTTCAGTCTGTGGCTGAAGGCCCAGGATCCCCTAGCAGATCGCTGATGTAAGCCCAAGAGTCCAAAAGCTGAAGAACTTGGAGTCCAATGTTTGAGGACAGGAAATATCCAGCACAGAGGAAAGACAAAAAGTGGAAGATTCAGCAAGTCTGCTTTTTCCACCTTCTGCCTGCTGTATTTTTGTCATGCTGGCAGCTGATTAGATGGTGTCCACCGGGATTGAGAGTGGGTCTGCCTCTCCCAGTCCAGTAGCTCAAATGTTAATCTCCTCTGGCAACACCCTCACAGACACAACCAGGAACAGTATCTTGCATCCTTCAATCTAATCAAGTTGACACTCAATATTAACCATCACAAGTTTCATCTGTGTTGTTACAAATGACAGAATTTTCCTCTTTATTGAGGTTGAATAATATTCCTTTGTGTACACATACCATACCACATTTTCCTTATCCATTCATTGGTTGATGGCCACAGGTTGATTCCATGGCATAGCTATTTTTAATAATGCTGCAATAAACATGGGAGTACAAGTATCCTTTTTAAAGTATTGATTTTAATTCCTTTGAATATATTCTCAGAAGTGGGATTACTTTTGTTAACATGTAATGTGCTCATTGTTATTTCAAATAGATTGAGATATGCATATTTTGAAAGGTTTCAGTTTTAATTTTTAAATAATAATTATCAATGTATATAATGTGCATAAACAAAAGCTCTTTGGCTCTCTTTAGCTTCCCAACGAATTTTACAACTGTGCAAAGGAGTCTAAGAAAGGGAAAAATAAGAGAGAGAAAGAGAGGGAGAAACAGAATGGCTGCCAAGGAGAGCTTGGGAAGTCAAAAGATGTGGTGTGGGAGCCTAAAAAATAAAACATAAATTATGGTATCAGAAACCCAAGGCTATCTAGTTTAAATGCTTTAAAAAACAACCAACCTCAAATTTCCTATTCTGTAAGATTTTCGTGTACTATATTGTATTCACAAAAACCTTCTTCTCCAAGTTCTTACTATCTCACTGTTTTATCATTTTACTTTTCTACTGTTGGTTCATCCTGTTTTGTTTTTATTTTCATTTTTCTTTCTGCAGGTTTCCTTTGCCTTGTTAGTGAATTAATAATATTCTTGAAGACATGGAAGTAAGACAAATGTACGTTAAGGAAAATTGAAATTTAAATTTTTTGATTTCCTTATTAAATTTGTGGGCCATTTTTAAAGTTTTCCATTTCTGACAGAGCCATTATGTACTTAAAATATTCTAATTTGTATTGCTTATCATCACATTTTGCTTTAGCTTAACTAAAATCATCATTAGGTACGGTGAAAAGGCCATGCATATTATGACAATTAAAAGTATTTCTTTAACTATTAGAGTGGGGGATGATCTGTTAATAAAATAAACCATTTTGGATGTATTCTTGGGGAATAAAACATGCCTAAATCCCACATGTGATTTATCATCTATTGGTTGAATCAGGCTTATTTTAGAGAAGACAATGTGCTAATGAGATAATAAAGATTTCTACATGTGTTTTGCTGACACTAATATAAATATAATGTAAATTATAACTTTTCAGGTTAAAAAATACATTGTCATGATTATTTCATCATCATCCAAATTTCTCTTTCTAACTTCCCTTGGGACTATGGTGTATTATCATAGAAATACTGCACCAATCAAAGCTCGCACAGACTTTCATAGGAAGTCTAGCAATAGCAATGCAGTGCAATCTGCATTCTCATATGAAATAACCATTAATTCCCCTCCTACATTATCATTATGTATAATGAGAGGCAATCCCTCACTATATGTGTCTCTATATATGTAAATATATGTATGGATAGATGTATTTTGTTTGTGATATTGTATTATATAAAACATTATATACATACCTATATATTATCCTATACTGTTTTTGGCAGAGAGTGTAACTTTTGCCCTTCTTAATTCGAGATTGATAATTTGCCTATTATTATTTATTCAGTATTTCAATTGAGATTTCTCCTAAGGGAGAAAATACTCTTATAATTCTTTGAAAATGTACGAAATATACTATCATTTTTCATAATTAAAAACACTTGTCATAACCATATGAAGAATTCATTCAAGGGCTCCTGCAAAGCCATGCACACAACATTAATTTACCTAACACTAAAGTTTGAGGTATGCAATTGACCTTCTTGAGATTTAAGCCTATGACTGCATTTCACTATGACTTTTATGGTGAGACCAAGATCCCCTGAAATAATTTCTTCTAGCCTCAAATTGTTCTATCGCTCAAAAATGTGCTCAGAAAGGAAGAACAAGCAGAAAAAAAAAAAAAAAAAAAAAAAAAAAAAAAAAAAACTCAAACACATTACTGTGGATTGGTGTATAGTATTAAATTATTGGTGAGCTGGTATCAGCATAGCTACTGTTAAATAGAAATACATCCTTTCTTAATGGCTAAAATGTTAACAAAACATTTAGTAAAATAATTTTATGAATACAGTGGACAGTAAGGACTTTTAAGGGTGTTTTAGTATACTTCCCTTAAAGAATTATGTCTGTGACTGGGCGCAGTGGCTCACACCTGTAATCCCAGTACTTTGGGAGGCCAAGACGGGTGGACCACCTAAGGTCAGGAGTTCGAGACCAGCCTGACCAACATGGAGAAACCCCGTCTCTACTAAAAAATGCAAAATTAGCCGAGTGTGGTGGTGCATGCTGTAATCCCAGCTACTCGGGAGGCTGAGGTTGCATTGAGCCAAGATGGCACCATTGCACTCCAGCCTGGGTAACAAGAGCAAAACTCTGTCTCAGAAAAAAAAAAAAAAAAAAAAAAAAAAAAAGAAAGAAAGAATTATGCTTGTGTGTTCGTTTAAAATCTCACCATATTATGAGATAATTGATTGAACGCTATAGGCACTGACTTCATCTTAGACGTTTCTGAAAATTTTTGGTTGTAGTGTATAGTGAATCAGAAATAACCAAAGAAGTATTGTAACTGATTCCCAGTATCAGTCAAAAACACAAACTGTTTTAGAAATAAACAGCTTTTCCTTAAAATTCATGATAAGGGATGAGGTTGGGAAGATGGCAATTATTAACAAGTAGTTTGTTCAGTGTCCTAGGTGAAATGACCAATTGTCAAGCTATAAAGAGCTATGATACATGGGACAGAGAAAGCCAGATTTTCTTTTCTCCCTCTATGTAAAAGAGGTATAAGTAATTATTTCTGACTTATTTTACAAATTATAATTACTTCAGAAAACAACATATCAAACGCAAAATTAATTATACTTTTTTGGATTTAATTTTAATTTTAATTTTGATTTTTTTTTAGAGACAGACTCTTGCTATGTCACTATGTTGCCCAGGCTGGTCTTGAACTCCTGAGTTCAAGTGATCCTCCTGACTCAATCTCTCAAGTGGCTGGGACTAAAGACACGTGCCATGACACCCAGCCAATGTTAATTCTGTTTTGATGATTAAGATGCATTGTGTAAGACTGTGAGTATAATTTGTAAATTGACCTTAGAAATATCTAAATACAACTTCTAACTTTATGCTTAATAGCAACGTGATGAGAATCAATTTCCTCATTTACAAGAGGCAAGGAATAATATCTACATTTTGTGACTTCTAAGAATGTAACACACAAAATACATACATGGAAAGAGAGAGAGAAGGAAAGAAAGAGAGAAAAACTAGCATAATAGTAGTGTAGTAGCAGTGGTATAATTATTTCTTTTTATTATCAATTTCACTAAAATTTGAAATTATAATTGACATTGTAATAAAATTGATAAAACAATAAATAGGAGGAACTATATGAAATTATCTATCACTGTTCCTACATATTATATGCTTAATATACATTATTATATATGTGCTTAATATACATATTATGTGCTTAATATACATTAGTTGAATTATTAGAATATTTGAAGCTTTATTTTAAGCTTTAGTTTTTAAAATGTATAATTTACATCAAATAAATAAACTGGTTCAATAGCAATGAGTAATAACAACACTGACATCAGTAAATTTTAAGTACCTCACCCAGCTTAAGAAGAAGAATATTTCATGTCCTGTAAGCCCTGTGTACTCTTTTAATATGATATCTTCTCTCTTTGTAATCCAGAGGTAACTTTTTAAATCCAGATAATAAAAAAAAAATCACTCTAGATATTCTCATTTTCTTCCTTTTCTTTATAGTTTTGCCTGTATTTAAGCATTATGTAAATGGTATTATACCATGTGCATTTTTCTTAGGTTTCTTAAAACAATGAACATCGCATTTTAATGGTTCATCCATCTTGATGTATGTAGTTATAGTTCATTAGTTTTTACTGTGGTATAAATATTCCATTGTAAATCACAATTCATCAATCCTTTTTCCTTGTAATATGTTTTTTCTAGTTGTTTGTTTATTTTGTTGTGCTATACCCTTTCTGGTGGACATATGATGATTTATCTCATATACCTAGAAGTGAAATTGCTTTTGTGACTTAAAGCCTGCTTAACTTTAATAAAGAATGTCAAATTTTCACACTAACGAGTAAGTGGTACGGATTTACAGGCTCATCAGGGATGTGTACGTATTTCTTCTGTTTCATATTCTCACTACTGTTTTGAATTAAAAGACTGCTTATTTTCAAATATTCTGAGGGTATAAGAACATATCCTGAGCACTTAATATGCATTTTGTTAGGCTCAGCTCAGTATGCTTTTATGTGTTGTTAATCTATTCATTTTTTCATCATCTTTGAAATGTGTATTTTTGCCTTCTTAATTTTTATTACTTAAATTTTAGTTTTACTCTATGTAGTTGAAATTGTGCTCTATTCAGCTGCAGATATAACTATTATTTCAACATAATTTAAGCAATTCATTGTGTAACTATAGTTGCTGTCTTCCAGCATTAGATCAGACTGTTAGGAAAGGTCAGTATTTTCAGGGTTTTTTGTTGTTGTTGTTGTTGTTTTTGGGACAGAGTTTTCTCTTGTTGCCCAGGATGGAGTGCAGTGATATGATCTCGGCTCACCACAACCTACTCCTCCTGGGTTCAAGCGATTCTCCTGCCTCAGTCTAGTAGTTGAGATTACAGACGCCACACACCACCCCTGGCTTATTTTGTATTTTTAGCAGACACGGGGTTTCTCCGTGTTGGTCAGTCTGGTCTCGAACTCCCGCCCTCAGGTGATCCGCCTTCCTCGGCCTCCCAAAGTGCTGGAATTACAGGCATGAGCCACTATGCCTGGCTGGATTAGTTTTATGATCTATCTGTTGTGTTTCAGCAAGAAAGAAACAAAATAATAATTGACACTCCACAGGCCTATTTGGTTTTCAAAGCTGTTTCATAAGCCTGAATGATAAACTGGACTCACATTAGCTTTAGAAGACACAACACGATCATCTAAACTAAGGGCCTGAAAAGCAGCCTGTGATAGATACGTGACTCCTGTAACAACACACATCTGCTAGAAGTGGAAGGGTACGTGACAGCAAGATGCCTGCCAGGGCCACATACTGAACTGTCATGAGATGACACAGGGGTCCAAGCAGAATATATTCTTTTAAGGATATGCCAAAATGAAGCATGACTTCAGATAGGTGGAAAACCCTAGGAAACAATAAAAGACCAACCTACAACAAAGGTAGCTCTCAAAAATCACACAAATCAGAAGAAAGTGTGGCTTCACTAAATATTAGTAAGATTTGTAAAACTGAGGTCATTTGTTTGTTAGCAGAAGAAAGGTTTATTCATCTGTCTTTTCAAGCATGACTATGTACATTAAACATTTTCTGCTTTTTTTTTTAAATTTTCCTTTTTTATTTCAATTGGTTTTGGGGAACAGGTGGTGTCTGGTTACACGAGTAAGTTTTTTAGCGGTGATTTTGGAGATTTTGGTGCACATATCACCAGAGCAGTGTACACTGTACCCAATGTGTAGTCTTTTATCCCTTATCTCCCTCCTAAAACATTTTATGTTTTGAATATATAAAAATTGCTTTCACTTTTGAGATATTTTCCGTTTATTTATAAGGCATGTTTTCTTGCTGTTATGCAAAGTAGCATCTACTTAAATTTATTTTAGACAAAATTATTCAGTATTTCTGAAAATCATCCTGGAACACTGGTCTTTGAATACTTGTTAATGATTAATCTGGTCAGCGATAAGACTGTCTTCTTTACCTGGCAGTAACAGTTTATCTTTTCAGTAAATTCATTTTCTCTTTTGGAAAATTGACAAGGAGCACATTTACATCCCTTATGGTTAATGGCTGTTATCACTCCAGTTTTATAGATGATGGATTTTCTTCTAAATAACCTCAAGGGTGATCTTTATTGTCGGTGTTTCCTTTGCTGTCATCTCTTGAATTTGAATAGGGTTGATGGAATTATACCAGTGCAGCAATAAAATTTCCCCATGCTATTTTTAGCATGTCTAAGATTTTATCATATTATATATCGACATTATCAAAGAAATATATTATGTGATATTCTACCAAAATATTCATGAAAGCTATAGAAGTATACAAACCTACATAATAATAGCAACAATAAATCTTGTAAAGTTATTTTTCATAGTATTGAATGAAATAATGCTTTCAGTATTTAAAAATGACAAATAATGTATAAGTTACATTTACAGTGTTGTTCCTTAAATATTTTTTTCATTGAGTGGAAAATGAAAGCAGAGGAGAGTATCATCCAGTTAACTGTTTCAATCTTAATAAAAATGACTTGAGAAACCATAGAGATATGTCTATTTTTTATTACTTTGTCAATGTATTTTATTAATCAAACTTCTTGCATATCTACATTATGCATGACACAACATTATCTTTTTAATATTAATCTCTAAGGGTTCAGGTTGACAAATTTTTATTCATGGAAATCTCATGGTATAGTGTCTATGAATTTCCACATAAAAACATAAAACCATAGTACAATAAATGCAATGTTTCATCATAGAATATATGCAGATAAACGTTCCTGAATGTAATAATAATATTATTTAGAAATAACCTCAGAGTTTTGAGAGAGGTTTATTCTAAAATATTCTAGATTAAATATATTTTAAAGTGAATCCTGAATATTCTGTTTAAAATAATGTCACATTCTTTCCTGCGGTGTCCTGCTAGAGTGGTGGCATAGCCTTATTCACTGAATATCTTTAAAATTTAATCTCCAGTCTCTTCTGTGCCTGAAATGTAACAACCGTGACACACAATATGATCAGAGTTGGGTCCTTATGATAGTGGTATTGCTGACCTCAATTTGTTTTAGTCCTAATATTTTATGTTGGGATATGCATCTGGATTTTAGTCACATTTCAGTTTGTTGAGTGGGGAAATGCAGAAATTGATACGCAGTTTCAACTAACATTCTAAGTTATGAATTTTTAAAGCAAATTTAAGTTTTAACTAAAAGTCTATTTGTTTTCATATCACATTTTAATAATACTGAATTTTGTGTGCACGTTTCATAAATCCTAATTACTTTAGAAATATTATTATTTTAATTTGCGAATCAGGTTGTGAAAGCACAGGTTTAGAAATTACTCAAGCCAGAATGTAAGTCATTAGCTTTGACATACCTAGCCTTACAATATCTAGAAGTACAGCAAACAACACAACATGTTATTCACAGCATGAAGATCATAACACATGACACATAACACAAAATATTATTCACAGCATGAAGATCATATGAATTAACAAGCGATGTATGTACTATTATGAAGAATCATGGAATTTGAATATATGAAAAACATTAACTTTCAAGTTTTTGTATTACTGTGAAATAATATTTTAATATATAAGGATCCATAAATGAAAATACATTCAACTCTTCATAATGAAAACTTCTATTTTGTATGGATTAATACATGCATGTCACTCAAACATTTTACTGTGGAAGAACATGCATATAAATAAAATCAGTTTGTGATGACAAAATATTCAAAATGTAAGCTATTGTTTCACATGTTTCACATATCCAAAAATATGATTATGAATGATAAAGATAGTATTTCTCAGTCTAATACAATGTCACTTAGTCTTTCTTTATGAATGATATAATGATCTAATTTTAAATTAGGAATATACAGTAATCTGCTTTTTATCAGGGTTGATTGTGGGTTTAATTCCAATCATTTAACTTTCATAAGACCTAGTATATTTTTATAACCTATTTCAAGGAAGCACAAGCTACAATACACACAATTCTGAAAGAAGATTGGGAAGTCATTAAGCAGAATAATTCTTAATTATTTAAACACTGGGGGATGCCATTCAAGTCTCTACAAAACGTGTCCCTCAATTTGTAAAGGCCAAATGACTGCAGATGTGACAGAACTCAGCCTTTCAGATAGACAGGGAAGAATTACGTGGTAAAAAAAAAAAAAAAAAAAAAAGGTTCTGGTAGCGTTTGTTCCAAGACAGCAATCTCTAAAGTTGAGTTCACAAATCCTGACTTGTTTCAGGTCCCTGTGCTCCATTCCTCCACCTCTGGACCTAGGTGGGGATTTTCAGAGATCTTTAGTCCATTTCTTTAGTACCAACATTTTATATATAGTAACTATATACTATATATAATACTATATGTATATACTATACATATAACATACCTACATATAGATACTATATATACTATAATACTATACTATATATACTATAATACTATACTATGTATACTATATATAATACTATATATAGTAACTGATAGAATCCAGAAATTATGCCAGTTTGGTCAATATCTCCACTAGCCACTTTCTGTCATTTCTATTATTAAATGGAAATGAGAGGAGAAGAGGTAAAGTATGTATTCTTCTTTTATCTCCAATATTTTTATTCATATTTTTTTAAATTGACAAATTAAATTGTATGTATTTATTGTATGCATCATGGAGTATATACATTATAGAATGACTAAATCTAGCTAACTAATACATGCATGTAGGGTCAATGCATCTGACAGCAACAACTTAACCATATCCTGAGAATGATCCTATGTGGAAGACACCTGAATGTGTGTCCTGAGATAGGGAATTTGACAGTGGCCCACTCAGAGATTCGTTCTTTGTCTATGAGGAACATCTGAACCCCTGAACCCTCCCCTGGAACACAAGCTGTACAGGGGGATCAAGGCCTTGAATTTTGGGTTGAATGAGGATTTCCAGGTGGAGGTCGTTGGTGGGGGGCGGGGGTGCTAAGTAAAAATGCTGTATAAATTGTATGCTTTTTGCAAGCACCTGAGTTCTCTTGCCCAGCCAACCACCACTAGACATTTTCCCCTGTATATAAGTCCCTCAATAAAATCCCATGTCTCTTTGCTGCTATGAGTCTCTTCTTCGGTCCCTTGGACCTAGTGTCATCCCCACTGGAGTCGATGGGGCTTTGGCACAACAATACCTCACCTCACTTAGTTATCATTTTTTTTGTGTTGAGAACACTTTACATCCACTCTTAACATTTTTCGAGATGATGTATTGCTAACTACAGTTACCATGAATAGATTTCTTGAAATTGTATCTCCTGTCCAACTGAAATTTTGCATCATTTGGCCAACATCTTCCCACCACCACGTTCCCAGTTCCTGGTAACCACTATACTACTCTCTACTTCTATGAGATTAGCTTTTATAGATTCCATGAGTAAGATCATGTGATATTTATTTTTCTGTTCCTGCCTTATTTCACTTAACATAATGTCATTCAGATTTATCCATATTGTCTCAAATGACAGAATTTCCTTCTGTTTTATGACTGATAGTATGACATTCTGAATATATACTGCAATTGTTTTAATTATATTTGTATCAGAAAACCTAGTCATAGTTATTAAGTTGAGATATTCTAATTCGTGTTAGTTTGAAGAGAGTATAGAATTATTCTTCCTGGATCAGAAATGAAAAGTTATACTCCACAACTTTTTCCTATTTTGACATTTGTTTGTGTATTTGGAAATATATGTTAGATTCTGAAGGCATGCGATTTAATGTATTTTTATATGCGAATGGAAGGAGAAAAGAAGGCTATAAAAGGAGCATTAGTGTCTATCCCTGCATTTGTGTAATCTTTGGTGGCTTAACTTCACAATCTAACCTCAAAAGTCATGGCTATGCACAACTGTGTGTTTGTGTATGTGTTTGTGTGGTACTTTCATTTTTTTAGTCTGTGAAGTAATTAGCTTGTATTCTAGAAATTCTAGTCTCTTGTGTGCTAAAATTTTACAGATCTAATAAAGCTTTTTACAAGACTTCTGCCAAGTGCATATAAAATCTCTTGATATTTTGCTTATAGTGACAGTTCTTTTTGCTGCTAAATGGAACTCTGTAATGGACTCCTGTGTGTGTAGGTATGTTCATTTTATAAATTTCGTAATCATTACAAATAAAAGTTTAGTTTTACAAAGTGGTTTCAGCTATTTAGGAAAGTTTTGACATTCATTACAATGTTTTATCATTGAGTTTAGCGTATCTTTTCAGTTGGAAACTGAAAAAAGTATACAACAATGGTGTATTATTCTATGGAGGAATTCATTTTCTCTGTAAACAGATAAAGATCTAATTATCACAAAAATAGAAGAATGAACACTCCTACTATCGACTTAGGAGATCGGCTTTCCTAAGCCCTATCTTTTCTTTTTTAATTTGTAAGAGACACTTGCCTATTAGGTAATTGTCATTACATTGAGGGCTGAATAGATGCTAATACAAGCATGCAGCCAGCACAAGCAAGAAATATTTTATAATTTTGCATTTACTTTATAAAGTCACACTGCAACTCTTCTGCATTGATCTAAGATTTCCTTGAATAATCTGACGATCTGGCTCCACGGTTAATTGTCTACCTGTTATCATCAGAAAGTCATTGCTTTGGCCATCTAGCATTGTGATTGTTGCCTTTTGAATACTGAGTTGCTGACATTTATTTCCTCCTGGAAAGTAATTGCATTTATATTAGATTTTTTTTGACATATGGACAAAAATGGAACAAAACAGTAGGATAATGAGCATTCAATTCTAAGTTAATTGTGTCACTGTACGTAATTTGTATACATGAATTCTGCCATAGCATATAATTTGATCTGAGTTGAATGTCACTAAATCTAAACTATGTGTCTCCTAGAAAAATATCACCCTAATTTTATCCATTTATTCATTGTAAACATGCCAATTTCTGAAGGTCATTGGACAAATGTTTAGAAATAACACAGAATTGAAATAAGTTCAGGAGTAAAATTTTAAGTAATAGTGTAAAATAAAATATGTAAAACTGTTTCCTAGCATGGTTTCAGACGAGAACAAAGGTTAAATTTATCATTAAAATTAATATACAAACCCTTATACCAAAGCAAATGGGCTGTATATAAACACATTTGATCTAGAAGTGCACATTTGATCTCATCAGTTTCTTGCCCCTTTCAAAATTACCTACATCTCTTAAGAGAAATGGATTGCAATATATCATTTGTGTGTCCATAATATCCATAACATTTACCTGATGCAGTATTGTCAATTACATATTTTTATATATTCAAATAAATAACTCTGATCAAATTAAATCAAAATGCCTATACAAGATTGTTATTTTGTGCCAGCTTATCTCACAAGCTGCTTGATTATGTAAGAAGTATTACACATAAATATCAGTGAAAATCCCCTTCCTTGCTGATAATTTGTGAGGCACTGTGAAGTGGAGGAAGCACACAAAATGGGAACAACAAGACCTGGGCTTAAAACCCTGATGTTGCTCATACTATCTATTTCATCTTAGCTGGATTACTTAATCTTTCAGAACCTCAGCCTCCTTGTCAGAAAGTTGACATCAAGGTTGTTAGGTGAATTATAAATGTGTTAAGTATCTGGATTTGGTAAAGTGCTTAGTGCACTTCAAATTGCTTAAAATGCTTCTTACTATCATTATTACACGTAAAGAACATGAGGCAGTAGAGGATGTTAAAAACCACATTTTTCATAATTTAAATTTGCAAAAAATTGATTACATTAACCGTCCATTTTTAAATGTGATTACATTCACTCTATTTAAATAATAGATTAATTAATCCATACCTTTAATGAATAGATAACTGATATCGAGATAATGAGGTAAGATATCTTGGGAAATTTACCTACCTATAGTTCATTTCAGAAAGTTTCAAAATTGTAAAAAATATGATATTACAATATAGTCTTCACTTATTTATTATAATAAGAAATTACTTATTAAATACATATGCATTTATCTACTGCTAATATTTCAAGGAAATCTTTATAGGCTCTTTTCTCTTTAAATGTCAATCTATCATAGAGAATTAAACCAAGATGTTGAAAAAAAGGAATAAAGTAAATCATCTATTCAGATACGTGACAAAGACAGTATTTTATGTACAGATTTTTATTTCAGATCATATTATAGTAGAAATGTTTGCAAACATGATTTCCCATAGCTGCATCATTATATGAATATATGCATACAATTAAATAATTCTATGATATGTCACATTTAGTTTTGTGTGGTCACTTACTATAGCAGACAATGTCACAGTAGAAAATCTAGTATAAAATTGGTTGTATTTATCTCAGACTATTTCTTTAAGATAAATTATTAGAAAGGTTATCAGTATATTAAAGTGCATGAACAATTTAAAGCTTTTTACATGCAGGCAGATTCTCCATTAGAAAGCTGCAATCATTTTACACTAATACCAAGTGACTTGTTGATATAGCACATCTTAAACAATGTCATTCTTATTTTTTCTTATTTTGTTAAATAAGTTTTGCAATTTTAATGAGGTATTTTGTTGATATCTATCAGTTAAATTAAGTTGTATACATATTTTTTGTTATTTTGTGAATTTCATTTTCTTTTATCTTACCCAATTTTATATTTAACTATGGGAGCTCCTTATCAATAAAGATACAAACCTTATAAACCTTGTCATGCATGCTTCCCTTATCACCTATAATAAAACCAAATACAGGAAAATATGTGAAAGATAGATGATCATCAATTCATATTCATTATGAACCTAATGAAGTTTAAGATTTAGTGTTCCTCATTTACAAGACCCACTAAAGTCTTGAGACAAATCCTAGTAACATGTCATATGGTTATATAATTTTGAAAAATTTGCAAACAAAAGACATCTTTACTACTATAAGTTAAGATTGTTGATCCACTTATGTTTTCTCTTCGTATGTTCTATCATCAATTGGGGAAGAATCATAGAAGCTGTGGCATTTTTTGGATCTAGTCAAAAAAAGTTGCATTTGGGAATATATGTAATTTGACTTTATTCAGATATTTATTTTGTTCACTGTCTAAGCTCTTTATTATTATTTTTTGTTTCCATAATTGTATGCTTTTAAAAAATTCATGCCCAGATATAAAAATCTTGAACTCCATAAAACTTATGTCCATTCCATATGCTATTATTATATATGGTTGACAGAAGACCTAGAAGTTAACTTTCAACAGGAAGGAAGCTATGCCAAGGATACTATGCTAAGATATGAAGGTTACTCCTTTTAAAAGTTGGGACTGTAGACCTCCCAATGAGACATGCATATGATCTCAATCATCCAACTCCCAACCTTATCCACAATCAGTTAGGTCAGTTGAGTGAAGGTGAAAACGTATTATATATTCTTTCTCTGTTGAGGAGGAGGAAGAGGACGAGGAGGCAGAATAGGTGTATTCTCATTGTTCTACTGCTCTTTATGTGTTTTTGATCTCAAGGAAGACTCTAGTGTATCATAATACCAGTAACATTTCCCCTCCAACATTGCACACCCATTCTAAAGATCTTATCCTTACTTATCTAAGCTTATCTTATTTCCTAGAAAGACTAGAAAGAGCAGCCCTTCTTGCATACACAACAGTAAAAGCAGAAATTAGATTAGAGGGAAGGCTTACATTGGACACTGCATTCAGGTTTATTTTTTCTGATCATTTGACTCACCCTTTGTGACATATATAAGCTTGCTCACTTAGGAGAACAGTCCTATTCACTAGCAAACATGAAAACAATGATATGTCAAAGAGAAATATGAGCATTTCATAGAAATGTAAGAATAGGAACAAACATTAAATCTTTGAGTTAAAATAAATTTGGGGGAAAGGAATAATAGAAGAGAAAGGCCATTTTGCGGCAGATAATGTACGAATGGATGATCAGTTGATGCATCATGCAATTCTTAATGTCTTTTCATATTCTTTTCACGAAGCATACTTTTCAACTAAGAAAAAACAATGTATGAGAAAAGTGGCTATATTTATCATATATTTATCTCAAACACTAAGAAAGTAAAATGCATATGCATAATGAATAATATAAAGAAGCAGCAAGAATTGACATCTGATTTGAAAATAAGCAGAAAATATAGGTGATAAAAAATGAGAAAACATGATGTGCTATTCTCGAATTCATAGCATTGTCATTTATAATTTTGGTATAGTTCTATCTAATGTTCAGATGATCACCTCAGAAAGTTAATGTGTGTTAATGAGAATATTATTTATTTGACAGACACCATCAAAATTTTATAGCATTCTAATTTATTCAGGATATAAACATCTATACCAAATAATAGTAGTATATATTTTAAGACAACTGACACAAACCAAATATTTGATATTATAGCAGATATAAGGAGAGAAACCATTTACTAATTATTGTTCAATTACTTTTGCTGTAACTCCAAAGAAGAGCCACATAGGACAGATAACAATTCTTATTGGATGAGTAGTTTTCTCAAATGCAAATGTTTCCATTAGTGAACAATTAGTGAAGTGCACTACAGGATTTGTACAGAAGATAGCAAAGCTGGGGAGGATAACATACTTAACCTACAAATATTGCCTCTAGGAAAAATATCGTGAGATGCTATGAATAAGAAACTGCCACATATATACATAAAAATATCTCATATTGCAACAAAAGATCCTCCAAAATGTTCTAAGGATCTCTGTATTCTTTGTGAATATTCTTTAAGCATGGCAATCAATGAAGCTTCAGCATTAATATCTGTGTTATCAATATTTTATAATCTCAAACTTTACAATTCTTTCTGAAAACTGATGATTACTAAACATCAAATTGAAAATACTGTTGTCATAATTCATATAATATAGAATGTAAGCAAAGATTCAGTTTTGAAAGCAGCTTATCTAAAATCTATAATTTTTAGTCTAATTTCATCATTATGCTATTAATTAAATCAATGATGAAAGAAAAATAATATAGTAATGGAAATTCAATATATCTTTTGGCCCCTAAAGCAAGCAAATTACTAACATTTTGTCAAGAATATCAAATTGACAGCATTTGTTTTTAAATATATATATCCATATTATTGAGCAAATTACAAAATCTTTTGCCATTGATGATAACTTTCAATATAGAATATTAGAAAAACAATAAAGATGATTTTTGTCAAACTGCAAATATCATGACCAGCCCAACTGTGTTATACAATATAAGTTCAAAATCAGTGTATTTTAATTTTCAATACAAAAAATTAAATATAAAAACCTGGAAAGTATTTTGGCCTTTTTATTGCTTCATATGGCATATATCACTTAAAGAATAATTGGATATATGTGAACTTAAATCGAGTAAAAATGTAAAATGAAATGATATAAGCATACCATACTGATGAAATATTGCTTTATAAAAAATAAAACCTTAAGGTATTTTCTTAAACCTAACATAGTGCTTATAGACATATTATGAAATACTTTCAATAATAATATATTATACATGTTTGGAAATAAGTATGTAGTATTAGGATACCTTTTTCCTTGCAAAGAATAACTACCATAGTAGAATACAGGTTAAAACAATAGACAAAATTTATGTCATTATCTTTATTCTAATTATTTTCTCCAAAATGTACTGAGTCTCTTCGGTTTGTGATAATATCTTTGGTAGACCAACTGAAACACCCACTGAAATAAGCTGTAACAGGATAAAGTTCTTTAATAATGCATTCTTCTAAAGAAAGAAAGCAAAACTACAGAGAATTAATTTATTCTCTTGGCAATTGTGAAATCACAGTGTAACAAAAACAGAATAAGAGACCAAATGTATTAGTCTACCGCAATGAAATAAAGTAAAACAAAATGAAAAAAAAAAAAATAGTTAGACATGAACCTGTAATTGGAATCCTAATAACTTCATCTTTTAAATTCTCTCTACTACCATACATTAAACATATAATTTTAAGTTAACACTCACTTTATGAAATAGGTACAATTCTTCTTCTTTTCTGAGAAAAGCTTAACACTGGTGACTATGATCAGAAATAACATCTTTTATAATGATTTGTTTATAAACTTTATTATTACACTGCTTATTGAGAAAAAGTGATAGTTATGAATGTATTTACAGAAAAAAAAAAATTTAGACCTCAAATGAAATTTGAGGTTTCCTTAGCCACTGGGAACTGTAAGTTCATTAAATCTCTTTCTTTTGTAAATTGATCAGCCTTGGGTATGTCTTTATCAGCATCATGAAAACGGACGAATACAGAAACTGGTACCAATAGAGTGGGTGCTGCTGGAAATATACCCAAAAACGTGGAAGCAGTTTTTAACTGGGTAACAGGCAGAGGTTGGAACAGTTTGGAGGGCTCAGAAGAAGATAGGAAAATGTGGAAAAGTTTGGAACTCTTTAGAGACTTGTTGAATGGCTTTGACCAAAATGCTGATAATGATGTGGACAATAAAATCCAGGTTGAAGTGGTCACAGATGGAGATGAGGCACTTACATGTCATCCATGTAAGACATGACTTGCTCCTCCTGCCTTCTGCCATGATTGTAAGGCATCCCCAGCCATGTGGATCTGTAAGTTCATTAAACTTCTTTCTTTTGTAAAGTGCCCAGTCTCAGGTATGTCTTTATCAGCAGTGTGAAAACGGACTAATACAGTTATGTATTGATTGAAGAGATATGAAGACTTATAATTTCATAAATAGCTAAGTTGCTAGATCATTTTTGTTTTTCAAAATTGTCCCAGAGAATTGAAAGATGAGAGATTTTAAAGCCAGGGGGATATCATATAATATGTTATGGCGCCTCATATGTAAAAAATTAAATAATAGACCAACACATAAAATTTTACAAAATACTTTAATATTAATATTTTTATGATTTAAAACAAATGAATTATGGTATATTTAAAGAAGAAAGAAACAAGAGTTGCTTTTCCATATAATAATAAGAATATATGTGAATATATGTGTATTAAGAGTTGTACAATATATCTCCGCTACTCCAAAGTGGATTTCTGTTGTTGAAATTTTGGCTTTTTATTGTAATAAACATAAAAAATTACCACCAAAACACTCACTATAAAACATTCAAATCATCCTCTTTTATAAATGTATAAACTACGTTTGGGACCAAAACTGCTTTTAAATAAGCTCCTATTTTATTTTTTTCAACTGTTTGATTAAAATTTTACCTTGATATTTATTCATTGTGACAAATCTAAAATCACATGGACACATATGTATTTCAACACGAACTTTCATCTATAAAAAACAAAAACTCACCAATTAAATTCCTATCTCCAGAAATAATACTACACCTATATCTGAAAATTATTTTGTACTTTATCTTAGAGATCTTTCTTATCTATAAACTTTTAGTATATAAAATAATTATTTTGTCTATTTTTATATTAAAACTGGTATAAAAGAAAACTGGTTATCATATTAAACAATGATATAATAAACACTATTTTCATTTTTTTAAATTATAATTAATATTCCAGTGAATCACAATGTTTATCTTTATGGTCATCACCTTTATGATAAAATACTAGAATTGGAAATACTAGCTCAATGATTATGCACATTAAAAACTTGTTTATTTATAGGTTATTCTCCACCAAAAGAAAATATGAATGTTAATTCTCAATAACAAGATATGGCATTACCTATTTCACCATAAGCTTTGTTTTAAAAAATAAGCTTAGTCAGTTGCATCTCATTTCTATGTTAATTTCCATGTTTCTGATTAATAGTGTTTTGAATATTATATTTTTATTTTTTAAAGTTAAGTGTGTTTCATCTGGCTGCCTCTCTTAACCATTAACAAAGACTGAAATAAATGAAGTTTATGTTGTTAAGCATGAAAAGAATCTTTTTAATGAGAAAGAGAAAAAGGGGACAAAATGACTCAATTGTTTTTGGTAAAATTATGTGAATCAATGCAAGCCGCTCAGAAGGGCACTAAGTTAACCCAGAACCAACATGTCTTGAATGTAGATAACATGTGGGTAATTAATTCAATATAGATAGATAACTTCTATGAGTCCTAAAAGAGGCCTTCAACTAATAAATGTATAAACAGATTTGATAGGCTTATTTTTCCTCCAGTTAAGGGCATTGTAAGGCATAGCAACCATAAGAGAAGGAGAAAATATTAGGTCTGCTCATTAATGAGGAGTGTAGAGAAGCTGCATTCTATAATATAATCGTATGTAACCTAGCTTCAGTTGTAAAGTGAGCATCCACATTATAAAGGTGGTAAAGCACACATTAAATTCACTGGATTAAGGCATGCCCATTTAGAGGATGGCTAGCAGACCGATGGTAATACATACTCAAATTATAGAAGCACTTGAGAAATATATCTCCTCACAGTAAAAATTTAAATTACTTTTGTGTTTTACAAAATGTTAGCAATTATTTGAAATTTATCTTATTTTTCAACTTGCTTAGGAGGCAGATAATGTGATATTTTCACATGATAAGTAATTATCTTTCCCAGTTTATTTGGAAATCAATACTTATAATAGGAATTACTATAGCCTCATTAACCTCAAATTTAGGAATGTCATTTTATGTCCATTTTTCTGACCATATGAGGTTCATATTAAAATGTTTGAAATTTATTCTTTAAGTTACACTCAATACATGCATTAGGTAGGTACAATTCTTATCCTCTTTTGAGAACAATTTAATTTACCTTAGTTACTTTGATACTAGCACTGATAAATATGAGCAGAAGTAAAATTCTTTATATGATTTGTTTATGATATATTATTAGACTGCTTATTGAGAAAAAATATGATGAAAGTGTTTATAGAATAAAATTTATAACTCAAATTTTGTTTCTAACAAAAATGGTATATATTGATTAAAGAGATAGAAGGCTTATAATTTGATAAATAAACAAATGAATACATCGTTTTCATTTTTAAAAAATTGTTTTAGAGAATTGAAAGAAAAGAGATTTTAAAACCTGGAAGAGATAAATATATTATGTTATGCCCTTATATGTAAAAAAAAATTACATGATATGCCAAACACAAACATTTTCACAAAGTAATTTAATGTTAATATTTTTATGACTAAGAGCAAATTATTATTTCTACATCATCATAAGGCAGCTGAGGCATAAATTTATTTTTAAATTAAAAATTTAAAGTAATCTTATTTGTTCTCATCAAGAAACAGTCAGGAAAGTTTATCTTCAGTTACCCTAAATGATAATCTATAATCCTGTTCCCAAATCTTGTTTGTGTGTATGAAAACCACCTAGAATTTCTCTCACTTTACAAATGACACTTATTTAGATAGTGTACGGCAACCATAATTTATATTTTTAAAGATACAACAGAATTGACTCAAATTCACAAGACAATAACTGCTTTTTGTATGCATCCAGTATAAACACATCTTGGATTTTTCTGAATGGAATGACCAGTTTTGTGAAACCCTTGAAGATCAGGACCTATTTTGATATAGTTTGCCCTGAAAACTTTTAATGAGATAGTATTGCTTGAATTATTACTCTTTTAATGAATACATTTTTTGAAGAATTATGGGGAAAAAAATTTACACACTTAAACCAACAAACACTTAAATCACACCAGAACAGAAAACTCCAGAGACTTCAGGGGCACTTGCTTCAGGAGGTTGATGAGTCATGAATATGTTTGCTTGTTTTAGTTTAAACAATAGCTTGAAGTAAACAATACATTTAAAGTTTTGAAAATATTGCACTACCTATGTTTTACAATTACTTAGTTGAAAAAAGCCAATTAAATCAATTAAAAAACATTACATTGTGGTTTTTACTATAAAGATTCATTATGCTTTTATTTTATAGCAAGCTCTGCACTTGCACGTTATGGAAGAAAAAGCACTCCCGAGAAGGTACAAGGTATCTAGAGGAAATTTAATAAAACATTCTTCAATGGATTAATATTTAATCTGTTGTAACTACATGAAAAATGCAAAACTATTTTAAAGTGTGTAGTGAATTATCTGTCTTTTTCTACCTCCTGAGCTCCAGATTCCAATAACCTTCTCCAGAGGAAATAACACCACGTTTTCTGTGCACCTTTCCACCTGCCAACATATTTGTCTCTTCATCTTGGTTTTACTCAGGCTGACATACTATTCAAATTGTTCTGTGTTCCCAATAACAGAAGTAGTAATTTTTTTCTGTAGTTTTTCTTCTTGATGTATATATGCATGTGAGTGCACGTGTACTTATGTGTGTGCTTTTCTGACTTTTGGAAGACTATTTCAAATTATTATAGTGACGGCAGTGGCAGCCCTTCTGGAGTGGCTGCTGTGAAGATGCCAGCTACAGCAGGGGAGGTGCAGCCTGGGCTGCACACTCCACAGAGTTGGCAGGAGCCAGGAACAGGAGAGAGCTCCACCCCCTTCAGAGTTGGTGGGGTGGGAACCCGGCCTTCGTAGGTGCAGCTGCAGCTGTCCACTTGCAGCTCTAGACCCAGACACCCCTGCACTCTCCAGGGCCAAGGAAGTTCTCCTGTCCCCACAGACTTAGAAGTGCCTGCTTCTGCTGGCTGGCACTCTCATTTTTGGACCAAAGTTGAGGTCAAGCCTGGGTGCTGTCACAACTCAACTGGGTTTCCAAATGCTTGGAGTGGTGCTGACACACCAGCCCCCTGCTGCCTCAGCCCCTTCCAGATGTTGGGCTCCAAGGAGCACAGGAGGGAGATCAAGGTGGGACTGAAGGAAGCTTGGCACAGACTTACAGGCAACCTTGGCACAAACAGTCATGGTCGACATGATTGATGTGGCAGGAGGCATACAGGCTCCTGGGTAGAAAGGGGCAGGTCTCCCCTGAAGCCCCACCTTCTAGCCAGGGATGGCCTAAACTGTGAAGGCCAGGCTGTCAGTTCCAGGTGAAGACTTTGGACTTGAATGAGAACTTATTAAGCTTTGTCTGGACCCACTCACGCCTTCCCATGGACGAATCAGCACACACTTCTTCCCTTCTGAGCCCATGAAAATCCCCAGACTCAGGCAGACTCAAACAGATGCCAGGACAACGTGCTTGCAGATAGGACCTACCCATACACGTTTCCTCTCCACTGAGAGCTGCACAGACGTCTGGATGATCTGCCTGTGAAAAGGAGCTACCCACTTCAGGTCTCCTGGGAGCAGTTCTGTCATTCAGTGAAGCTATTCTCTGCCTTACTTACCCTCCAGTTGTCCACATACCTCATTCTTCGTGGATGCAGAGCAAGAACTTGGGACCTGCCAAATTGCAAGACTGAAAAAGCTGTAACACAAACAGGGCTGAAACATGCCCACCTGCTCGCCATGTTGTGGTGATGAGAAGGAGAGAAGGGCTGTGGCTCTTTGAGGAACCCAGACCTAGAGGCTCCCTGAGCCAAGGCTACGACATCCCCTTTGGGGCTCTGTGATTCCCGGTGTCTCCAAGCTTCCAGGCACAATGGTGTTCCCCTTGGCCAGACATGGGTGTCCGCAGCAGAAGCTGCGTGCAGTACATCTAGTTCAGTCAAAGCCTTGCACAGAGCCAGCACCAGTGCCAGCACCTGGAGTTGCCTGCCCTGCTGCAACAGCCAGACTGCCTGGCTGTGCACAGTGGCCAGACCCCCATGCTCTCTCACCACACACCCCTTACCACTCCATTCCTGGCTTGCCCTTGGCAAGTGTGGGATCTGGGCTGGTAGGGAAAGCTGAGCACATCCTGCCAGGCTGAGTGGGCAGAACAAACCCAGCAGGTGCGTGCAATACTCAGGCAGAAGGCACTGCCAGTCACAGAGGTTTCTGGCTGATGAAGCATCACCCTAAGGACCCTATGACAATAGTAGTTACCTTCACAATACTTTTTTATGTTAAAACCCACATACTAATAGGAATGCTCACAGAATTGCATATTCTGACCTATGTTATTATATTATTATTTCAACAACATCATAATCTGATACAAATCTGTAACAATTATTATTTGGTAGTTTAAATCTTAGGTCTCTGTCTTAAGGATTCAAAACATACTGTCAGGTTATTTTTTATCACAACCTCATTACTTTTCTACCACTAGGCTAAAACTTCAATCTCTATGATCTTTTTATTAGTGATACTTTCTTAGAGTTTATGTATATTTGAAAGTATGTTTCACTTTATAAGTGAATATAAGTTTAATAGAATATAAGCTTATCGGATCATACCAAAGATTCCTGAGGACTTGATAGATATTATTTCATTTTCTTCTTACTTTTAATCTTGTTTTGAAGAAGGCTGAGATTATTCCAATATTTTCCTATTAACAATGACATTTTATTCTTTATTGCCTTTTTTCTATGTACAAATGCTGCCCAGTTAATTTACCAGCTTATGTCTCAGTATTGACCAATTCATATGCATTTTTATTAAAATATCTTAAGACATGATGTGTTCTTTTTTATCTCAAAATTCGTCTTGTTTACTCAGAAAATATCTAGCAAAATATATTTCAAGTATTTTTATTCTGTTTATTCATTTATTTTCAGTAACACTATTACCTATCTAATGCATTTATTTGAACAGTTCCCTGTATCTATACTTTACTGATAGATATTTTTAAATTCTTTTAACTTTTTAGTTTTACTTTGCTCACTTTTCTCAAGGCTTGCTTTTAATTCCTGGCAATAATAATTTGTCAACAGTGTCCCTTCTCTGTTATTTGTTCTAATAACAGCTTTATTTCTATGAATGGTCTTATTTTTCTTCTACACATTTTTTCAATCCTCAAATTTTCGTTTATTTTCTTTTTATAACTTTTCATCTTTACTGCTTTTTTATTATTTTTACTTCTTTTGCTCTTGATTCCAGTATTCCAATTTTATTCACTTAGATCCGTGGAAATTTTATTCTTTTTCACGTTTTAAAAAATCTCTTTAGCAATGATTTTGTTTCTATACGCTTCATATTTTATTCCTTTGAAGTGTTTCTGTCAATTTTTTGGTCTTCTAATTCCTTTAATAAAATTAATATTTACAATTGGAAGTAGGGATTTTTTCTTGGATGTGCTCCAGGTGGAAGGAGAGAATGGTGGAATTGACAGGGGAATTCTCAGGATTTTTTCAAAGTTTCACAGACTCACTCCATATATAACTCCCTATAATGTTTGCAAGAGTTTTGCAAGTGAGAGTAACTTATTTCAGTGGGGGAGTCACCTTTTACTTTGCGTAACTTGACAGATATCTGAGGCTGGGTAACTGGCACCTGCTGAAAATGCTCTTTGCAAAGACAAGGCTTCTGCAAAGTTTCTTGTTTGTTTCATGTTATCCTGCCATTACGTGAGGTTAACAGGTTATGAGAGGCTTCCACAGCTAACTCATGTCCTAAACAAGGGATCACTGACTCTGTTCTTCAGGATATGCCCGTTAAGTCAGAAGTTCCGATGTTTTGCTGATGCTACCTATGATCTATTACTTCTAGGTTATTGTTTCACTTTGGTCAGTTTTCTCTACTTCTATCACAATTTCATCATGTTAGATTTCATTTGGTTTTTCATTTATAGGTATTTTCTGATTTCATTGAATAAAAATTCTTTTTCCTAAATTTCTTGTGTTTGGTGTCAGAGAAGAGAAGGAGATGGATTTTGAGCTGGAACACATAGAAATATAGGGACACTTTTGGGGATAATGGGACTAGATCAGGTTTGTCATAAAACAGAACAAAAACAACAAAGTTATTTTGGAGAAAGCCAGTCTATTAATTTCATTGGAAAAGAATATTTTACAGTTACATCAGTCTAAGATTGATGGTATAGTGAGGAAGGGTTAAAAAGAAGTGAGGTGCCTTGAAGTTAAAGCAGTTAATGTTAAACTTAAGGAGTTAAGTTTAAAGGAGTTAATGGACTTGATGTTAAAAAGTAGATTAAAGCATAAATAGAAGTATGTTGAAGTTTAATCCCTTTACTGGGGTCTCAGAATATTTTAGTTAAGACGGAGTGTAAACTGAAACAAGTTAGTTTTTAAACTATGGAGTATTTGAAGAAAAGATGGGATAATAAGCAAGTCATTAGTTAGAAAATAAAGATCTGATAGCTTACATAGGAAGCAAAGTATCCAATATGCAAATGACCATTTTGTTTTCAGTGTTATTAAAACTTTTGCTAATTCAAGGTTTCTTTATAGAAAATAAAAGATGACAAATTGGATAAGCGTACAAAACCATATTTTTAATTCCAAGTGATCTCTCTACTTAGATTTTTTAATTTTAAAAGAATTGCAGACTTATTCTAATTGCTATACTTAACCCAACCTATGAAGATACCTGGTGACAGATTCCAAATGAAAAAAAAAAAAAAAGAACAATTTAAATGTCTATCTAATTATTACACTGAATTCCTTAACTTCATCTCCATAAATGATATGCCACTAGATTCCTAAATATGGCATAGCTAGACATTTTTATACTCCCAACATAGTTTTCATTTTTGTGCTTTATTAAGTGCAAATTAAATAGCTTTTTGGTTATATGAAATTCAATTGAATGTTGATATCTACTGTGGTATTTTAACATTATATACATCTAGATGAGTCACCTTGGAAATAAACTCTCCACAAAATAAAACTCTTTTTAAAACTTTTCATGGGTACTTCTATGAAACCAGAAGCATAGGTATCTGAGCTTGGTTAGCCTAGAGTGCCTATTTAGTGTTTATGAAAGTTTCATGTATAGTGTTCATCGAAATGTCATAATCCATGAGTCAGAGCAATTTGGGTTAAATATCCAACTTGGCCATTTGCTATTCGGGTGACATTGAAATAGTTGGTTAACCCCCTTGGAACTTAACAACTAACATCAATAGATCTTATCAACTAATCTTTACCAATTTAATTACTTTTTGGTTTAACACAGTTTTACGGCATTATTCAGGTATAATTCATATTCAAAAAAATTTACATAACATCTATGAAGTGAGTTGGACATATTCATATACTTGTGTTATCATCACCATGATCAAGGTAATAAATATATTCAACACTTCTAAAAGTTTTCTTGTGACCTTTTGCTTTCGTTTTGTATGTGATAATAATACTTAATAATAAATCTGTCCTCTCAACAAAATTGTAAGTGTGCAACACAGTATTGTTACCCATAGATACTAGGTTGCACAGAGGATATTTGGAAGTTCTTCATCTTGTATAACTCTAACTTTTTACCCATTGAACGACATTCAGGGGATGGTGGGGATGGGGAAATGGAAAGTTGCTCAATGGGTTTACCACATTTTCTGAACATTTACTCTATTTTAGCCAAAACTCTAAGTTCTAAGGCTATAGCTATGAAAACAAACACTATAGCTAAGAGTTCTGCTTTCATAACTTACATGTCAGGTAGAAGGGAATAGCTGTAAAGTAGTCAAATAAATAATATTATTTTCAAAGAATGGTAAGTGATAGAAAGTGGGAAATAGTGACTAAGATTGGAGAGCTTAATTTATTCTTTGTGGTTAAGAACTCTATGATGAATTGCATGTGAGCTGAGACTTGAAGGATAATTAGAGTGAACCATTTAAAAATCTTCAAGAAGACACTAATACACCAATATCCAGAAAAACAAAGTCATTCAGGGATAGTGAGGATGATGCAAAATGAGTGATAGCAAGGAATATTAAATTATGATATAATAGACTTTAATAAGATAGGTATAGCTGGAGGAATAATCAATGTGGGAAAGTTTGGATTAAGATGAGGCTTGAGAAGATGCCATGGGCCAGACCGTGTAGAGTGGCATATTAGAAAACAGTAATGATTTGAGATTTTATTTTGATTGCAATAGAAATGCTTTTTTGTTTTAATAAGATTAGTCTAGTTCTTATAGGGAGAGAAAAGAATGGAAACAAAATCATTTGTATATATTTTCACATTCAATAATGTTGACTCCTCATATGATAATTTATAAAAACTACTTGGCATTTGCAGACTTGCCCAACTCTATCTTCCTTATCCCTAGTCCATCCATCTTGGGTGCCAACTTTAAAAAGTGATAAGGCTTTGTGAAGAAGAAATCAAAGAATAAAAACATATATCAGTCAACTATGACTACATAAAAAAGAAACTAATTTGAATATTTTAATAACATGTATATCTCACATGTCTATAGATAGGCTGGAGAGGTCCCACTGGTTCATTCTGTTGGGTGTCTCTAAGGGACATGTTACCACTGGGTCAGCTGCATAAATCGTTAATACACCTTGGACCAGTGGGCTAGGAAAGACATGTACTACATAGGGCAATGGCATACATGCAAGAGCCTGCAGAAGCATGTGAGGCCAGCTTTAATCTTTACTCAAAATTAATGCTTTTACTTTCACAGATATTCTATGGACAAGAGAAATTCACATAGCCAAGTTCAAAGTGAAAAGTCAAGGGAATACATTCTGCCTTTTTAAAAAGGAGGAAATGCAGTGTTACATGGCAGAAAGAATGGATACAAAGAGAAGAGAATTCTGGACAATGACTTAATCTACAAGAAAAAGAACAGCTCTATTTTCCAGGGACATAAAAATCAGTTTTAAAAATCTTGGTAAGCCCTGTCATAATCCTCAGTTCAAACTTTATGCATACAATATTGTTTGCTATCACATATTCAAGCTTGAGTCAAGAAATCTGTGTTCACGTTATACTTCTCAGAAAATTTGTACTCCACATTTGCTGATTAAAACAGTTTTACGACTCTATTTGTAATTAAACACAGGCAGAAATTTTCATTTCACAGTTTAAACTTAAAATAATAAACTTTCTCTAGTTTCCTGCACTGATATTGACCATGCCATTTCACACTTGTTTGTCATTTCCTCTATTAAAAATTCTCTTCCAAATACTAGATATTCAATACACATCATGTATTAAAGTACTAAAAAGATAACATAAGGAACAGAGTATTATTTTATATAATAAATAGGAGTAAATGAAAACAGCATTGATTTGTGCAGAATCTACATTACCAACTTTGATATTCTCAGAAATATTTGAAACACATTGTTGTAAAACAAGGATATATTACTTTAAGTTTCTTCTGTGAAAAATAATTGAATTAGGATTGAACTCTTATCAAACATGATATAAAATATAATTTAAATCTTTGAAATAAATAAAGCCATGCAAAAACATGTAATTTGCTAATTATAAGAAAAAATATTGTTACCAGAGGAGGGCCTTGACTACCAGTCATCCGGGTTCTTAGCATGTCAAACAAAGAATTGGACAAAACGCACAAACAAAGCAACAAAAGAAAACACATAGATTTATTGAAGTGAAAGTACACTCCAGAGAGTGGGAGCAGGCTCAAGAGCCCCAGTTGCAAAATCTCCTGGGGTTTAAGTACCCTTTAGAGGTTTTGTATTGATTATACTCTATGTAAATGAACACTTGGCCTGTGACCAATCAGAGGCTGAAGTGCATACTTGGCTCATGACCAATCAGAGGCTAAAGCAAAATAACACCCTATGCAAATATGATATGAAGGCTCCCTGTCTCCAGACCCTATTGTCCTGCCTTATTGTGATGTAAAAGACCCAAATCAGATGGATTACAATATAGAGCAACTTAAAAAACAAGAGATGACAATGACTTGTGGATGCCACAAATTGTTCTACCACAATCATTATAACAGGCTTATTCTTATCTATTTTTGTTTGAATTTATGGTATTTATTATTAATACAAAAGGGTAAGTTATTAAACTTATTAAAATATATTTAAATACTCTGTCATCTGGAAGGGTATTTAAATAAAGTATAACTCCATCTATAGGTAAAATACATACAAAGCATTTTAGAATATCAAGATATCCTAGTGAAATACTTTATTCATTATATTGCTATCAAAGAAATAAAAATGAAGAAAAAAGATATGACTATTCTGATATGAAGGTCTAAAGTTAGCCTGAGTTGGTTTGTTGAAATCAACAATGTACTAATATGGAATTGTTTCCTAGACAAGCTGTGTAGTGTATTGATTAATAATACTTTATTTTTGTAACCATGGGCCCAAGGCAAACCTTAGGGCAGTTTGTATTAACTTGTTGGCATTTTTTAATGGGTAATATTGACATGCATAATTTGAACCTAGTTTTAGTGAAAACACTAGAGAGCTCTGTCATTGGGGCTGTTCATGTAGCAAGAAAGCGAAAAGGAAAGGCAGAATATGAGAAGTCCTGGCTGAGGGTCATAATGGGCCTCCTAGTTCCAAAGTGTTCCATGCATATATCCTTGGTGCCTGATTTGAGAGAGAAGGGTGTGCCATTTATGTTATGGCCCCATAGAGGAAGGACAACAGAGACCTGTGTCTAGTCATTTTTGATCCTTTGTTGTGAGGCAGCATTTGGCTATGAGGTATATCTTTATTCTGATGTTATTGTTGACTTGTATCCTTTTTCTGCAATAAACTGTAGCTTCAGAAGTATCGTTACTTGAAGTTCAGTTAGTCTTTTTAAGAATCAAATCTGTTTGAATGTCATCCTATGGCAATTATAAATGTCGTTACTATAAAAAAAAAATTAACTTGTAGTCGGGCACAGTGACTCACGCCTTTAATCCCAGCACTTTGGGAGGCCAAGGCATGTGGATCATGAGGTCAGGAGTTCGAGACCAGCCTGGCCAATATGGTGAAACCCCGTCTCTACTAAAAAATACACAAAAATTATCTGGGCATGGTAGTGTGTGCCTGTAGTTCCAGCTACTCAGGAGGCTGAGGCAGGAGAATCTCTTGAACTTGGGAGGCAGAGGTTGCAGTGAGCCGAGATGACACCACTGGGCGACGGAGTGAGACTCCATCTCAAAAGGAGAAAGGAAAGAATGAAGGAAGGAAGGAAGGAAGGAGGGAAGGAAGGAAGGAAGGAAGGAAGGAGGGAAGGAAGGAAGGAAGGAAGGAAGGAAGGAAGGAAGGAAGGAGGGAAGGAAGGAAGGAAGGAAGGGAAAGGAAGGGAGGGAGGGAGGGAGGGAGGAAGATTAACTTGCTTAGTGAAGGCAAGCAGGAAAATTCCCTTAGTGATAAGTTTAGAGGGGTTACATTTTAAGCAAGTATTTATTTTGTCCCACATTGATGGTGCTAAACTGTATTCCACATCATGGGCCAGAATGCTGAATATACTTAGAGGAACTCTGGACAAATTTCTTAGCCACTAAAAGTATAGCAAAACTAAAATTATACCAAAGACTTAATAATGCTTTGTTAAATAATGATATATTAATAAACAGTTAAAATCAATTCACCTCTTCAAATACTTATTGCTACTCTCATGGTACGTGAGAAAAATTGTCATGTCATTTTGTTTCATACATTTAAATTTTATTGTTTTATAATTTGAAATAAACTCATTGTCCTTTTTTATTGCCCAAAGTATTTTTTTAAAATTATATAGATGCATTAATGGACAATCCTCACCATTTCTCCTCTACTTCTATCTGTCAGACATTTATATTTCCCAAATAGTTCTAAAGTTAAAATTATATGAATGCATATGAGATCTGCATAATTTGGGGAATGTACTCAGTTTAGTTTTTGTTTCACTGTTCTATATTTTTGAGAATTATTTTCAAAAAGCATCATTAAAATTATTATCTGTGAAATCTAAATCAGTTAGCATAGACATTTGATGATGGCGATTAGAATGCAAGCACTAAACAATCCAAAAATCATATCCCACTTATTGTACTTCTATTGTACCAATATCATTTGATAATCAAGACTGAGATATTCTAAATTAAAATAATTAGCATTAATTCACACACCCTCAAATAGCCCTTTAAGGGATGCGTTCTATAAGGGACACATGATGTTTTTCTGCTTTCTCATTTTACCAGCAATGTATCTTCCATCAAAAATGAAAAATATAAAAAAACTCACTGCTTTAAAAACAGACCATTTCCTTCCATTTACATGATAGAACCAAGCAATTGTAAATATAAGAGAATATGCAGTTTTCAGAGAAAAAATATATAAAGAAATATCAGGAGATTAAATTTCTATTTCCCGCTTCAGTTGTTTGCTAGGGTTGTTAATGACAATGAGTTTCAAATGTGGTACTATGGAAGTGATTGCACTACATTTTAAAATAAGCATATATGTACTTTCCTTAAATGTTATATTTGAAGTGTGAATTCATATATTTTTATGGAGGTTAAGAGCTAAACCTTTTTTAAGGGCTGTGAACACACATAATAGCATGGTTATTCAAATATTTTCCTTGATCCAAAATTTATGATTCTAAAAATGTGTGTTTTGTACCAACCTGTTTTGTCTTGATGAAATAAATTCCATACATAAAGACCATTCTACATAGTTAATTACCTCTTCTAACTAATTTATAACCGTAAGTTCTATCATTCTTTGCTGCTTCTGGTTCTGTTTAATTTGACATTACCTGAATTAGAAAAACCCTAGGCAAAGGCTCTGGATCTATTTTAAACTTAACTTTATCCTAACACAGGGCCAAGGGTGTGAAATTCCAGGTGTAATATTCTGCATTTTACTTTTCACCCCTAAAGCCATTAATCTGTAAACTCGTCTACATCTCAATCTCCTCTATTAGACTAAAAAAAAAAAAAAAAAAAAAAAAAAATGGAGTTGCTTGTCCCTCCATCTTCTAACCTTTTATTTTCTCACTCTGTATTGCTACTGTTGTTAGTATCACCCACATTCACAACTTTAATTCTACTCTATATGTAGGTAACTCTCAAATTCATAAATTTGTCCTTGGGTGTTGGAGTTTCAGGCACATATGCTGCACTTCCTAATTGTTCTCTACTTTTAAGTGTCTCAAAATTTACTCAAATTCATGTCCAAAATCAAAACCAAAACCAAACCTATGATCTTTTCTTCATTCAAACCAAGAAATTCTTACGTATTATTTCACTACATCCTATAGAAGTGTTTACCTTTTTATGTAGACTCCTAAATTGTAATAATACTTAATGTTTGGTATTTGATATGTGTCATTTCTATGAAAGTATAAACTTCATAGCACAAGAAGCGTATCAACGTCTGGTCAGTATAATATTCCCTTTGTTTCGAATATGATATGCACTTGAAAATATTTGTTGACTGTTGAATAAAGTGATTCTTAAATACATACTTGACAAAGGGAAGATTGGAAAACAGTCCAAAGTTTTTGTGACACATATGTCTCACAAAAAACGAATTCTAATTATTTTTAGGTAATAAGTAAAACAATGTTACCTAAAAAAAAAAAATTAACCTTTTATCAAATAAATAATTCCACAATATAAATATTCCATATATATATATATATATATCAATAGATATATATATAGATACAGATAAATGATACATATATACAAATGATTATATATATATAGATATATCTACAAATGATAAATGATGACAAATGAAAGATAATGGAAAGACAGATACAAACATACAAACACAAATTATTTTTGCAAGAAGAGTCTGGAGATATGGCAAATTTAGGAAAACATAAGAACTTCTGTGGCTTAGAAAACACATTGAGAATTTTAACACTGCTTCTGTATTTTTTGTCTTTTTAAGTCTTATTTATCAAAAAAAATTTAAAAAGGACATGATAATTTCAAATGCATGGCTTAGGATGAATGATGCAATGTGTGATTGATCCCTGATAGTTCAGGTTTCAGCTCCAATCTGGACATATATTTATCAAAGCAGAGAGCAAATAATCTTTGGTAAGGACATGTTGGTGTCTTTTAAAGAGATGAAAAGACAATCTAAATCAATAGGCCACTAGAGCTCTAAAGAGTTTAATTCCCTCATGTGATTAAACTCTTTATCCCTAAAGACTTCCTTGGTTTTAACATGGAATAAGATTCAACATTTGTTTTACACACACACACACACACACACACACACCTGTTTTTACATATATAACAAATTTTACATTATACATTTAAATACATAAACAAAAGCACAGTTTTAAAACCTCTATTTATTAAGCAGCAGGCTGCACATTTAACTTCTCTAAGAAGAAATCCTTTAGATATTTAAGAATTTAGTTCAGTAAAATGGGGAACATATTTAGAAATGCAAGGAAGTTTTGTTGCATTATTGTAACAAAATGCCAATTTTGTTTGAAAAACATAGCACTTTGGTTTAGTATTGACATTTGACATATTCTGTTAATTTTCTTCTAATACATAGTGGGAAAAAAGAACCACACAAGATAATTAAAAAATGACATAATAATGCTAATATACATATATGGCTAATTTTCTTCTGTTTATCACTTACCAATGTATTTAATGAAACTGAATTCACAGAAAATCTTAGAGAACTTAATAATTCATTTTTTAAAAGTTGCTGCTCCTTTAAAACACTACTGAAAAACACTGCTTTAGGGTGAAATTATGTAGTATTGTCATCGTACATTCTTTGGAATATTCCCAATTTGATTCTATACCTAGGGTCACCATTTCCATTCCTCTGAACTGGAAATTATTTTACTACAGATTTATGTAAAATATATTAGTCTCTTAGACATATACATGTGTACTACATTATGGCTATGGTTTAATATTATGTCAGCCTCTCTAATAGGTTTCCGGTGTTTTTGTTTTTGTGTTTAAATAATACTAGAGAAGAGTTGACTCAGGTCAATTCTCATTGTATCATGGTATTTGCATATCATATAGTTTTTCTAGGCTTAGAAGAAAATATTTATTATAATGCAGAAATTCCCTATTTTATTAATTTATTCTCACTGAATATGTATTTCAAAGTAAATTATATGCTAAGATAATGTCTGAATTGCTAATTCACTGTTTTTGATGTGACTTGCCTTTATGAATTCTAACATTTTAAAAATAAACTGTCACCTTGGCAAAATCATTGAGATATTAGTACCTTAAAAGATTTTCAATTTTATTGCAGATATTTAAACAACTTAAAATAGTAAATTTTTAAATATATAATCCAGCACTTTAGAATCATGTGTTCCTATAACATCAAAATACTGATCACAAATAATTCTCATTCACTGATTCAATCCTATCTTCAAAGGTAATGCTTTAAATCAAGCTTGATGATAAATGTAAACCCTGAAAATGATAAAATTAAATCTTAATAATGATTATATGTCTAATTCAAAAATAGCTACTGAGTTCTTATGTGGGAGTCAATGTGCTAAATGCACAGATAAGTATTCTATCTTCAAAAAGTTTATAATTTAATAAATCAGGAATGACATGGGGTGGTATGAATAAGATTCATTTTGAGTCATGAAGTTGGCTGGGCTTCTGGGTTAGGTGGTGACTTGGAGAACTTTTCTGTCTAGCTAAAGGATTGTAAACACATCAATCAGAACTCTGTGTCTAGCTAAAAGTTTGTAAAGGCACCAATCAGCAATCTGTAAAAATGCACCAATCAGTGCTCTGTGTCTAGCTACAGGTTTGTAAATGCACCAATCAACACTCTGTAAAAACAGACCAATCAGCACTCTGCAAAATGGACCAATCAGTGCTCTGTAAAATGGACCAATCAGCAGGATGTGGGTGGGGTCAAATACAGGAATAAAAGCTGGCCACCTGGGCCAGCAGCAGCAACCTGCTTGGGTCCTCCTCCACCCTGTGGGAGGTATGTTCTTTCAGTTTTCACAACAGATCTTGCTACTGCCGCTCTTTGGTTCCATGCTACCTTTATGAGCTGTAACACTCATGGTGAGGGCCTGCAGCTTCATTCCTGAAGTCAGCGAGACCACAAACGCACTGGGAGGAACAAACAACTCCCTACACGCCACATTTTAGAGCTGTAACACTCACTAAGAAGGTCTGCAGCTTCACTCCTGAAGTCAGCAAGACCAGGAACCCACCATTAGGAAGAAACTCCATCTGAAGGAACGAACTTTGGACACACCATCTTTAAGAGCTGTAACACTCATCACAAGAGTCCGTGGCTTCATTCTGGAAGTAACCAAGACCAAGAACCCACTGGAAGGAATAAATTCCGGGCACAATATCAAGTAGAAAATACCAACTGTTCTCAGTTAAACATAGAAAATATGATAGATCAAAGTCAGGAAGCAGATATTTTAATAATATAATTTAATATTTTATTCCTCTTTCTCTTTACCTAATCATCCTCAGTTTATACACTTGAATTTTGTGTGGATATCTGGATAATGGGTAAGGCAAAGAACTACATATCCCTGAATCATTTTTTGTGAATGAATTCTGGATAGAGTTGGCCAAAGGAGAAAGTTCTGTGAAATGTGAGAGTTTTAGGAAAAGTAGAGGACATTATTCTTGAAAGGTTGTCATGGTCAGACCTTGTGATAGAAGTCTCAGCTTGTCCTTTTCTCCTCTGTTCTACATCCAGCATGTCTCAACAACTACCAGTTTGGCTGACAAACAGCAGTCTCTGAGTTACTCACTTAAGGTCCATAAAAACAGTAGTTTTGTAGGTGAAATGACCATTTGTCATAGATCTCTTTATGAGGTTTTATTTTTTAGTCTGTTTCACCAGCCAGGCTGGCATATTGGATTTTCTGTAAATGATGACTTGTTCACCCATTCCACAGTTGCAGGTGGAAAGTGATTTTTCTCTGATCCTCTAACGTATCTCTTCCAGCTTTTAAACTCCTTGGCATCTCCTGAATTTGTGTTATCAAACTTCTATAATATGTCTTTCATTTCCAAAATACTTGTGGTGCCTAGGCATTCATGACAGTAAAGATATAACTATCTATTGTTCATAGAGAACACACTATGTTGTATCTCAAAGGTAAACATTATATTAAACTTACCCTGTTGAATAGGCATTATCACCTTTATTATGTGGATTTTTAGAAATAAGACTAACGTAGCTAGAAAAATCAGGCAAGAGAAAGAAATAAAGGGCATCCAAATTAGAAAGGAGGAAATCAAGTTACTGCTGTTTGCAGATGACCTAATATTATATACAGAAAATCCTGAAGACTCCACTAAAAATTTATTAGACTAAGAAACCCATTCAGTAAAGTTGACGCATACAAAATAGAGATACAAAAATCATTAGTATTTCTAAATGCCTATAGTAAATTACCTAAAAAAATCAAGAAAGCAGTGCCTTTTACAAGAAATATAAAAATTTAATATCTAGGAATAAATATAACAAAGAGCTGAAAGACTTTCACAGTGAAAACTATAAAACATTAATGAAAAAATTTAAAAGACACAAATGAAAAGATATGTTTATAGATTTTTAAGAATGAATTTGTTAAAATATTCATACTACCCAAAGTAATTTACAGATTCAATGCAATTTCTATCAAAACACCAATGACATTCTTCACAGAAATATTTTTTAAAAACCCTAAAATTTATATGGAATCACAGAGACCCTATATATGCAAAGCAATCTTGAGCAAAACCCATAAAACGTGAGGGATTATACTACCTGATGTCAAAACATAATACAATCATATTAAGAAAAAAGGCATGAAACTGTCATTAAAACAGACACATATACCAATGAAACAGTATAGAAATCCCAGAAATAAACTCACACATCTACAGCCAACTTATTTTTGATGAAGGTACCAGTACATATAATGTATAAAAGATATCCTCTTCAATATATAGTGCTGGAAAACAATATCCACATGCAGAAGAATGAAACTAGAGTCTCATGTCCCACTATATACCAAAATTAACTCAAAATTGATTAAGGACATAAAGACTCCGAACAGCAAAACCACTGGAAGAAAGCATATGGCAAAAGCTCCATGACATCAGTCTAGGTGAGGATTTTTTGGATAAAACCTCAAAAACATGGGCAACAAAAGAAAATGTAGACAAAAATAGTATAAAATGCAAACCAAACTACAATGAGATATCACTTTCATCCAGTCTGAATGGCTACAATCAAAAAATTAAAAGATAGCAAATGCTGGTGGGAATGTGGAGACAACTCAGTCCTTATATACTGCTAGTGGGAATGTAAATTAGTATAACCATTATGGAAAACTGTGTGGAAGTTCTTCAAAACATTAAAGATAGAACTATCATATGATCCAGCAATCCTACTACTGAGTATATATCCAAAGGAAATAAAATCAGTATGTTGAAGAGATGTCTGTGCTCCTGTTAATTGCAGCACTATTCACAACAGCCAAAGTATGGTTAAATTAAATGTTCATCAGTGTTTGAATGGATAAAGAAAATGTGATATATATAGACAATGGAATACTCTTCTGCCATAAAGGAGAATAAAAATTCTCTGATTTTCAGCAACATAGAGGGACCTGGGGAACATTATGCTGACTGAAGTAAGCCACTGAAAGATAAATTCTACATGATCTCACTTATATGTCGAATCTAAAATGTTGTTCTCATAGAAGTAGAGTAGAATAGTGGCTGCAAGAGGATGGGGAGAGGAGAGGGAGATGGTCCACATCTACAGAGTACAGTTAGATGGGGGAGTAATTTCTGGTGTTCTATTGCATGGTAGGATGACTAGAGTTAATAAAAACATATTGTATATTTCAAAATAGCCTGAAGAGAGGTTTTTGAGTATCCTCACAACAAAGAAATGATAAATATTTAAGGCGATGGATATACTACTTACCTTGATTTGATCATTACACAATTTACATATGTGTCAAAACATCACATTGTGACTCAGAAATATACACAGTAATGTTGTAACAATTATAAATAATATTTTTTAAAACTGGTTCTAAGTAAGGTTACACATTTTTCCAAACACAATGTAATCATAGGTCATAGTATTGGGAGTAGAAATCTGCTCATCTACAATAATGATTTTCTGTACAAATATTGGGGATGGCAAAAAGTAACCTAAGAGCCTGACACTTTATAACTGTGTGAGGTGGGTGAGTGCCTGACAAAAACTCCATCTAATGCAGAATAAAAGTTGGCAGTCATTCTGTTAAAAAAAAAAAAAAAAAAAAATCAAACTCTCTAAAAATGCATTAAGTAGATTATCTCAACAGCAATTTCTACTCTATATTTAACTTGTCCATTATGCTCAAAAAATAGAATACAATATGTATTTCCTGAGATGCTTGCTCTTTCTAACATTTTGGTGGACAGCAGGCTCTTAGAGCTGTGCTGTAATCCTCACTAGAGCAGCATTTCCCACCAATAGATATTTAGAAAATGTTTTTACTCCAAGGACACTTGGGTCTTAAGTTACTGACCTTTGTCCCAATGCAGAATCAAAAGTGTTTCCATACCGTTGTCTCCTTGACTCATCTCAATTATAACAAAACAAAATAAATCTTTAAGACAGAAATGCACTTAGGATAGCTGATTTACTATTGTTCTGAGCTAACAAAAGTATTTTTCTTTCTTTCTAGCACATTTCCGATGTGATAATAACAGAATAAATCTTCTGAAAACAAACAAATCTTTTTGGGAGCCAGAGAAAAGCTCTTAAAAGAGCCATTTTGAGGTACCCAATTTCCTCTCTTCCACATTTGGATGTTCAGATATGTTTTGTAGAGAAAGACACTTAAAAGACTAGCTGTCAGACACCTTGTCTCCTTTTTGGGACACTTTTGTGAAAAACAAACCACTTAAATGTGCTGCCTAGTAGCTCATTTTATATTATCTATCTTTCCCATTCCTTCTAAGATTCCAAATGTGTTCTAGTAGTCTCATACTTAGGAGAACATTTATATATAATGAAAGGAAATGATTTTGAAAAAAATAATAATAATACAGTGTTTACCTCTTAAAACTCTCAGAGAAAGGGACAAATATGTTTATCTCCATACTGCCTTCTCATTTGTATTGAATTTGTAGTTTACCCATTCTCACTTCCACACCATAACATTATTACTGCTCTGTGGACAACAAGCTTTTTGTGGTGAAAACCAAACTCCTCTTCTCCAGTCTGACCCTCTCCCTACCCCACAGCCACTCATACAACACAGACTGTATTCAAATGCTTCCTTGTCCCAGACAGGGTTCTGGAAAAGCTTGGTTGTCCTGAACAATCAATGGGCGTGAAAGCTTTAGTTTCCTCTATTTTAAGGACCAGGAAATATGTGGCTTCACAATAGTAAACGTTTTGGGCAGTAAACTCACCGTACTCCAGCCAAACACTAACAGTAAAATGGCACCCCACCCCTGCATCTGCCCCTCCCCTGATGCTCTCAGTGGTTTCAGCAAGGCCTAGCAAGGAATTCGTCTTCAAACCTGCTCCTGGACTGTGAAAACAGGAGGCAGGGTTCCAATCACACCAACATCTGGTGCTGCCTGGACTTTGCAGTGAGCCAATTTTCCATCCTACAGACAGCAGGGGCAGCTGGTGGCACTCTAATTCTTCCCACAAGATGGTGTCAACCGAGTCCAGGAGCCTGCTGAAGCCCCATCGCCACTCAACAGCCATGAGACTTAAGGAGGCAGGCAAAGCAGGGTTAGTTACCACATTGCTTCACTCCCAACACCCGTTCCTATCATTAGAATCAGAAGGGAACAGAGTCTCCACACTCACATGGCATCCAGGAGGGAACAAGGTTGTAGAAGGCAGAACTGATTGGCACTCTCACTTTCTTTCCCCATCCCTAGTGTCTGCCAGGCCTAATTGGGAGCTGAGCCCGATTGAAGTGGTATAGCATTTTCAATTACTGAAAGAAAAGACAAGCCAACCATAAACTCTGTATCAGGTGAAATCTATTAAGAATTATAGAGAAACATAGACAAGCTTCAAGGAAAACAGTTTGTTGCTAGCAACTGTGAAAAGGGAAACTGGGGCATGATAAGGTTTTAAAGTTTATTTGAGCAAACAATAACTCGTGAACCAGAAATCTACAAACCAAAAGTTTGGGAGCTCCACTGAGGAAATGCAAAGGGAAGGCTTTTAGAGGATGAACATAGAAGTCAAGAAAAGAAAGCATTTGATTAGCTATGGTTATACAGTTGTCTTATTTGGCCTGCGCTCTTGGAAAGTCCCTTGTTGTCTAATTACATTTGTTGGCTGCTTCCAATTGTTTAAGCTTAAGTTCTGATATTCTTTAATATAGGTAGTTACAAGAAATAACTTGCAAATCAAGCAAGGTTAAAGTCACTTGTGTCACCTAATTGGCTTTGCCTTCTCAGGGATTCTTCAGATCTGGTCTTCATTGGAACCTTTTTTAAAAGCTTTTATTTTAAGTTCAGGGGTACATGTGCAAGTTTGTTACATAGGTAAACTTGTCTCATGGGGGTTTGTTGTACAGATTATTTCATTATCCATAGTAAGCCTAATACCCATTAGTTATTTTTCCTGATCCTCTCCCTTCTCCCTCTCCCTTCTCCTACCCTCCATCCTTTGATGGACCCCAGTGTGTGTTGTTCCCCTCTATGGGTTCCTGTGTTCTCATTATTTAACTCTCACATGTAAGTGAAAACATGTCATATTTGGTTTTCTGTTCCTGTGTGAACTTACTTTAACATAGCTTGTCTTAAAGAATCGGTGAAAGATTTCTCTTAACAGAGAAGAAATGATAGAAGAAGGCTTGGAACTTCAGAAAAGAAAAGAAGAAGAAGATGGGTTAAAAAATGAAAGAACAACAAAATATCCTTCATCTCATGAGATTTTTTTTATATCACATTAGATGGTTGAAGCAAAAATTATTACACCATCTGATGTGGTGCTTAGTGTAGGTAGAAGAAACACTTATGACAATTATACTTAAAACAGGAGAGTAAAACTATATGAAAATGAAAGCAATCTAGTCATGTGTTAAGGATTTGTTTACCTAATGAATAAAGTAAGCTTGGTATTTTCCCTAGGGATTTTGTTTTAAATACATTTAACATTACTGGCATAATATCTGATGTCTAGATGCTTTCTAAAGGCTTACAAAATATTTAAAATCTGAAAAAACATTATTAATGCAAAAATATATAATAATAAATATTGCAACATTAAAACAGTACCTTGCCTGAGCTCCTCAAAACTACCAAGACCATGAATGTCAAATAGGGGCTGAAAAACCATTTAAAAATAAATAAAATGTTAAGATTCTTTTTTTTTTTTTTGAGACAGAATCTCGCTCTTTTGCCCAGGTTGGAGTGCAGTGGCGCGATCTTGGCTCACGGCAACCTCGGTCTCCAGGGCTCAAGCATTCTCATGCCTCAGTCTCCGGAGTAACTGGGATTATAGGCACACGTCAGCCCGCCTGGCGTTTTTTGTTTGTTTGTTTTTTGTTTTTTTTTTTTTTGTATTTTTAGTAGAGACAGGTTTTTTCCATGTTGGCCAGGCTGGTCTCAAATCCCTGACCTCAAGTGATTCAGCCACCTTGGCTTCCCAAAGTGCTGGGAAAACAGTCGTGAGTCACCATGCCCTCCCATGTTAAAACTCTTGATGAGTAACTGTATTATGTATTTCTGGTTTGAATCATGGACCAGAAATTTTAAAAAAACTATAGAGAGTATTATTAAAACAATGAACAATATATGAATATAAGTTGATGAATGGTTAGTAATGGAAGTACTTAAAGAAAGTGTTACAATGTCAAAATACTCTCAAATTATTTAGCAAAAACAAGAAATTAAACTATGTATGTATGTACATAAAGTAAAAGAATCTGAGTGAGGAAGTAATAAAACAAATAAGAAAAATGCCAACATTTGATAAATGTGAGAAAGAATATAAAGTTCTTTGTATATTCCTCCAACTTTGTAAGTGTAAGGTTATATCAAAATTAAAAGTTTCAAAAAAAAAAAAAAAGGGCTTGTTTAAGGCAAGACAAAATCTTGGGTAATACATAGGCACACTGGAATTATGCATTGACATAAAATTCTTAAATTTATTGAAGCTGTAGCTCCACTGATAAAGATATCAATTACCATGATAAACACAAAAATAATCAGAAATAATAAATAGTATAAAACAATAGAAACATTTAACATGACCTTAACATAGTAGAAAGACCACTTGAGGCCAGGAATTCAAGACCAGCCTAGAAAACATAGTGAGATCCTGTTTCCACAAAAAATAAAACCGTTAGCCAGGGATGTGGTAGCATGTGCCTATAGTCCTAGCTACTTGGGATGCTGAAATGGGAGGATTCCTTGAGCCCAGGAATTTGAGACTGGAGTGACCTATGATCATCACATCACTGCATTCCTGCCAGGATGACAGAGCAAGACCTCATCTCTAAACAAACAAACAAACAAACTCACAGTATGTGTATATATATATATTTTTTTAAAAAAGAAAGTGACACCATAACTTATGATCAATGAATCCATGAATAATGAATCAAGTAGCATTTTGTTATATATTCACAAGTATGAAGTATATTTATTACCTATGGCACAAAGTGTGTTAAGAATATAAAAAATAGAAATTAAAGATATTGAAATTTTAATGAATATTAAATTTCAGGCATTTTATAGTACTAAGCATTAGATTAGTTTAGGATAGACCTTGTATAGAATAGAAGTCATTGTCCTCAGCTCACTGACAAGATAATACATGTAGATCACCTAATAGCAATTATTAGGAATTCTAAGGAATTTTAAAAAATAACTAAATATATAAAATTTTTCAATTCCAGGTGTTTTTAAAAACAATGTCTCATTATAGGTATAATTTTGTTACTAACTTTATTCCCTCAATTAAAGAACTTAAGATCATTTATAATGTTATTTAAATGTAGTGACATTTAAATGTTCTTCTTGATTCTGTTATGCTAAAAGTCAAGTTGGGAAGAGACTATATAATCAAAATGAATTTTGTTTAAAATCTGAACTTTGTTATGACACAGAATGCCAGTTTAAATTTGACAACCTCATGTGAATTGTCATGAAAATGAAACAGTAATCAACATTACCAAAATGAAATGAAAATATATTTTGGCACTCAAGCTAAAGTATATAAAATCTAGAATATGTAGGCCAATCAAATATAGATCCCTAAGAAGGAAGGAAGATACCTCATAGTGACAATTACTGTATTAATTTAAGAAAGGTGACCACAGGCATAACTTCGCAACTGTAACTTGAGTGAGAAATGACCAAGACCAAAAATAATAATTTTAATTGAAGAATAAGAATAACATATGGAATAGCAATTATTAAGCAAAATGAAAGCAACTGAATTTTATTGAGTGGAAGGTACCTGAATTTTATTGAGTGGAAAATAAAATATTTTAAGAATCCAAGCTGATATCAAAATGTTATTTATCACATAATTACATAATGCCATCTGTATTAGCCCAGGGTTCTCTAGAGAAACAGAACCAATAGTATATGGCCAGATACATCAGAGGAGATTTATTATTAGAACTGGCTCTTGTGATTGTGAAGGAGGAGAAGTCCCACAATATGCTATCTACAAGTTGGATAACCAGGAAAGCAGTTGTGTATTTCAGTCTGAGTCCTAAGGCCTAAGAACCAGAGGAGCCAACAGTGTAATTCTCAGCCTAGGGCCAAAGACCAGTCCTGGTGGTTGGAGAGGGCAGTAGTATCTGAGCCCAGGGCCAAATGCTAATCCTGGGGGCTTGGGAAGCACAGTGGTGTCAATCTCAGAGTCTAAACGTCTGAGAATGAAGAATTCTGATGTCTGAGGGCAGGAAAAGATGACGTCCTAGCTAAAAACAGAGAGAGAGAAAGAGAGAATTTGCCCTTCCTCTGCTGTTTTGTGCTTTTTCAGGTCCTGACAGATTGGATGATACTCAAACACATTGGTGAGTGTGATCTTCTCTACTTAATCTATCAATTAAATGTTAATCTTTTCTAAAAACACTCTCATGGACACATCTAAAAATAATTTTTTACCATCTATCTGGACATTCCTTAGACTAGTCAAGTTAACACATAAACTTACCCATCCCACCATCTATACTGATTGAGTAGAAAAGTCCAATATGCAGACTCCAATACCTTTTAGCTTCAGTGCCAAAATATATTTTCTTTTCGTTTTGGTAATGTTGATCACTGTCTCATTTTCATGAAAATTCACATGATTTTTTCATATGAATTTTGGCTTATGATTATAATATAGAAAGCCAAAAATAGTATCACTTCTACCCTCAGAGCTGCAAATCCTATAAACTGTCTGAAAATTCACAAGTTTTCTTAAGTCTATAAGAGGGTTAAGGTCACAGAGGTAGGAATTATCGGAGCACTTATTTATCTGAAGCAGGTAACATTGGCCACTGGTTAAGATATTTCAGCTTAAAATATTGATGTATTGCCAAAGGCCATGTCTAGTAAGAAAATATGGAATCACTGGGAGGCACAGGCACAAAGGGTATTAGCATCCACTCATGGGCTCATTCACATGGACATAATGTGTGCTCATATAAAGATTGAGAGCAAGATGAAAGCATCGAGAAATATCCCTGATTGCCCAGGCCTGGAAGGATGGGACAGAAGCCACTGAACAAAAGTATAAGGACCCCTGCCTGGATACTTGCTACTATCTCTCATATGGTAGAAAAACCTTATATCACTTGTGGAAGAGCAACTAATCCTGGTACCCTTAGAATATTTCTGAAAACATATGGTTTCTGGGGAAAATTTTTAAAAAAAATCTTTTTCCTAGGACAGAAGAAATAAGTCTTGGTGTAAAACTTCAGCTGAAGACAGAAAAGAATATCTGTGATTAACTTGCCCACAAAACACAGAAACAGAGTGACTGTCTTAAGACCAAGGTTTCATCAAAACAAGAGAGAAAAAAATAGGAGGAAAAAAAAAACAGTATCTAAGAACAGAGAGACAAATCTAACTAACATCTGTGTAGCTTGGAATGCTAAAAGAAGACAGAGAGAACAGGGGTAGTGAAATATTTGAAAAAATAGCGTCAATTTTTCCTCTAAATTAATGACAGACTTCTATTAAAAAACTCAGAAAATATCAAACAGAATGTCAAAAACAAGCACAAATACACACACACACACGTGCACACACACACACACAGAGAGAGAGATTATATTAAAATTGCCTTAAATGGAAGACAAAGACAAAGACTTTATTGTGGCCAGACAAAAATATATTCATTACATACAAGTGAACAAATGGAAGAAATAAGGTGGACTTTTGATCAGAAATTATCCAAACCAGAACAAGACAGAGTGACATTTTTAACATGATGAAGGGAAAAAAAAAAAACAAAAAGACAGAAAACAAAACATAGCAAAACCGCCAAACCAATATCCTCTATCTGTATTAACCAGGGTTCTTCAGAGAAACAAAACTAGTAGGATATATGTAGAGATAAATGGAAAAAGCTTTATTGTGAGGGATTGGCTTCTTGGGTATGAGATTAAAAAGTCCCACTATCTGCCATCTACAAGCTGGGGTCATTAAAGACGGTGGTATATTTCTAGGCCAAGCCTAAAGGTCCAAGAATCAGGAGAGCTGATGTCCGAGGGCAGGAGAAGATGAATGTCCCAGCTCAAGCAAATTTGCCCTTTCTCCACCTCTTGTTCTGTTTGGGCCCTCAGTGAATTGGATGATGCCCATTCACATTGATAAGGGTAATTTTTTATACTCAGTGTACCAATTCAAATGCTAGTATCTACCAGAAATACCTTCACAGATACACCCCGAAAATAATGTGTTACCAGTTACTTGGGCATCCCTTAGCCCAGTCATGTTAACACTATACATTAACCATCACAAGTTAATCTCATGTCATTTTGGCACCTATATGAATCTCCTTAAACCATATTTACTTTCCAAATATAAATAACAACATGGTCATAATTTGACCTAACTGGATACAACTATCCTGCATAGAACTGAAAATGCACTAATTTCCTCTTGTGTCAGCCAGTTTGTATTCCCCTTGCCTTTAGCAAGACCCTCAGCTATCATGGTTCTTTACCTGGCAGGGTGGCACAAACCTTCATACCTGAAGGGTCTGGGCCTTTAGTAGTCCTGCCTGGCTATCGTAGTTTTTCCTTGACTTTAATCACAGGGAATGGTAACATTAAAACACATCTTAAAGGATATCCTGTATTCGGGCATATTCTTCCTTACCTTCATTGTGGAGTAATAGTTTAATTAATGTTTAGTAGTTAAGATCAATCACTCCAGTCAACACCATAACTCACTTCTTTTCCTGTTGATTCAGAGGCATGAGGATCCCAAAGTGGTCAGGGTGGAAGTCTTAACCTCCAATTCAATCAAATCATTGTGTATCTCTTGGTAAAAGCATTCCTCCTGAAGCCTGCTCTTAGGCCAATAGATCATAAAGTCATAAAAACAGGAAGCAAAAATTTTGCTTGTGGGTGAATAGGGGTGATAATGAGTAGTGCCACTGTCATTTCCACCACTTAATTTCTGAACTATCAATATGCTTAAAGAAACAAACAAGTGGGCCAGGCACAGTGGCTCATGCCTGTAATCCCAGCACTTTGGGAGGCCGAGGCGGGCAGATCACAAGGTCAGAAGATCGAGACCATCCTGGCTAACATGGTGAAACCCCGTCTTTACTAAAAATACAAAAAATTAGCTGGGCATGGTGGCGGGCGCCTGTAGTCCCAGCTACTTGGGAGGCTGAGGCAAGAGAATGGCGTGAAACCAGGAGGTGGAGCTTGCAGTGAGCCGAAATCGCACAACTGCACTCCAGTCTGGGTGACAGAGTGACACTCCGTCTCAAAAAAAAAAAAAAAAAAAAAAAAAAGAAACAAGCAAGCAAAAAAGTAACAAAAACAAAAAATAAAACTGAAATTACTATTCTCTACTCAACACACATATATTTCAAGAATTAAGAGAAAATAAAGACTCTCTCAAGTAATCAAATATTGAGAAGAATCACTGACAATAGACCTAAAGCTCAATACATGTTAAAGAAAAGTCTTCAGGAAGAAGAAGTATGATATAAATGAGACACAGGCATCTACAAAAGGAAATAAAAAGCTAGAAATGGAATAAAGGAAAATGTCAACTTTATTTTTCTCTTATGTTTAATCACACTAAAAGATAAATATATTAGTGCATTTGTGTTGCTATAAAATAATACATGACTCTGAGTAATTTATAATTAAGAAAGGATTATTTGGCTCACAATTCTATAGGCTATACAGGAAGCATGTCGTTGGCATCTGCTTAACTTCTGGTGAAGTCTCAGGAAGCTTTCACTTGTGGCAGAAGGCAAAGGGGAAGCAGGCATGTCACACAGTGAAGTGGGAGCAAGTGAGAGAGAGCAACAGGTGAAACAAACAGCACTTTTGAACAACCGACTCTCGCATGAACTAATAGAATCAGAACTCACTCATTGCTGTGAGGACAGCACCAAGACATTCATGAGGGATTCACTTCTACGACTCAAACACCTCCCACCAGATCCACCTCTAATTTTGAGGATCACATTTCAACATGAGATTTGGAGGGAACAAACATCCAAAGCATATCAATATCTGATTGTCTAAAACAAAGGTAGTAGCAATATATTGTGAGTTTATAATACACATAAATATTAAATGTATGACAAAGAATGGGAGGGAGAAAATGACAGTAGACAGTTGTAAGTTTCTTAGACAAAAGAAAAGCACTAGAACCAATAATTGAACTTGGTAAGGTTGGAGGATACAAAATCAATATGTAAAAAATCAATTTTATATCTATGTGCTAATAATGAAGGATTGAATATTGAAAATTTTTTAAAATACTATTTACTGTAGCACCAAAAGTAGGAGTTAAAGTGTAAAGGTTTGGTATTGATTTTGTTTCCTAACAATTCCTAAAATGCAGATACATCTTTGCCTCATTCTTTCTTGGGAATATGTTTATTTTGCTTTTAACATAAGGTATGGAATGGCTTTTTCTCACTTTTTGCTTAAGGAAGTAGAAAATTAAACTTTAATTGCTGAAAACAGAATAATCACACATTAGGGAATTGGGGATTTCAATGTTTCAGGTGTTTTAGAACAGCCTTAATAATCTGAAGTTTCACATGCTCATTTACATAACACACGGGTTCTAAGACTGTTGAGTTTCACTTATTCCACATACTGAACACTAACAGCAGCATATGCATGTTTTTGAGATATCAGATGTATAATCTTGGAATGGTATTTGAAATACTAAATGCATTTAAATGAACTAAAATGATTCAAGAAGAGCATATTGCACTTACAACACTTATACTCTATGCTATGGGCTTCTAAAAAGAGGTGGGTGTGATGCTGTGAAGAAAAGCAATTTCATTCTCAGTAGGTTATCACAGTGTATTTTCAGAAGTTTCTAATTGAAGACATGCTTCATTTGCCTTGGCTATAAAAAAACCCTATATTTGCTCATGATTATGTCTGTAAATGCCCTCATAAAATGTACTCTAGCAAACACACCCACACACTTGCATATGCACACACACACATGCATATACACACATTTTACAATTTACTTAGAAATGCTTTCATGTAGATTACACTTCTTATTCCTTGTGTGGTTTATCTGAGATTACTAAGAGGACAGAAAAGTTAAATATTAATATAAAGTAATTTAAATATACTGAACCGTATCAAAAATCCTGAATTCTGATTTATGACTTTAATTTATTAAAATAAAAATGTAATTTAAAAGGAAAATGTCAAAAAGAATTGCCTAAATTATGTACTCCATATCTTGATTTTTAGAAAATCAATGATTCAATTCTTTATTGGTGTTAATTGCTTCATTTAGATTTTCTTGAAAACATTGATATGCTCCCCCATACACAGGTATACATACATGCATACATACAAGAAAAGAGATAAAGTGTATCTGATATTGATGTTCAATATTTCTTTTCATCCTGTAACTTTCTACTCTCATTATTTTCTTATAAAAGAATAAGAGGTATATAATAACACACTGATATTTTCAAGACAGTTGTATGGGATAATAATTACTGTTATAGAAGAATATAAGACTGAATTACAAATTGAATACTAGTAGAGCCTTTAGAAAAAAGGTCATCATGCCAATTGCTGGCATTCGGTGTCTTCTCTTCTAGCTCGAAGAAGCTAGAAAACACCAGAGAATAAAATACTTACCTCTATGAAGTCACTCTCATCACATGAGCTGCAATTCTTAATAACCTCTGCCTAACAAACTCCACTTTCATGAATCCCACCCACTTTAAGATGCAAAAACTTATTTCAAAAATCAGAAGTTTTCTCAGGCTTTGTTGCCATACAGACATATGCCAAAACCTTAGATATTCCATCTAATATGCTATGTGATATTGAACAAAGTACTTATCCCTGTGAGCCTCAGATTCATCAGCTGAAAACTAAAAAATCACTGAATGAAGTAGCAAAACAATAAGAGTAGAATTACTGGTCCATAATGACTCATAAATAGTGAACATAGTATTACCATAAAATTACCACTTTTTAGAGAGAGAGAACTTTGTTAGAACATAGGTTTCCTCTGTGTGTTGCAAAATGTTATACTTTATAGATGATTACTCATGCCTTTCAAAATACAGAGGTGTCCAAAATCAAGTCCAAACAAGCCTTAAAACTTAATAAGTGAGGAAGTGAGATAGCTGAACATCTTTTAAATTCATCAAGACTAGAGGGAGAGGGGATGTACATCGCACACGAAGCAAAGTTAAAAGTGAAAATTTCGCATTGAAACCTACAACGAGGGTGGTTTATATCAACTCTTAAATTATTCACTCATTTATTATTTCAATAACTGTGTATTATCTATTGTAGTTTTAGCACCATTCTTGACAGACTTTGAAGACACAGTGCTGAATATTCAAGGGGCCTCTGCTCTTGTGAATTGCATGAATACAGATCTGCAGAAATAAATTATTTTGTTGAAATTATTTCATTTGTTAGTTTTTAAGTGTATGTGCCTGTCTAATAAATAAATAAATATAACAATTTCAGATGGTTGTAAAAGAAAATAAGAGCTGGAAAGATGGCAAAATGAACAAAAGCAAAAGGAGATCATAAACACGAGACTTCATCATAGTTTGAATATAAAGATCAAGAAGAAAGTGGAATAGAGCTGCCAACTGAGGTTTGTGGTTCATGCATTATTATACACATAGTTAATGCAAGAATATTTTCATTCATTCACATAAGTAACATGTGTGCCATTAATGGCAATAGTAATTCAAGAGAAAAAAATAGAAGATTAGAGATGCACAGTCCAATAAAATTGCTATTTGCTACATCTGGTTATTTAAATTTAAATTAAATAAAACTAAAAATTTAGTTTCTCGGTCATGCTAGCACATTTCAAGTGCTCAGTGTTGAAATTCTGCTAATGGGTGTCATATTGAACCACACAAACACATACTATTTCCACCTACGCAGAAATTTCTATTGGAAAGTGCTGCTTGACAGTTTTGAGCTGCTAGGGATAATATTTTAAAGCGTTCTGCAACTCAGAATAAAAGGCTATGATTATTGATAAATAATATAAAACAATAAATATGAGAAAACATCTAAAAGGTGAATATCGAATTTCAGGCAGGAGGATTAAGTACAAAAGTCTACACGTTGCAACAGTCAGTAGGAAAAGGAAAAAATCATGAATGAGATGATATGAGAAAATACAAAATATTTTGAGAATGAAAAGAGAACAAAAGAAAGAAGTTTGCTAAAGGATTAGACAGTCTGAAAAATAAACAACTAAATAATAAAACGCTAATAGTTATTGGAGACTAACAATTCAGAAAAAGATGACTACATTGGTGAATTAATAGATCTAATATATTTGTGTCTGCAATTGGAGTACTTTTCTTAAATGAGAGAAGTTGTAAATAAGAAAATTGGCCTGGACCTTAAAATATTTATTTGAATACTAATATCTTTTAAATTATTTCAGTTCATAGTTCATAATGGGAAATGAAAGGGGAGACACATAATTGAGCATGGTTCAGATTATATATCCAGCAGAAGATTGAAGATCCATGCCTGGGAAACAGTTAATCTTGTCACCTAAATATACCTGTATCTTCTATATACATGTTACACACATGTACGCATATACAAATGCACACACATACATATAGAGGTTCCAAGTGTAAGAAAATTAGACTACTTGGAGTCCCCAATGTACCTCTGAGTAAGGAATAATATAGCATTACTACATGTCACCTCAAAGTATCTTTCTGCACAACATAATTCTCTAAAAGAAGTTCACTACTAGTGCCAGGACTATACCATATAAAATAGCACTAAAAATGCCACTTTTGAGGTTGCTTATAAATTCTTGGGAACAAAGATTCCCTATTAAGCTATTGTTTAGCAAAAGCATTGATGAGACACCAAGTAACAAGCAGAATCACCAATATTTATCTTGGATTTTGAATATTTATCTTAGAAAAGAGTGGCTGTGCCCAGACTGTAACATCATAGAGGGTCTGGCCTTCCAGAAACCTGTGATTAGCAGGCAAGCTGACTTAGAAATTGCAAAATTAGTTGTATGCAACCAGGTTTTTTAGAACAAGTTTTTAAATGGTTTTTCCTAAAAACCATTCTGAAAAACACATCAGTAATTCTCATTGAACTGCAATTGCACTAAGGAAGTTTACCTGACCTCTCCTCTTGTCATTGATAGTGTTGGTGGTGGTCTTCTGCTGATGACTCCAGAGAGGAGGAAGAAGGGCATTATATATTTAGCCTCATCTATAGTCCACATCATTCTAGCACTTAGTGGCAATGTCACCAAGTCTATCCTATCTTACTAGCCTCTGCCAGACCAAACCAACAAAACTATAACGAGAATACTTGACTTTTTTTCTAACTGGAGTGTTAGGTAGATTTTAAGCATTTAGTACAGTGTGACAGAGAGAAAGGTTGTAACTCTTTATATTGAGACTGCCTGGTATTGTGGAAAGGCACCATATTACAATCATCTGGTTGAAGATAGAAGGTGCTCTGCATGAACCAACTACCTCTAATGATCCCAATCATTCTGACTAATGAGGATCCTTCAACTCCTTTTTCCTTTTGCCTGTACTCCTTTCAGTATTTTTCAGTTGTTGCGTTCACCCTGGCTCTCTGGAATGAATTTCTCTACAATGACGGTATAATTTTGCCTCTTGATTCTCTGAGCATCATGACCTGGAACAGAACTTCAAGCATAAGTAAATGAGGTTCCAACTGGCAGACTCCATGACGGGAAGATGGGCTCTAGTCCTGTGATGGGGTAAATGGATTGTTCAACTCTAGTTGAGTCTTACCTCAGAAGAGCCAAATCTGTGTTTCTTGTAGATTATGTAAGAAGTAAATGCAAACACTGATCTGCAAGACAGACTTTTCACCCTTTGTTACAACGTTAGACCTTTTCAGTAAATTTTAGAAGCTATTGACACATTTTTGCTTTTCTGTCTTGTAAAACAGTACAAAAGAAATCATTTTAGCTACAAATGGCTTTCTCTTTAGTATATACATTTATGGTAGCGGTATAAGATTATGTAAAACATCCTCTTTCTCTGATGCAAATTGGGGAGCAACGCTGATAATGTGGTTCAAGTAAAATGTTATATGTAAGCAAATAATCATGACACACTGCATAGGCAGTCAAGAAAAGATAGCAAAGGTATTGAATAATCACCTAACAAACTTATATTTGTATTACATTTGATCATTACATCAGAAATTTCACAGAGTTCTTGTAGTGGTAGGGACATTAATTTTCAGAACTAAGTTTTCTGTAATAATTTCATTGGCTACACTGTGGCAGGTTGAAATATAAATACATTAAATGAAACCTGAAATCACATTTTTAAGTGGAAAACATTCCATTAGTTAACGTTTGCCTTCAAAAAAGCCTACTAGTTGTGGGCTTAAACATCCATTGTTTCCCTTTTCTTTAATAATAGAACACAAGATTTTTAGCTGAACACATAGTTGTCTCAAATAAACAGTACAATTCCCCACCTTCCCTTGCAGCTACTTAAACTCACGTTCATGGGTTATGGGAGTTGCAGGCAGAAGTTTCATGCTTATTTGTAATAAATGCCCTTATATAAAGGTTCATGCTTTTCTTTGATCTGAACACATTCCTACTGAATGAAATATACGTGTGAGGAGTAGAACTAGAATTGCCATATCAGATTATGAAGAGGACTCTGAAGACTGCAAAGCAGTTAGAAGATACATCCACTGGACTGCAACTGCTGTACTAATGCTGCAGTGTGTAATTTAGTACTGTTTTACATGAGATATTTTCTGTTGCATAAGTCCATGTCATTTGTGATTTTCTGTTAAGTACAGTCTCACCTAATTGTAAAAGTGCTGTAAGTTGTAATCACATCTTGACCAAGAACTTAAATATCACAAATAATAAAGTGATACAAATGACAACATTTTGTCTCTGAAAAAATGTAACCTATTTTATGACACTTTAAAAAAGAAAAGATGGGAATTTTGAGTACCATGTAGTGTACCTGACTTTCGTCTTCCATATTCATAAGTGGTTAAACATTCATTTTTGAAAAATGTATTATTTTTCTATCAATTGCTCAATAAATACATGGTTTTATTGTTTATGCTATTTAGAATTTTGCTAAGCAATATAAGAGCAAGAGGTACAAAATATTTTGAGTTTTTGTTTTGTTTTGTTTTTGAGATGGAGTGTCGCTCTGTCTCCCAGGCTGGAGTGTAGTAGCACAATCTTGGCTCATTGCAACCTCTACCTCCTGGGTTCAAGCGATTCTCCTACCTCAGTCTCCCGACTAGCTGGGACTGCGGGCACACCCTGCTACACCCAGCTGATTTTTGTATTTTTGGTAGAGATAGACTTTCGTCATCTTGGCCAGGCTGGTCTCAAACTCCTGACCTTAGGTGATCTGCCTGCCTTGGTCTCCTAAAGTGCTGGGATTACGGGTGTGAGCCACCACACTTGGCCAATATTTTGGTTTTTAATAAGGTTACTCTGTCTTTGAACAGCAGCCGTGACTTCAGCACTGTGTACTCTAAAGCTGTTGACTTTGCCTGTCTGAGCCTCAGTTTCCACAGAACTAGGATGAAGATAGTAATAATACTTCACTAAGTTGTTGTTAAAGTTAAATATGATATAAATTAAGAAGCTGTTAATATTTTACAAGGCATCAAGATCATATTTCAAACTTTCATTATTGTAATGATGAAAATGAATATGGAAATGATCAATAAACAGGATAAGACTACATTTGAAATGTACCACACATTTCATTTCTCACATTAATGTATGTAGATATTTATTTCACATAAACTTCGAAATAAAACAAAAAATAAAGGATACCTTGGTCATGTGCAACAAAATGACCTTAAAGGTAAATCTTACATTGAGTTAAATTCTGGGAACTACAAGGGGTTAAACAATAAAGTATAATCTAATCTAAGTGAAGCGAGTGCCTCTGCAAAATTGTATTTACTGCAATTATTTTTCAGTATCCCATCTTAAAATCTAATGGGTCTGGACTAATTTAACAATTCTAGTATAACTTAGAAAACTTAGGTTTTCTAGGTTTCCCCTCCTTGGACTGTGCACAAACTAACTTATTTACTGGAGACAACCTGTTAACTAGAATTAATATAACAATTGGCATCTTCATATGATATTTTTCTAAATTCAATAAGATATAATTAATTGATTTGAAAAACAAGCTTTATTATATTAGACATATATGTAAATTTATTTCTGACTTGACTGTAGGAAAATTAGGTTTGTCGAGTCATGGAGTTTGTGAGCACATCAACTAACCCAAGCAATCATGGTTACCAACAGTACAACATATGCAACTTAATGACACAATTTGCCAAAAATGACAAAAACTGAATCCCTGCTGAACACTCTTAAGTGGGGTACCTAACTTCAGATGCTTTTAGTTTGCATAATGGCTTCCCACATGAAATAAGATAATAAGAAGCAGAAAAGACTCACAAGCAATGCTTGACTTGTTCCAACTGCTTGTGAATTAAAAACAGCTGTGGACAGTAGGAGGTTGGTCTCTAGTTAAATAAAATGTGGGCAACATAGATAATGATATTCTCTTTCTTGAAACAGTGTTAAGAATCATTAAAAGAGAAGCGAAGGACTTATAAACATTACCAAGCACTTTCAGTGAGGTAGTTATATTTTAGGAATATTTAAATATTTTCAATCCCTTGATTTCATTTTCTTTACTAGTAATTTTCTAAATCATATTTAAATCACTGCCAATATCACATAAATTTGAGCTCCTTTCTTCTTTGCAAATAAAGTTTTGAACCATGATTAAGGCAAATTAACCATAGTTAAAGTGCCGGAAACAGAGCAACATCTGATTTGGAAACAACATTCAAGTTTCATTGAGCTGTGAATATTATGAGTAATACTGGTATGCACTCACCTGTCAAGAATAGAAGCAGATCTTCCAACACATAAGCAATGAATACAATCATAACAGACAATTGCGTCTGTGTGCTTCGTCTCTGCCTATTTAAATAAACATCAAACAAATTTGTATGATATTTGCAATGATTTACAGACATACACAAAGAACATAGACATGTGCTTTCCCATTTCTAATATATATATATTATTATATAATCATAGGAAATATTTGTGGACTACCTTGTCTTTTGGTATCAATAATTTCAGAAATAAGGTCTTTGGAAAGTTGTTCCTTATCATTTCAAAAATTAATGCGTAACACAATTGTCTGTTATGATTGTATTCATTGCTTACATTTTGGAAGATCTGCTTCTATTCTCGGCAGATGTGTGCTTACCAGTATTATTAATAATATTCACAGCTCAATGAAACTTGAATGTTGTTTACAAATCAGGTGTTGCTCTGTTTCTGGCATGTAACACAGAAATAGAGGACAGCATCTAGCAAACTGAACATTTTTCAAGGAATTAATAGTAGTCACTAGTTTCATGGTTCAATAATTCATGATCATAGACAAAAGGTACAATTTTCCATCTTTTACTTTTTTTCCTCAGTTGTTAAAAATGCACCCATGAAAATATAACTTACCTTTTAGAATGTTGTTTAAAAATTTACGGTATGTGCACTATGAAAATGTAATATTCCTGAAAGGGAAAAAAAGGACACTATAATTAATAAAGAGTACATTGTCTTTTCACTAGCTTTACATTCGATTTTAGATTTTAGAGGAGGCAGGATCCTAGGAACAGAACTGGATGGGAGATGGATACCTTAACTCTAGCTCGTTAGGAGTCACTAACCAGCTCTCAGACCTTGGAAAACATCTCTGTATGATCTCATTTTCTCAATAAACGTTTGACACGAAGACTTGGAATTATTATTATTATTATTATTATTATTATTATTATTATTATTGAAACAGAGTATCAAGAGTATCGCTCTGTCGCCCAGGCTGGAGTGCAGTGGTGCAATCTCGGCTCACTGCAAGCTCCGCCTCCCGGGTTCATGCCATTCTCCTGCCTCAGCCTCCAGAGTAGCTGGAACTACAGGCACCAACCACCACGCCCGGCTAATTGTTTGTATTCTTAGTAGAGACGAAGTTTCACCTTGTTAGCCAGGATGGTCTGGGTCTCCTGACCTCGTGATGCGCCCGTCTGGGCCTCCCAAACTGCTGGAATTACAGGCAAGAGCCACCGTGCCAGGCTTGACTCTTAAAATTCTTAATTCTGGCTGGGTACAGTGGCTTAGGCCTGTAATCCCAGCACTTTGGGAGGCCGAGACGGGCGGATCACGAGGTCAGGATATCGAGACCATCCTGGCTAACACCGTGAAATCTCGTCTCTACTAAAAATACAAAAAATTAGCCAGGCATGGTGGCGGGCCCCTGTAGTCCCAGCTACTCGGGAGACCGAGGCAGGAGAATGGCGTGAACTGGGGAGGCGGAGCTTGCAGTGAGCCGAGATGGCACCACTGCACTACAGCCTGGGCGACAGAGCGAGACTCCGTCTCAAAACAAAACAAAACAAAACAGTTAATTTTAAGAATTTAAAGTTTTCAAAACACTTAATTTGTAAAACAATTACTCATCAGGAAATTATAGCAACAAAAACAAAGAATCTTTGTATTTTGAGGGGTCTATGTCAATCCATTTTAGCAACATGAATTATATCATTCTGAAGTTAGTTGAAAATGTAATTGACAATATGTACCTATACAGACATATATACGCATATTGTGTATGCATTTGCACATGTATGTATATGTGTGTGTGCACGCATGCATGTCATTATTTCTGTGTTTCTGTGCAACACAACTTCACTTCCTGAAATATATGGTATAGAAAGTGGAAGGTAGGATGTTTTTTAATTAAAAAGTTTAGAACAATTTTAAATATGATCACTATGTTCCTAATATATTTAACTTCTAGAATCTCTTCCCTGCTCACACCTCTTGATTTCAATTATCACCTCAATGCTAACATGCCCTAAATATATAACTTTCTTTGGTTCCATCCCATATTTCAAACTGTGTACTGAACATTTTAAATCTGTAACCTTATTATCACCTCAAAGATATCTTTTCTGTTTTCTTTCTTAATATCCCTTCCTTTCTTCTTTCAAAGAGGCCACTATTTTACTGGTTGCTTTAGCTAAAAATTTGGCAAAAAATTTTACTGTTTTTGATAGAAGTATAACATCATATACCCACATAATTGTACAACTTGATTAATTTACCCAAACTGAAAAGAGCACAAAATTATCACCCAGATTAAGAAGCAGAAAGCAGAGAGATTTGTGAAGGCCCTGAGAGCCAGGGAACGTGGAAATTGAATCACTAACACATAATCATATTGAGAGGTTTTTATGCTGCATGGAAAGCTTAGTTTGTCACTGTGAGAAGAGCAGACAAAGCTGGGAGAGTGCTTCACAATGGAAGGTGAGATTCCCAGTTTAGAGCTTAAAGGCAAGTTCGGCGAGAGTTAGGTTAGGCCTTGTTACCAACTGAGAGCACTTTTTCCAGGACAAAACCTGCACCAGTGAGAAACTGCTAAGAACAGAATTTAAATTGGGCAGGACAGAGACATTAAAGACAAGACAAGAGAATATCCAGATAGAGAATGGAGAGAGGAGCAAACTAGGTAAATCTCAAGAAATAAAAGTTAGAATTTGTAACATTTCTTGATAACAAAGCAGGAGGGAGTCCTTATTGCCTGTGTGAGTTAAATAACACTTTGGAAAATAAAAACACAGCAGAAAGACATGACCACACAATGTAAATATTTTAGCCTCAGTTTAATATGAAACAAAATAACTTTAGGAAAATTCTAGAAAGATTTATGAAAAAACAGAGAGTTATTAAACATTGGTCTCTCAGCTTCATACTCACCCTGTCATACTCTGCTTTATGGGAATCTGAATTAGATCAGTCTCTGTGGAAAGCAGTTTGGAGAGTTCTCAAATACATGAAAACAGATCTATCATTCAGTACAGCAATCCTATTACTCAGTATATACCCATAGAAATATTAATCATTCTATCATAAAGACAGATGCATGCATATGTTCATTGTAGCACTACTCACAATAGCAAAGACAAGGAATCAACCTAGGTCCCCATCATTGGTGGACTGGATACATACAATATGGTACATGAACAACAGAGAGTACTAATCATAAAAAAGTATAAAATAATGTCTATTACAGCAACATGGATGCAACTGGAGGTCATTATCCAAAACAAAATAATGCAGAAATGGAAAACTCAAATACTGCATGTTTTCACTTATAAGTGTGAGTTAAACATTTAGTACACGTGGACACAAAAAATGAAATGATAGACATCAAGGCCTACTTCAGGTAGAGACTGGGAGGAGGATGAGGACAAAAAAACTCCCTATCAAGTACTATGCTCAATAGCTGGATGATTAAATAATTTATGCACTAATTCCCAGTGGCACACAATTTCCTCATGTAACAAACCTGCACAGGTACCCCTGAAAATAAAGTAAAATATGCAAAAAAAGTGAAATTCATGAAATCTTAGAAAAAAATTAAAAACATTTTTTCCACTACCACAGCCTCTAATAAGATCTTTTTTTAAAAAAGCTTTTATTTTAAGCTCAGGAGTACATGTGCAGGTTTGTTACATAGGCAAACTTGGGTGATGGGGGTTTGTTAAACAGATTATTTCATCACCCAAGCATTAAGCCTAGTACTCATTAGTAATTTTTCCTGATCCTCTGCCTCCTCCCACCTTTCACCTTTCCAAAGGTGCCAGTGTGTATTGTTGTTCCCCTGTATGTGTCCATGGGTTCTCATCATTTAGCTCCCACTTACACACAAGAACATTCCGTTATCTGTTCATGCATTAGTTTGCTAAGGATGATGACCTCCAGTTCCATCCATGTTCTTGCAAAGTATATAATCTCGTTCTTTTTTTATGACTGCATAGTATTCCATGATGTATATTTACCACATTTTCTTTATCCAGTCTATCACTGATCAGTCTATCACTGATGGACATTTATGTTGCTTCTGTGCCTTTGTTATTGTGAATAGTGCTTCAATGAATATATGCATGCATGAATCTTTATAATATAATAATTTATATTCCTTTGTGTATATGCTTAGTAATGTGATTGCTGGATTGAATGGTATTTCTGTCTTTAGGTCTTTGAGGAATCGCCAGAGCATCTTCCACAATGATTGAACTAATTTATACTCCCACCAACAGTGTATAAGCATTTGCTTTTCTACACAACCTCCCTAGCATCTGTTATTTTTTTACTTTTTATTAATAACCCATCTGACAGGGGTGAGATTGTAACTCATTGTGGCTTTGATTTGTATTTCTCTAATAATCAGTGACATTGAGCTGTTTTTTATATAATTGTTGGCCCCATATATGTTATCTTTTGAAACGTGTCTGTTCATATCTTTTGAACACTTTTTAATGGTGTATTAGTCAGAATGCTCTAGAGGGATAGAACTAATGGAAAAGATATATTTTTCATTATTATATATAATATATATTATACATATTATATAGTTCATTATAATATATAAGTTTATATGTATATAGTTTATATATAACAATTTTTATATATAATTATATACATATACATATAAATATATAAATTTATATGTATGTAAATACATTGTATGTATATAAATTTTATGTATATATGTATGTAAATTTATATATGTGTGTGTGTGTGTGTGTGTGTGTATAAAGGGAAGTTTGTTAAGTATTAACTCACATGATCATAAGGTCCCACAACAGGCCATCTGCAGGCTGAAGATCAGGGAGAGCCAGTCTGAGTTCCAAAACTGAAAAACTTGGAGTCTGATGTTCGAGGGCAGGAAGCATCCAGCACGGGAGAAATGTGTAGCCTGGGAGGCTAGGCCAGTCTCACCTTTTCATGTTTTTCTGCCTGATTTGTATCCGCTGGCAGCTGATTAGATTGTGCGCATCAGATTAAGAATGGGTCTGTCTTCTCCAGCCCACTGACTCAAATGTTAATCTCCTTTAGCAACACCCTCACAGACACACCCAGGAACAATATGTTGCATCCTTCAATACAATCAAGTTGACATTCAGTATTAACCATCACAAATGGGTTGTTTGATTTTTTTCTTGTGGATTTGTTTAAGTTCTTTATAGATGATGGATATTAGACCCTTGTCAGATGCATAGTTTGCAAAAATTTTCTTCAATTCTGTAGTTTATCTATTTACTCTGTTGATAGTTTACTTTGCTGTGCAGAAGCTCTTTAGTTTAATTAGATCCCATTTGTCAATTTTTGCTTTTGTTGTGATTGCTTTTGGTGTCTTTATCATGAAATCTTTGACCATGCCTTTGTCCAAAACGGTATTGCCTAGGTTGCCTTCCAGGCTTTTTAATTTCGGGTTTTACATTTAAGTCTTTAATCTCTCTTGAGTTAATTTTTGGATATGTTGAAGAAAAGGCTCCAGTTTCAGTCTTCTGCATATGGCTAGCCAGTTATCACTGCACCATTTATTAAATTGGGAATTCTTTTCCCATTGCTTGTTTTTGTCATGTTTGTTGAAGATCAGAGGGTTGTTGGTGTACAGTTATACTTCATGGTTATTTGCTCTGTTCCATTGGTCTATGTGTTTGTTTTTGTACTAGTACCATGTTGTTTTGGTTACTGTAGCCCGGTAGCATAGTTTGAAGTCACATAGTGTGATGTCTTCAGTTTTGTTCTTTTGCTTACAATTGACTTGGCTACTGGGGTTCCTTTTCATTTCATATGAATTTTAAAATAGGTTTTTCTAGTTCTGTGAAGAATTTCAATGGTAGTCTAATAGAATAGCATTAAATCTATAAGTTGCTTTGAGGAGTATGGCCATTTTTACAATATTGATTCTTCTTATGCATAAGAATTGAGTATTTTTTCATTTGTTTGTGTTATCTCTGATTTCTTTGAAAAGAGTTTCGTAGTTCTCCTTGGAGAGATCTTTTACTTTCCTAATTACCTGTATTCCTAGATAATGTATTATTTTTGTGACAATTGTGAATGGGAGTTTGTTCCTGATTTGACTCTCAGCTTGACTGTTGGTGTATAAAAATGCTACTCATTTATTCACATTGATTTTATATCCTGAGACCCTGTGGAAGTTATTTCAGAGCCTAAGAAGCTTTTGGGCTGAGACTATTTGGTTTTCTAGAATCAGGGATAGTTTGACTTCCTCTTTTCCTATTTGGATGCCTTTATTTCTTTCTTTTGCCTGATAGCCCTGGCCAGAACATCCAATAACATGTTGAATATGAGTGGAGAGAGAAGGCACCCTTATCTTGTGCCAGTTTTCAAGGGGAATGCTTTCAGCTTTTGCCAATTAAGTATGATGTTGCCTGTAGGTTTGTCATAGATGGCTCTTATTTTTTGAGGTATGTTCCTTCGATCCATAGTTTATTGGTAGTTTTTAACATGAATTGATGTTGAATTTTAGGTAAAGCCTTTTCTTCATCTATTGAGATTATTATGCGTTTTTTGTCTTTAATTCTGTTTATGTGATAAATCACATTGATTTGCGTATGTTGAACCAACTTTGCATCCCAGGGATAAAGGCTACTTTATTGTATTGAATAAGCTTCTTGCTGTTGTTCTGCTGGATTTAGTTTGCCAGTATTTTGTTGAGGATTTTTACATCAATGTTCATTAAGGTTATTGACGTGAAGTTTTATTGTTGCCATTGTATCTTTGTCAGGTTTTCGTAACAGAATGATGCTGGCCTCAAAGAATGAGTTAGGGAAGAGTCCCTCCTCCTCAATTTTTTTGAGCAGTTTCGTAGGAGTGGTACCAGCTATTCTTTGTACATCTGGTAGAATTCAGCTGTGAATCTGTGTGGTCATATGATTTTTTCCTTTTTGGTTAGTAGTCTATTATTGCCTCAATTTTAGAATTTGTTATTGGTTTGTTCAGAGATTCAATTTTTTCCTGGTTTAGTCATGGGAGGGTGTATGTGTCCAGGAATTGACCTGTTTCTTCTAGACTTTCTAGTTTATGTGCATAGAGGTGTTCATAATATTTTCTGATGATTGTTTGTATGTCTGTGAAGTCAGTGGTGATATCCCCTTTGTCATTTCTGTAATTTTTTGAACTATCTCTCTTTTCTTTTTTATTAGTCTAGCTAGTGGTCTATCTTAATTTCTTCAAAAAACCAGATGGTAGATTCATTGATTAAGACTGGTTTGTCATGTCTCATTGTCCTTCAGTTTAGCTCTGATTTTTGTTATGTCACAACTGGATATTTACCCAAAGGAAAATAAATCAATATATCAAAGAATATCTGCATTTGCGTATTTATTGTAGAACTACTCACAATAGCATACATGAATTCAACCTAAGTATCTATCAACAGATGAATCAGTAAGTTAAATGTAGTATATATAAATGATGGAATACTATTCAGCCATAAAAAAATAATGAAATCATGTCATCTACAGCAATGTGGACGGAACTGAAGGTTATTATGTTAAGTGAAATAAACCAGGCATACAAAGACAAATATCACATGTTCTCACTCATAAGTGGGAGCTACAATACTTGATATTATGGATACAGAGAATAGACTGATAGATACCAGAGACTGAGAAGAGTGGGTGGCCGGGAGGGAGGATGAAGAGAATTTGGTTAATGGGTACGAATATATAGTTAGATAGAAGAAATAACTTCTGATGTTTGAAATCAGAATATGCTAACTATAACACGCAACAATATTTTGTATTTTTCAAAGTAACTAGAGGAGAGGACTTGAAATGATACCAACACATAGAAACGATAAATACTGAAGGTGCTGGGTACCCCAAATGACCTAACTTCATCATTACACATTCTATGCATGTAACAAACACTCATGTTTACCTCACAAATATGTAAAATATTATGTATCAATAAAAGAAAAAATAGACAAAGAATAGGTTTTGTAATGAGATGGTGGAGAGTGCAAAACAGAAGGGCAAGTTTAGGAGAAGGGTGAGAAAGGAGGAAGAAAGAAAAAATGCAATATTATCATTGTAAAAGTTTAATAACCACAAGTAAATCAATATTGCCAAAGAAGAGGATATTATAATGAGTGTAAAACAAAAGTACGATGAACACATTTCTTGAAATGTACAAATTGCCAAAATAGAATAAAGAGAAATAGAAAATTTGATGACACTGTAACACATAGATAGTTTGATTCTCCACTTAAAATTTTTCCACAGGTCAGAACAATCCTTAGAGAGTGCTCCTGGAGCATAATAAAAAATCCAGGTGGCACAGGTAAACACAACCATAACATATTTTAAAAATATTCGTTTGTTGAAATGAAACTAGAGGTGGATATCAGGAGATAAAAATAGCCAGGGAAATAATAATCCTAAACATAGATGGAAATATAAATTAAATATTAGCATTTCAGGAATGCTGTGTTGATCCAAATGTAAAAATTGTCTATAAATATCTTTGTGTAATTTATTATACTTAGATGTCAACAATCAATCCTGATTAAAAAAACAATTAAACAAAACAAAAACAAGAAACACCATGTCTTGGGAGGATTTAAAGTGAACAAACTCATATATACTACTAGCTGTGTGGTCACTTGATATAATTATGTTAGAAAAGTTAGCATGCATTTACTCTTCAACACAGAAAGTTTACTTCCAGGACTTAACCTAGAGAGATCCTTGTGCTTTGTGCCAGGAGGCATGTAGAGAAATATTCATAGATTTGTACACAGACGTTTAAAAAATAAAAAATAATAAAAAAAAAAAACTGAATGTCCAAAAACTACGGAATGGATAAATATAAATTGTTATAGTAGTATAAATTAGTTACATTTGCATAAAAAGTTAAGGGAGTGCAACTACACTCATCAAAATAAATTTTGGATGAAATAGAAATATCGGTGAAATAATGAAAAAACAAATAATAAAAATAAAAAAATAGGGAAAAAAGCACAGAAATAAATAAATGCTTTTTTTTAAAGGTTTTAAAATTTGGAAAACTGAAAAATATTAACACTTATGCCATACACACACACACACACACACACACACACACACATATAGACAAAACTATTAAAAGAAGTAAAAAAATATTTTACACAAAATTTGGGAAAATGGTTACCAAAAGCATGAATAAGTGGGTGAACACCTGTGGGGTTTTGGTAATAGTGCTCTCTCTCTTAAAGTAGAGAGCATCAGTACAAGACTTTGATTTTTCTTAAACTGTTTGTCTCCATTATATGCTGCATTTAGAAAGTTGTAGTTCACAGGCCGGGCGCGGTGGCTCAAGCCTGTAATCCCAGCACTTTGGGAGGCCGAGATGGGCGGATCACGAGGTCAGAAGATCGAGACCATCCTGGCTAACACGGTGAAACCCCGTCTCTACCAAAAAATACAAAAAACTAGCCAGGCGAGGTGGCGGGCGCCTGTAGTCCCAGCTACTCGGGAGGCTGAGGCAGGAGAATGGCGTAAACCCAGGAGGCGGAGCTTGCAGTGAGGTGAGATTGCGCCACTGCACTCCAGCCTGGTCGACAGAGCAAGACTCTGTCTCAAAAAAAAAAAAAAAAAAAAAAAAAAGAAGAAAGTTGTAGTTCACAATACAATTTTTTCAAACTGATTTTAGCTCAAATTTTTGTAATCAAATGCATCTAAGTTTTAGTGATTTAACAACCTAATGAATAAGCCAATGTGGCAAATAAGAAACTCGGTCATTTTCAGAATAAATAGAAATACAGGGGTCAAAAAATAAGACTGTAGATTCTCCATTTAGGCTTACAAAATATATTATCAAAACTATTTCTTTTTTATTTTACTTTTTGATATTTAATTCTACTTTTCTTTTTGACTGGGAGATAAAAGTGCCTGGCAGACAATTAGTGGAAAAGTTCAACTTTTATTCCAATGAGCCCTAAGTTTTTTAGTATTTATGTCGTTTAATGCATTTCTTGTAAAATTATAAATGTCTGAAGCACTTTGTAAAGCTCAATTAGTGTCATAGTTATAAAATCATTGTTAACTGCTAAAACTATTAGTTGATGTGTTCTTTGATAAATTTTCCTCAAAGTGATATCCATTTAAACTTTAAGCTAATCATATGTAAATGAAGCAAAGTTTAGACTTAACAGAATTGCTATATAAAAGTTAATCAGAATTTAAAAATAGCTTACAATTTTTATTACAAAATTTATTGATGTGAATGTTGTGAGAAGTGTTATTCAAAGTGCCGTATAGGTCAGATCAAAATATATCTTATTGGCTTATTCATTAAAAAAAAAAGAAAGAAAAGTAAAGGAAAAGAAAACTCCTTAATTCAGATTAGCTTTATATGTACAGGAATTTGAAGAGTATAACATACAAATTAGAAAACTCATAAAACCTCAGTAAAATATATCTAAAATTTACCTATTTTATATTCAGTATACTTTCTTTGTAAAGGGCAATAATATGTACTTTAGGTTTCGTGGACATGTGGTCTTTGTCACAACCCTGAACTCTGCCCTTATAGCTCAAAAGCAGCCATGGACAATACATAAACTAATAGGTGTGACTATTAGTGTTCTAATAAAACTTTATTTATAACAACAGGCAGCTGCCTGCTCTTGCAGGCCTTCGTTTGCTAAATTATGTTCTAGACTTTAATTAGCACGTTTAGTTTTTAATACAATGATAAAGAGGACAAAGTTATTTTGTGTCCCAAGTATCTTTTTTGACTATACACTTGTTTTCTGGTTTGTTTCTCAAAATCACTTTTCTTTACTGAAAATTCTTCTGTTTAGGTTTTACTAACTGTAGCCCTGATTACTTAGCTGAAGAGCCTCCAATCCACTGTACCTGATTTCAGGCCTATCTCTTTTCAATTTATTCTCCTTATTTCAGCTAAAGGAATATTTCCTAACACAACATTCATCATACCTCTCTACATCTTAGTATACTTCATGGTGTCTTGTTGCTTTTATTATAATTATGTTCCAATGTTCTTTTGTTTAAAATGATAGTTGATGATGATGGTGATGATGATAGTGATATCTGAATGCAATACTCATGTGATCCTTAAGATTAATACAAAACTTAATTATTGAAATTTCATGTGTTAAGTGTTTAAAATTAAAGGCCAAATTAATGATCAAAGTTTGATCAGTTTGTAATTAACTTGAATTAATGACATTAATTATTGTTTTAATAATACTGTATATTGGCTTATGATGTATATTCATGAATTATATAAAATAAAAGTATTTTTGGATATTTCCAAAGATGTGTAGTTGAAAATCATGATTCTAACTTTTTTGTGTGAACAAATGATTTAACATGTAAGTATTTATAATTTGCCATACTCTCAACATGTGAAGAAGAATAAATTAAGTAATGTAAGGACAAACATGAATTTCCACTTCAAGTATCAGGAACTTGACAAGGTCTGGGTAAGCCTGGGGTTTTCTTAAGTATCTACATTTGTTCCATGGCCATTTTTATTGGAATGTAGGTGACTGCAAAAGGAATCAGTAAGTTCACATGTCATGAATATTTTGGAACGCCTGTTAACATAACACTTACTTTATAAAATGCAACTCTTATTTTCATGAATGAGCATTCTAAGAAATGTACAAGTCATCTCCTTTAACCAATGAAAAAATCATTCCCTGGGAGGTCCCATTATATACCTTAGAACTTGTAAATAATTAAAGAAATATCTAGAAATAGATATCCAGTCTGAAGAACTATGATAATATTGATATTTATTTCTAGTTTTCTGATCATATTTTGTTTCATATTAATAAAAAATGTAACACAATTTCTTCCAAGTCAATGAATTTTCATCACTGTTAAATGACACATCCAAGACAATTGTCTATATACATAAAAAAGATTTGATATTCACTTGATGAAGTTATGTCAGTTGTTTAATTGAAGTGCTAAAGAATAAATATATTGCTTTATGCGGCAAACTGAAGTTTAACTCTGATGATCTCACAACTAATTTTAAAGTAATCCTGTCACAATATTGCATTAATTTGTAAGTATACTGTATGTTGGATGCTAAGGATTGTTTAAAAGCCAAGCAATGTGTTGCTAATTAATGAGATGTGGATTCTATTTGTTTTTATTGAAACAGTATCTGTTCTGAATACCTTTATTAGACTCTCTACTGAGACATGCAATAAAATTCTACTGTAGGGCTGGGTGTGGTGGCTTATGCCTGTAATCCCAGCACTTTGGGAGACTGAGGAGGGTGGATAAACTGAGGTCAGGAGTTCGAGACCAGCCTGGTCAACATGGTGAAACCCGCCTCTACTAAAAATACAAAAATTAGCTGGGCATGATGGTGCATGCGTGTAATCCCAGCTACTTGGGGGGCTGAGGCAGGAGGATTGCTTGAACTCGAGAGGTGGAGGTTGCACTGAGCAAAGATAGTGCCACTACACTCGAGCCTAGGTGACAAAGCAAGACTCTGTCTCAAAAAAAAAAAAAAAAATTCTACTGTAAATCGTGATATAAATAATATGATTATAAGGTACTCCACTTACACTTTTGGCAAAATATATTTCAGAAATAGTTCACATTGGTATAAGTGCATAAGAGACAAATTTAATACTGTAAAATATATATATTTCAATTATAAATATTTTAATAATATTGCTCATAAGTTTCTTTAATTTGTGGGGGAAATACTTTATTAATTGGAATTTATAGGGTCATTTAAATAAAAGTTATAATATTTTATTCAAATAGAAGCAATAATTATTCAAAGTGTTATAACATCAACAATGTTTGTCAATTGTCTATGAGTACCAAAGTAATATTATTCATTTTATTTATAAAAATTGTTAATTATATATATATATATATATATATATATATATATATATATATATTTTTTTATATATATGCATACTGTATTTAATTTTTGACAATTTCAGTAAACTGGTCTTATCTTATATTAGACCTAAACTTGTAACTCTAGAGTACTTTCAGTAGTAGTAGTTTTAGTGTTAAATGAGCATATTATATGTTTTCAGAAAGGGACAACACACAGTGTCATAAGTGGATTTTTCTCCTTCAAACGTAGAATTTAATGACAGATATGCTGCGGGAAGTCAGGGACCCCAAACTGAAGGACCAGCTGGAGCCATGGCAGAGGAACATAATTTGTGAAGATTTCATTTTAATCTGTACATTTATCAGTTCCCAAATAATACTTTTATAATTTCTTATGCCTGTCTTTAATCTCTTAATCCTGTTATATTCGTAAGCGGAGGATGTATGTCACCTCAGGACCACAGTGATAATTGTGTTAAATGTACAAATTGATTGTAAAACGTGTGTTTGAACAATATGAAATCAGAGAACCTTGACAAAGAACAGAATAACAGCTATTTTTAGGGAAGAAGAGAAGACAACCACAAGGTCTGACTACCTGTGGGGTCGGACAACAAGAACCATATTTTTCTTCTTGCAGAGACCCTATAAATAGACATGCAAGTAGAAGAGATATTGCTGAATTCTTTTCCTAGTAAGGAATATTAATATTAATACCTGGGAAAGGAATGCATTCCTGGGGGGAGATCTATAAATGGCTGCTATGGGAATATCTGTCTTATGCAGTTGAGATAAGGACTGAGATACGCCCTGGTCTCCTGCAGTACTCTCAGGCTTACTAGGGAGGGGAAAACTCCACCCTGGTAAATTTGTGGTCAGACTGGTTTTCTGTTCAAGAGTCCTCGAACCTTGTTTTCTCTCAAACTTGTTATCTCTCAAACCCTATTTTCTGTTGTTTAAGGTGTTTATCAAGACAATACGTGCACTGCTGAACATAGACCCTTATCAGTAGTTCTGCTTTTGCCCTCTGCCTTGTGATCTTTGTTGGATCCTTATCAGTAGTTCTGCTTTTGCCCTTTGCCATGTGATCTTTGTTAGACCCTTATTAGTAGTTCTGCTTTTTGCCCTTTGAAGCATGTGATCTTTGTACCTACTCCCTGTTCTTACACCCCCTCCCCTTTTGAAATCCTTAATAAAAACTTGCTGGTTTTGAGACTTAGGCAGGCATCACAGTCCTACCAATATGTGATGTCACCCTCGGTGGCCCAGCTGTAAAATTCCTCTCTTTACACTGTCTCTCTTTATTTCTCAGCTGACACTTATGGAAAATAGAAAGAACCTATGTGGAAATATTGGGAGTGGTTTCCCCCAGTACAGATAGGCAACTATATAGGATAAACTATTATAACATATTATGATAAATGTTTTCTTCCCTTTGGTTCCCCTGCATAGGCTGTTGCTTATCAGATTGCCAGGGTTAATAAAATGCCACATTCAGTCTGTGTCACTGAACTTTAATATTGAAGACTGTATTCCTTTTGTTTTATTCTGTTTTTTTATACTTTTATTTAAGGTTCAAGGGTACATGTACAAGTTTGTTTTAAACTTGTGTCATTGGGGTTTGTTGCACAGATCATTTTGTCACCCCAGTACTAAGCCTAGTAACCAACAGTTATTTTTTTCTGCTCCTCTCACTCCTTGCACCGTCCACCTTCTTATAGGCCCCAGTTTCCATTGCTCCCCTCTTTCTGTTCATGTGTTATCATTTAGCTCCCACTAACAAGTGAGAGCATGCAGTACTTGGTTTTCTGTTCCTGCATTGGTTTTGTAGGAATAATGGCCTCCTGCTCCATCCATATCCCTGGAAAGGACATAATGTCTTTATTTTTTTATGGCTACATGGTATTCTACAGTGTATATGCACCACATTTTCTTTATGCAGTCTAACGTTGAGGTCTTCTTTTGATAAGTGTCTGTTCCTATTATTTGCCCACCTTTTAATAGGGTTGCTTGTTTTCCTCTTGTAAATTTGTTTAAGTTCCTTATAGATGCTGGATATTAGACCTTTGTTGGATGCATAGTTGACAAATATTTTCTCTGATTCTGTAAGTTGTCTGTTTACTGTGTTGATAGCTATTTTTGCTGTACTTGATATTTATAAAAGCAAATATTTATAAATATGAAGATCTTCTTGTTTTCAAATAACCTGTATAGCAGTGAGCCAATAACCCTACAGGGGTAAGAATGCAGAGGCAATGCTCAGTTGCCTCTGGACAAGTCCCAGCTTCCTGGTTTTCTATGGGCTAAATGTCCCCTAACTTTTTCCAAACACTTTTCCATAAAAAAATTAAGTTTTAGGTTTATTCTAAAATTAGTGATTACAATCCATTTTCTTGGTAAAACCTTCAATTCTTAGTTTATGGTCATATATCCATTTATGAAAAGCACCTAAAATTGCTGTTTTATACTTGAGCAGCAATAAATTACTTTCTATTGCTAATTATGACTTATCACTTATTCCATTTTATATTACTGCATTTTTTGAACATCATCACAGAATTGTGAGCATATGTAAATTCAAGTATTTCTAAATGACTACAAATATTGTTTTCTATGTAAAACAAATTCACTAATTGGCAAGAGTGACCCACTCCAAACTTAGTATCAGGAAATATAAATGAAAGTACTATGTATTCTCCCCAAATTAAGATGATCTCATGTCATCTTTAGTTCTCTACTCCACAACCCAAATAAGCCAATAATAAACTATTCTGAGCTTTTTAATATTTTAAGTCTTTTGTGTTTTGATTATACAAATTGTGATTTCTAGAGTTGAAACTGCTAATTATTTTTCTATATTTATCTATTATTCTTGCTTATCTAGTAGTCCTGCTTAACATTCTTGTTACTTTGACATGATCAAGATTGTTCATTTGGGAGTTACCTTTGAAGAAAATGGGAAGAAACCCTGGTTAGGAGATTATATGTTTGTCTAAAATGGAGACAATGTTATTTAAGATGAAAGGGCATAAAAGTCTGTACCCACCCTATTGCTAAACCTTTGTTCTGCTCTCACAATCCTTTTGTCCCTATCTCGACACATTCTAGAGATTTTGTAAGTTCCTGTTTTTCTTTCTGAGGCACGGCAAGGTCACAAGACGCGTTTAAGTAAGGTACACCCATGTTGCAAAACAAGCCCTGTAAAACCTGTCGCAATATGATTAACTGCCTTTGTGTAAGACTGCTTTCCCATCTCGGGTTTGCGAAAACAAGCCCTACCCCTGCCCTGCAAGCCCCTGATAAATGTCATCAGAATTTCAAAATTAACTGAAATACCAGAAATGGCGGGAACCAATCATAATCAGCCAAATCGCCTTGTTCAAATATCGAACAATCATACATCTGATTTGTATAATGACTCTGTGCCTATTTACCCCAGACTATATAACACTGTCCTGAGCCCATTTGGGGAGCTCTCCCGCCCCGCTCGTTTTACGGGTGTGCGTGAGAGTTCCAGGTTCAAACCTGTAATAAAGATCCTTGCTGCTTGGCTTTGACTCTGGACTCTGGTGGTCTTCTCTGGGGAATAAACGGTCTGGGCATAACAAAAACTGCTATAATAACTTTCTTTGTGTGATTGTCTCATAATGGAGTTCCTGTATTTAACCTTTGTTCATTCCTCACAGGAGGAAAATAATTAGCATTTTACAATGATAATTTAGACATGAATAGAGTCATCTCCTATTGCTTTTCTTTTTTCTTCTTTTTTATTCTTTCTCCCATTTCTTGGGAAAATTTGAAAGTATATTGATCATTAAGTGCATACACTTGAATTATCTAGTCCTAATAAATATTGAGAAATGTATACACAAAAATAAAAGTAAAATATTAACTGTGTAGAAAACTTCTTTGGTTTAAATCAAACTGGAATCTGTAATTGAGTTGATCAGCCATTGCTAACTAGTTAATAGATAAGAAGAACTTGAATTCTAATGAAAGAGGAGAAACTCTTAAAAGAGTATAAAAGGTTAGTTTATTTACCATAGGCTATAATTTATATTTTTAAAAAAATTTCCTGTAATATACCTGATGTAGAGAAGACTTTTTGGACACATTAGTATTAATGTTAAAGATTTAAAGAAAAATATGTTAGACTTACCTACATTCAGTAAGTGAATATTTTAATTCTTTTTCAATTTCTTTTTCTGATTTTTTTTTGCTTCAGAAACCTGGCAAATATACATAATAATATGTATGACAACGTTAATAGTACCATTACGTTTAACAGTAAACAATGGAAAGATCCTAAATGTGTATTGTAAGCTTAATTACACGCAGTTTACTCATTTAATGAAATCTTAATGAGCAATAAAAAGAAATAGGTCAGAGCCATTTGTTTATACCTAGATGATTCTCACAGAGATAAGTATAAAATATTTTATACTCAAGAGACAGAATAATTATACACATACACCCTTACTTTTTGATAATCATTTACAGCATTACACATAAGAAAACGTAAAGAGGTTCGAGTGGAATGATAATTTCTTCTAGCAATAACCTTTGGGAAGCTAAGAGAATAGTATAATAAAGGAATACATAGCATTGCTAATATTTTTTCTTACATTGTCTGTTGGATATAGATATATGTTTCTTGTAATATGGGTTGGCTTAACTGCAAATTATGTCAAAAATATTTCAAATGAACACAAAATAAAATATATAAAATGACAAAATTGAAAGCTCAAAAAATTGTAAGAGGGAAGAAGTGAAAGAAAAAGGAAAGAGAGAGAGAGGCAGAGGAAATCATAAGGGATTAAATACTAGTGTCCTCCTCATTAGTGACAAAAAGACAATTTACTACTTGAAAGGATTTTCTTAAGGGAAATCTTGCATGAAACAAACATGTTTAATTGGAATTGCCAGAATCAATGCAAGGGGATGTAACAGTTATAATCTTGACAGAACCAAAATTGCAGAGCTTAAGTTAAATTCCTTAGCTGTAAAACAGTGAAATGGTACAGTGGTAAGCCATTATACAAAGACTATGTTACTCTGAAGCAATGGAATGGGAAATTGGTGCCAAGGAAAAACCGAAAGAATCATTTCATACAATCTATTTTGGCTTTGAAAACTCCATTAAAATACTCCTGGGCCAGGTTCAGTGACTCACGCCTATAATTCCAGCACTTTGGGAGGCCGAGTCAGGCGGATTACAAGGTCAAGAGATCAAGACCATCCTGGCCAACACTGTGAAAACCCGTCTCTACTAAAAATACGAAACTTAACTGGGGAAGGTGGTACATGCCTGTGGTCGCAGCTACTTGGGAGGCTGAGGCAGGAGAATCACTTGAACCTGGGAGGCGGAGTTTGCAGGGAACCAAGATTGTGCCACTGCACTCCAGGCTGGCCTGGCGAGAGAGTGAGACTCCATTAAAAAAAAAAAAAAAAAAGAAAAACTTCCAAACAAACTAAATAAAAAAAATTTTTAAAAATTATATAAGCAGTTTTAAAAGAGAAAAAAAAAATCAAACTCATGCATGAATACTTAAGATTATAATATAGAAAATCAGATAATATTGTGACTTCTGAATTCATTTGGAATGACATGTATTAAAATGAGTGTTGGTATGCAGTCATAGTTTTAACTACCCTCTGGTCTGATGTAAGAAAATTGAGATTTAGCTCCTGCAGGCCCCAGAATTGAAGGTCTATATTAAAGGCATGAGAAAGCATGCCCTGTTGAATATATGCTCTTCTTCATTGTAGTAACCACAAGAGGAAACTGAGATCCAAGGCATCTTTAAAATAAAGGATATGTACAACTGAAATACGAATAATGGAAGATAGTTTTACTTCAGATTTTAAGCCCACACTAGGTATGATCTTAACAAACAGGTAACCTTAGGATTGAATTTTCCAGTATGAATGTGGTGTGTGTGTGTGTGTGTATGTGTGTGCACTTAAAAACTGGACTTTAATTTTTAAAGTAAGTTTGGAGATGGATTAAATAAATTTGATGTATGTTACATAAGAATAAATACCATTAAGCTACCAATGTCTTTTTTCACAGAATTGGAAAAAACTACTTTAAACATATGGAATCAAAAAAGAGCACACGTTGCCAGGACAGTCCTAAGCCAAAAGAACAAAACTGGAGGCATCACACTACCTGACTTCAAACTATACTACAAGGCTACCATAGCCAAAATAGCATGGTACTGGTACCAAAACAGAGATATAGACCAATGGAACAGAACAGAACCTTCAGAAACAACACCATACATTTACAACCACCTGATCTTTGACAAACCTGACAAAAACAAGAAATGGGGAAAGGATTCCCTATTTAATAACTGGTTCTGGGAAAACTGGCTAGCCATAAGTAGAAAGCTGAAATTGGATCCCTTCCTTATACTTTATACAAAAATTAATTCAAGATGGACTAGAGAATTAAATGTTAGACACAAAACCATAAAAACCCTAGAAGAAAATCTAGGCGATACCATTCAGGACATAGGCATGGGCAAGGACTTCATGTCTAAAACACCAAAACCAACGGCAACAAAAGCCAAAATTGACAAGTGGGATCTAATTAAACCTAAGAGCTTCTGCACAGCAAAAGAAACTATCATCAGAGTGAACAGGCAACCTACAGAATGGGAGAAAATTTTTGCAATCTACTCATCTGACAAAGGACTAATATCCAGAACCTACAAAGAACTCAAACAAATTTACAAGAAAAAAACAAACAACCCCATCAAAAAGTGGGCAAAGGATATGAACAGACACTTCTCAAAAGAAGACATTTATGCAGCCAGCAGACACACGAAAAAATACTCATCATCAATCACCATCAGAGAAATGCAAATCAAAACCACAATGAGATACCATCTCACACCAGTTAGAATGGTGATCATTAAAAAGTCAGGAAACAACAGGTGCTGGAGAGGATGTGGAGAAATAGGAACACTTTTACACTGTTGATGGGACTGTAAACTAGTTCAACCATTGTGGAAGACAGTGTGGTGATTTCTCAAGGATCTAGAACTAGAAATACCATTTGACCCAGCCATTCCATTACTGGGTATATACCCAAAGGGTTATAAATCATGCTGCTATAAAGACACATGCACGCATATGTTTATTGCAGCACTATTCACAATAGCAAAGACTTGGAACAACCATCCATCATTGACAGACTGGATTAAGAAAATGTGGCACATATACACCATGGAATACTATGCAGCCATAAAAAAGGATGAGTTCATTTCCTTTATAGGAACATGGATGCAGCTGGAAACCATCATTCTCAGCAAACTATCACAAGAACAGAAAACCAAACACCGCATGTTCTCAGTCATAGGTGGAAACTGAACAATGAGAACACCTGGACACAGGAAGAGGAACATCACATACCGGGGCCTGTTGTGGGGTTGGGGGAGGGGGGAGGGATAGCGTTAGGAGATATACCTAATGTAAATGATGAGTTAATGGATGCAGCACACCAACATGGCACATGTATACATATGTAACAAACCTGCATGTTGTGCACATGTACCCTAGAGCTTAAAGTATAATAAAAAGAAAAAAAAAAAAGAATAAACACAAATAAAAGATCCTTAATTCTCCCTGTTGAAAGTATAGGAATATATTTTTCCTTATCTTAGAGCATTTACTTGGGAAAAGCTGAATTTCTTACTTATTCCTCTGTTTCTTGGAAATCCACGTACATTTTGTAGAAAGCTGAATAAACCTCTTGCAAGCTATAAGAATAAGGGTTATCTTTCTCAAGTACCTGGGAACCATCACTTTGAAATGTCATAATCAAGGCAGATAATGTCCCTGCTCTTTCTGTCTGTGGAAAGGATAGAACCTAACTCTGGCTGAACTGGCCTTCAAGTTGCAAAACTAACTCTTATCATAAAGATTTTAAAAAGTTTATTTTGGGGGAGATAAAGCAAAATAGCTAACACAGGTAGTAACTGCAATTAGCAAGTAAACAGGATAAACTATATATGGCAAATGGTGCTTTACATAGTCTCATCTGAGAACTAGTTATTTATTGTTTATCTTGAGAACCTGTGTTTAGTGGGTTGTATCTGCTTGGCTGTATAAAATGGTGAGATTTCTTTCTGTCTTTGCAAACTTTTAGTGAATTGCCTGGGATTCATATCACATTCTAGTTAAATGTTCACTTAATAATAAATTATTTTCTTTCTCTTCTCCCTTTGTGAAGAGGTTTTCTGTGTTGGGAGGGTATTTTGTTTTGTTTTTAATTATATTTCCTTAATAATTGCCACAATAGATTTGTTAAATCAAACTAACATTTTGCCGGAAAAGGCTTCCATGCCCCCATACTTGAGATCTTATGTACAAACCACAACCTAACTTAGTAGAGCAGCAAACTAAAAACCTCATTTAGGAGTATGCTACTGTAATAATAGTGGAGTCTCAGCCAATCACAGCAATATACTTCAACCACTCACAGACGACCAAATGTTCAAACTGTGCTAAAATAAGTCAAATGCTGAGCTGTAACCAATCCAACTGTTTCTATCCCTCACTTCCATTTTCTATATATTACTTTACTTTTTCTATTCATAAATATTTGACCATGCGACAGTCCTGGGAGTCTCTCTGAATCTATTCTGATTCTGGGGCATGCCCGATTTGTGATTTTTTTCTTTTCTTTTCTCTTGTTCAATTAAATTCTATCAAATGTAGTTTTCCAACGTTTTTCTTTTAACAGATTATATATTCTAAAATTATTTTTAAATCTTCAGCAGTCAAATTTCTAATTCTAACAATTATTTTGAACATCGTGAATTAGACAAAATTTAATCATGACTGACTTTCTTATAATGCTACAGGGCAACGATGTAGGAGGCATTTGTTATGAAGTCATCTGTCTTCTACATAAATTCATCTTGTAAAATCTTCTAGTTTCTGAAAATTATACAAATTTTTAAAGTAAATTATGTAACATTCTGAAAATCATTAATTATATTCTTTAATCAGAAACTACTAAATGTCCTTATTTCACAATGCCTACGTCAAGAAAATAACTAGGTCCTAAGCTAACATGTCACGTTTTTGTTCTCGGGGTCTATTCAGGATAACCATAAACTATCAAGATGCTACTCTCTATAATGCAGTAGCATGTAGGCTGATGCTTAAATCATTATAAGTGTGTTTATCCTTCTGGGTATGAGCTGTGTGAAAGAAGGGTATTATTCCTAGCTATTGTTTGTGAGAATCTTGAGGGAAAGAGAATGAAAGAGCAGACATGAATATTCCATTATAGGCTGTCTCTCCAGTGTGCAGCCTCTTCCAGAGACCGGCTGTATTAAAAATTATTTTAAAAAATGGAAAAGCAATGTATCTGGTTGACCAAACTCCATCTGAATATATTTTGATTATTTATATTAAGGATATTCTGTCAAATACCAATGTAATATTAAATATCAAATTGCACATTAAAAAAGATTTGGACATGCTGACATTTTGGTTGTTCAACTCCCTTCAAATTATTTTTAAATGATTTACCCCATTTTCTAACTCTTTCAGTGTCTGGGTAATAAAAATAGCAAAAACCCACAGATACCTTGCGCAAAATTCATAACCTATGCTTATTTCTTGGAAGTTAATAGAAAGAATAAAAGAAAGAAGTATACAAGACATGTATTGTGATAAACAAATTTTAATTTCATTAATATTTTAGAGCATGTAATTAAATAGGAAAAATAGAGTATATAATTAAATAATAAAATGGTTAATTTATTCATCTAAAGCACTAATATCCTTACCAACAAATTTGTTGCAATGCAATTATGTGACTAGAACATCTATATTCAACATCATAAGTTCTTAAAATGACACCTTCTACAATGAAGTTATATATATCACATCACTTCTTTTAACCTATATTATCAATATTATGAGACAACATACTAAAAAAATCAGATTTCCTTTATCCCTTCCACCTTATAATCCAGGAAGTTCTCTAAAAAACTGTGAACATTACGTATGTGACTATTTTACCCCCAAGTGGTTGTATTATTACAGAATGAATTGCTAGTACTGATACATTCGTGTAGGCCTAGTTGTACAATGTAGGTGTCAAAGTATTGCATTCACTTTATCCATGGAATAAAATGAATGGCTTGTCGGCTTATATATATTTTATAATTTTTATCTGGGCCTTATTTAAGAATGCCTTTATACAAAATAAAAGTTTTGATCTAACTTTATAAAATAAACTAAATATAAATAGACTTACTTCTAAATTATAGGAGAAGTTAAGATAAATAAATGAATATTATATGGCAAATAGTAATTTAATGTTCTTTTTTCAACTTAAAAGCCTATCTGCCATTATTATTGCCAATACTAAATTATACCACAAAAAAACTAAAAGGCAAACATTTTACTTTTAAAAACAAATATTTCAGTTTATAAAATGCTGGCATTTTTAAATTTTGGTGATGTATAAAATTTCAAAACTCATTACAAATTGTAATGACTTAAAAAAGATGCAATAACACTAGTTTAGAAAAATTAGTTTCACTCTTGTTTTTACATTACATTCACACATGCATACATTTGTTTTGTGTGTGTGTGTATATATATCTATACACACACATATATACTCATACATCCATATACACACATATATATAACATATATATACACACACACATATCCATGTTTATTTTTTATAGATTGTGCATATAATTTTCTGGTAAAAATTAAATACTACTTCTATATTTTTGCATTTTGCTAGATGTTAGAACTAGTATTTTAAAAATAAACCCTAAAAAAGTTAATTTTATAGAAGTCATCAAATGTAGTTACCAGAAACTGGGTGATTAGGGAGAGTGTGGGTTAAAAAAATGTTGGTCAAAGAATATAGAATTACAGGTAGACAGATAGAATAAGTTCAAGAAATCTATTGTACAGCATTGTGATTATAGTTCCTGATACTTTATGTTATTCTTGAAAAATGCTAAGAGAATGGATGTTAAATGTTCTTACCACCAAAATATCTATTTGAGGTAATGCATATTTTAATTACTTAGATTTATCCATTCTCCAATATATATACACCTCACAACATCATATTATACACAATAAATACAAGGTTATGTCAATTTAAAATAAAATGTTTTTATTTAAAAATCAGCTCCCAATATTAATATTGAGAACAAAACATATGTAAGACTTTAAAATTTGTTTTAGGAATTTTTCTGTTTTCTTCCACGTCTCCAAGTCTTACATACCTTGTTTTTTACCTAGGTGATTCTGCAACTATTAGACTTTTGACCTCAGTCATGGAGAGATTCTATTTACTAAAGATTCCTTCATGAGATAACAATTTTTTTTGTATTAATTTATTTAACAAATATTTATCGAAAATCTACTCTGTGTCAAGCACTCTTTGGGATGCTTATATCAGTAAATAAAAAGTATACTTGCCTTCACTGCAGTCATTCTAGTGAGAACACTTCAGCAATAAATAATAGATATAATAAATAAGCAACATGTACAGTATGTTAGAAGATTAAAGAGCTGTAATCCCAGCACTTTGGGAGGCCGAGACGGGCGGATCACGAGGTCAGGAGGTCGAGACTATCCTGGCTAACCCGGTGAAACCCCGTCTCTACTAAAAAATACAAAAAAAAAAAAAAAAGAAGATTAAAGAGCTATAGGAAAAACAAGGAGAGTGATGAGTGATGTCCATGGGAATGAGAAGGACAGTAGTTCCAATTTTAAATATGATGACCAGGTGACCTTTTACTGGGATAAGACTTCAGAAAACCTTAAAGGAGGTAGGGGATTACCTACACAGATAATTAGTGGAAGAGTATTCCTAATAGACATAAACATGATATTATAATTAAAATGCATTAAATTCATTGTTCTATGGAAAATAGATTGCAGGACAACAAGAGTAGAAATAGGAGCAGAAAGCAATAGCAATCTGCAGCTAGAAGAGGCACAGGAGAGCTGAGAAGAGAGACCCTGCCTAGCCTAAGTGCAGTTAAGCTAGACCTAATAACCTTTGTTTGAAGGTTAAAATAAAATAAACCATATATAAAAGTAGAATAAAAGCCTTCAGTCAGAGACTGAGCCCTGCTCAAAGAAAGTCTTTGTTTTGTTTTAAGATGTTTGTTTGTTTTTTTTTTCTTTAGACGGAGTCTCACTCTGTCACCCAGGCTGCAGTGCAGTGGCGCCGTCTCGGCTCACTGTAAGCTCTGCCTCCCGGGTTCATGCCATTCTCCTGCCTCACCCTCCCGATTAGCTAGGACCACAGGCGCCTGCCACCACGCCTGGCTAATTTTTTTTTTTTTTTTTTTTTTTATTAGCGATGGGGTTTCACTGTGTTAGCCAGGATGGTCTCGATCTCCTGACCTCGTGATCTGCCCACCTCAGCCTCCCAAAGTGCTGGGATTACAGACATGAACCACCACTCCCGGCCTTAAGATGACATTTTTTAGAACCACTGTAGGTCCACAAAATAATTAAGAAGAAAGTACAGAGATTTCCCATATTCGCTCCGCCCCTTCACATGTACAGGCACTTGCATTGTCAACATCTCCAGCAGAGTAGTACATTTGTCACAATTGATAAAACTAAAAAGACACATTATAATTGCCTATAGTCCATAGTTTACATTACGGTTTATTCTTGGTGTTATACAGTCTACATTTGGGAAAACGTATAATGACATGAGTTAAAAGAAAAATTTTTGACAAATTTACTTTAGCAGAGCATATTGGAGCAAAGAAAAAATTCATGAGTTGGTCAACACTCTGAACCAGTCAAAGTTCAGAGAACTCCACACAGCAACATGGGCAGACAGTATTTATAAATGGAAAAGGGAAGTAACGTAAAGAAACAGCTTGATTTTCCAGCTTAGCATTTGCTTTCTATGGACATGGTCTGGTCATTTGGCCGCCTGTGATTGTCTGAAAGCTTGGCAGCTAGGATTCAGCTACTTGTTACAAGAATATACTCTTAAATTAGGTTACAAATGGTTTAAATACTAAGTTAGGTTAAAATTTGCTATACACAGACACCAAGTTAGAGCAAATTGAATTTAACTATTTCCCCCTTTTGGTCAGTCTCTCAATTTTGAGAGATCGATTAAAACCTTGGTCATTAATGCACTCTCTGTTGGCCTCAGTATAGAATTCACAATTCTCCACATCAGGTCAGTTGAATGTTTCTTTATGTTGCCTTTGTGTCATCATTATTCTAACTATAGTTAGACCATTTGACATTTAACAGATGGCAGCATATGAGCGTTTAAGACTCTTGAGACGATAAGATGCACGAGGGAGACCCTTATGTTGCCTATCAGGAAGATAATGCTAAGAGACTGAAGTATACTCCTTAACAGGAGTCCCCTTGAACTGAGCTGATCAAAATCAAATATATCAAAAACGAGCCACGAGAGAAATCTACTTGTTTTAACCAAGTAGCTTGTTTGTTGATTTCTTGCAACCGAGTTTCTGCCATACCAGATGTATTTATCCAAGTGCAACAGGAGGTGTTAGCTATTACACACTCCCCCTTGTTGAGGCAAAGTAATCTAAAACAATCTTGTTATCTAAGATAATGTTAGCAAGAGAATTTAAAGAAGTTTTCTGGGCAACTGTAGCTTTGCAGTAGATTCAGCTATAGTAGCTCATGTTTGATACAGATTTCTAATCATAACCTTCATTTACATTTACGCCAAACCAGGGAAGGAGCATTCTACCAAAAAATTCCCATTTAGAATGATTTATGCCTGCTGGCAAATCTCACATTATTCTATGGTATAAATTTAGAGGTGCTCAGTTTGCAATTGGTTACAGGGTGACACTGGTACCTTTAGAATCCCAAATCTACATTGAACCCTTATTTTTCACATTTGAAACATGTATGGTTGATTGTTACATCCTCCACAGATAAAAATACATCCTGGAGGGTAACAACAGACAGGTCCCTGTAGGATGCCTTGTGCATGAGGGGTCACCAGTAGGGAAGCACTAATAGTATTTGTCTAAGGCTCCATTATTGAATTATTGTACCGTTGGATAACACAATAATTGATAATTAAGAGATTAAGGTTATAAATTTTTCTAAAAACTGTCAAATTATCTCTCTTTTGATTTTCTTATGTAATGTCTGACATACTTTAACTCCCAAAAGCACTCACAAAAAAACTCAGTTGGTTTTGCCTACTGTTAGATTTACATGAGGAATCTTGGGATGTGACTCTAAAAGCCTAACCCTATACAAAGGACCAGATATTATACTTGCAATATCAGTACAACTTGTTAAGAAGGTGAATCTGAGAATATCTAAGATTCATGTAAAAATTTAAGTTTTACATGATATAGCCAATATTCAGTTAACTTAGCTGAGGAAGCTATCAATTATGAAATTTAATTTATTGCATTATCTTGGCCATATATAAACCAAAAAGAAACACAGAGAAAAGAGAAAAGGGTTTCATGGTGACAAAAGGAGAGAACCCTTAATCCATGATCTTGGGAAAGCTGGCTGTCCATGCCTCGGATACAATCTGCTACTGGAAAAATATTTTGCTGGTCAGCCTTTCCTTGAGGTCTTTAATAGGTGTATAGTACCTAGAACCAAGGGTGTGAAGGGGCTCTCTTGAGTTGAGAGATGTGGATTCAGAACTCCAGGCCTGAATTTCATAACAGAGAAGAAGTTGCTATGGTCCCTGCCAATGGAGCTCAAGGGCAGTTCCTCTATATTGTTTTTCTTTTTGCGAAAGACTCACTCTCCATGTTCTGTGTTACAATGGGCTTCTTTCACCTGCTGAAAATACACTTTGGTATAACTCATTAAAGCTTTACACTACTGAGACATGCTAGAGTATATAAGACTGGGAGATACATGGAGTTTTATTATTAGAATAATAGGCCTTAGAGTAACTATTTTATTCTGCATTTTGCAGTGGAACTGGATATAATTGCCATTAATCTATAATATCTTTGACCAAAGTAATACAGTCAATTCAGTTAGTTTTGACTAATGCTATTGTGTTTGTAACACATTTTAAAGTTTTTTATAACTTGTCCAGTAAAATGAGTACCTCCTTTTCTGAAGATACCTCTAGGGATGCCCCATAAAGAAAGCACATTTTTTTAATATCTTGGTAGCTACTATGAGAGCACTGGTCTTCCTACACAGGAAAGCTTCTATACAACCAGGAAACAGGAACTGAAAGTGGAAATTGACTGAAGTCCATCTGTATGTGTTGAAATATTCCAACAGGAGCTAGAAATGTAGTACCTGAGGTTTTTACTGTCTTAACAGAATTATGAACTTGGCAAAGCAAACATTGGTTAAAAACCACTTTAATAATTTTTAAAAAGTAATCACCAATTTTCTTCCTTTATGAATAGTATAACTTTATTTATTCCATGATGAGTCCATAGTGTACAGAGCTTTTAACAATGGAAGCTTCGTAGTCTTAGGAAGAATCAGACAGCTTCCCAGGCTCTCCATAATTTCACATTTAGCATAGAATCTACAGTATTTTAAATATCAATTTTGTTTCTCCAGTTCAGATGCATGGCACTGCTTATTAAATAGGGTATCATAGGTAATCTGATTTGAATCACTGTTATGGAGATTTTTCAAATTTCATATCTTAACAATTTCAGTACTGACTGACAGCATGAAAATCTGCCAAGGCATTTGTTTCTCTTCTTCTGCTTGATGCTGGGTTAGCAGTTTTATGAACCAATTAGTTTCTTCATTAGATTGCTGAAAATTCTTAGCCAGTCCAATGGTCTGATCTTAAAGTTATTAGAAACCTGTACTTTTCAGAGTTCTTTCCATGAATCTCCTTGAAGATGAAACACTTCAGACTTATAGTTGCTCAGGAAAGTACCAGAGTAAACAATTAATCATCTGTAAATGATAAGACTTAAAACAGTGATGGTTAAAGATGTGATGAGAGATCATTACAATCGTGGTACAATTGACAAGAAAATTTGGTTATTTACATTTCATAAAACAGTTTAAGATAATTACTAAATGATATGGTTTGGTTCTGTGCCCCACCTAAATCTTGTCTCAAATTATAATCCCTGCGTGTCAGAGGAGGGGTCTGGTGAGAGGTGACTGAATCATGGGGGCAGAATTCCCTCCTGCTGTTCTCACGATAGTGAGTGAGTTCTCATGAGATCTGGTTGTTTGAAAGTGTATAGCACTTCTTCCTTCACTCTCTCTCACCTGCTCCATCATGGTAAGGTATGCTTGCTTCCCCTTCACCTTCTGCCATGATTGTAAGTTTTCTGAGGCCTCCCAGTCGAAATTCCTGTTAAGCCTACAGAACTGTGAGCCAATTAAACCTCTTTTATTCATAAATTATCCAGTCTCAGGCAGTTCTTTATAAAGGTGTGAGAAGAAACTAATATATCAATTGGTACTGGGAGAGCAGACACTGCTATAAAGATACTTGAAAATGTAAAAATGGCTTAGGAACTGGGAAACGGGCAGAGGTTGAAACAGTTTGGAGGGCTCAGAAAAAGACAGGAAGATGTAGGGAAGTTTGTAACTTCCTAGAGACTTGCTGAATGGTTTTGACCAAAATCCTGATAGTGATATCGACAATGAAATCCAGGATGAGTTGGCCTCAGATGGAGATAGGAACTTATTGGGAACTGGAGTAAAGATCACCTTGCTGTTCTTTAACAAAGAGACTGGTGACATGTTGCCCCTACCATAGAGATTTGTGGAACTATGAACCTGAGAAGGATTCTTTAGGGTATCTGGCAGAATAAATTTCTAAGCACTGAAGCATTCAAGATGTGACCTGGGTGTTTCCAAAGTAATGTTTATATGTGTGAAGAAAGGGATCATCTAAAATTTGAACATATTTAAAAGGGAACCAGAGCATAAAAGTTTGACTTTCTGCCATGATTGTAAGTTTCCTGACCCCTCCCAGTCATGCAGACTGGGAGTTAAGCCTGCAGAACTATGAGTCAATTAAATTTATTTTCTTCATAAATGGATGAGATGTTTCTTGGAACAATTATCAGTGATAACCCATCCTGGATATGACTCTTGGAGTGAGTGGATAAAGTGAAATTTAGGTAACAATAATTTGAATGCAGAACTATGAAAAAGAGAAAGAGAAGAGAGAATTTGAGGCACTGAGTAGATTATATGTAAGAATACTGTTTCTGTCAAAGGAGATGGAAAATGGAAGATACAGCCAATTTCAAAGTTGTCAGCAAGTAAGAAGGCACGACTAGGGGATTTATAGTTTGTAATTACAAGAAGTGGTAGAACATGGATGGAGTTGTCCTCAAAGAAAAATGATGTTTCAGAGAGGGAGAACGTAACATTTCGACATAAGAACAATGAACATCAACTGTGGCATATGGGGAAAAAAAGGAAAATTTTCCTCAAATTCTGATTTCTTGTTCCATAATTCAAAGAGACAACAGACTATTTGGTTAAGCATTTGAAGTGGTAGAAAGTGTATTTACCATTGAATAAAATAAAAAATAGAAAGATTTTTTTTTCTTTTTTTTTTTTTTGGTTGGAGGGAATACTTTGAGAGTGGGTCAGAAGGTAGAAATATTTTGTAATTATTATTATTTCTGTTTTTGAGATGGAGTCTTGCTCTGTCACCCAGGCTGGAGTGCAGTGGCATGATCTGAGCTCACTGCAACCTCCACTTCCCTGGTTCAAGAGAGTCTCCTGCCTCAGCCTCCCAAGTAGCTGGGACTACAGATGTGAGCCACCACGGCCGGCCATTTTTTTTTTTTTTTTTTTTTTTTTTTT